>NC_060267.1:111573725-112173725 GCF_021613505.1 Equus quagga
TCTGTAATGGAGCAATAAAGAGGGTCTCTCTGCATGCCAAGTGAAAGCCATACTGTCAGAATTGCAAATACAGGAAATTAGACTCAGAATCATCAGTTTAGATTTTTCTTTGTTAACTCTTGATGAAACGTCTATATTCTTAGGAAAAATTTCTATGGAGTGTTAGACCATTGGTCATTTGAATATAAGTTGAAATAATTACGTTCTTCTCTTTGACAAAGCCATATATCTAGGAATTCTTAAGAATTAATAGAAAGTCCAAGGCAATTACTGTGTTGAAAAACATTTATATTTTCTTGTCAGGGACCTAGCTGGAGGTAGTTTGAATAAATAATGAATTACACAAAGGATAATGACTATTTTGTAATGACATTTTATCTATTTAGAAGTTTATTTGGGGCATTTAAAAATACATGAAATATGAGGTCAAAATGAGATTCAGTAAATCTCTATTCATTTGCCTAGGCCAGAGTTTCTCAACCTCAGCACTTTTGACATTTTAGGCTGGAGAATTCTTTGTTGTGGGAGACTGTCCTGTACCTTGTAGGATGTTTGGTGCCATCCCTGACCTCCACCCACTAGATGCCAGTAGGACTCCCCTGGTTATAGCAACTCAAAATAGTTCCAGACATTTCCAAAAATCCCCTGAGGGGCAAAATCACCCCACCTTGAGAACTATTGATTTGCAATAGGAATTTTACCCATAGCTGGCATGAAAAGAACAGTCTCCCATTTAATAGAATAGCACCTATATAATGTAACTTTTTCTGACTTTCATCCCTATTATAAGTAACATCAGATTTTTAAAGTAGATTAGCTTAGTTTTCATAATTTAAAAATTGTGTGGAGAAAGCTAAGACATTTCTTTTAAAATATGTTTTATGTTTCATGTGAACTTTATTCTTAAATTTAAAATTCCAAAGCAAAATGTGTATGAAAATGATCACAGACATTTCATTTTTAAATAATGTAGTGACAGCCAGGGAGGTGATGTCACTGCTATGAAAATCTTTCTGTCAGTTAAAATTTTTCAGTTTTAATTAATGTGTCTGCCTTCCTTCCTCCCTTTTTCCCTCCTTCCTTCCTATCTTTAGAACTTTTAAAAGTTGAGAGTTTGAAAGAATCTTAGGGATTGTCTTCTTCATGCCTGTCATTTTTCAGATAAGGAAACTAAGGTTTGATCCAGTGGAATGAGTTGTCTAAGGTGTCAAAATTAGTTACTGGCAAGGGAGAAGAGACAGATCTGCCACACAGAAGAATTTCAAATAACTTATGTAGATATTCCGCCTTCAATGGGGTGGGGCATAATTCCTCACCCCTTAAGTGTGAGCTGTGCCTAGTGACTTGCTTCCAAAGAGTATTGTGTGGAAAGGAGGAAAAACGTAACTTTACCGTGGAGAAACCTAACAAACACAACCTCAGCCAGGTGATCGAGGTCACCCTCAGTGGTGATAGGTCATATTGATAGTATGCACCCTTGATATGACGTCACCCTAACAAACACAACCTCAGCCAGGTGATCGAGGTCACCCTCAATGGTGATAGGTCATATTGATAGTATGCACCCTTGATATGACGTCAGGAAAATGGCCGTTCACCTCTGTGACCTTCCTCCCCAAAAGGTATAACCTCCGTCTAATCATGAGAAGTACATCAAACAAATCCTAATTGAGAGACACAGTACAAAATGCCCGACCAGTATTCCTCAAAACTGTAAAGGCCATCAAAAACAAGGCAAGTGGGAGAAGCCGTCCCAGCCCAGAGGAAGCTAAGGACACATGACAACTAAATGTAACGTGGTGTCCTGAATAGGACACTGCAGCAGAAAAGGATAGTGAGGAAAAACTAAGGAAATTCAAATAAAATGTGGAGTTTAGTTAATAGTAATGTACCAACACTGATTCCTTAGTTGCTACAAATGTACCATACTGCTATAAGATGTAGACTTAGGGGAAAATGGATATGACGTATACAGGAACTGTCTGTACTGTCTTTGCAACTTTTTTGTAAATTTTAAATTATTCTAAAATAAAAGATTGGTTTAAAAGAAAGTCGTTGGTGGGAGAACCCAGCATAGACCTCAGCCCTCTGTCTGCCTCTTTGACAGTCCTGCAGAGATTACCAACTATGGGTGATATTTAGAAGAACTCTTCTGAAGGGCTCAGAATCCTCATGAAGGAATAATACATTTGCAAGAAAACATAGCTTTGACATTTTCATGCATCTGGTTTTTTTCTTATTCTACTTTTACAGCAGAGAGTGAGGAAGAAGATGAAATGGAAGTTGAAGACCAGGATAGCAAAGAAGCTAAAAAACCAAACATCATAAATTTTGACACCAGTCTGCCAACATCACATACAGTATGTAATTTAGTAGCAGATCTAATATAACAGATATATCCATTTAACTCTAGGTAAAAGTTCCTGAAAACAAGTGACTGATTTTAGCATTACTGTATATTACCTCACACCAGAAATTGTGAGTAAGGACATGTGCTATTTGCCAATGGATAAACACACTTAACTGTGGTTTTTAAGCAGTTTCATATTATGTCCTGGTGTAATTCTTTGAGGAATTGTCACCCTCCTTACGTTTTTGCTGGTAATGGAGCTACTAAAGTACTTCTTACTGTCTGTACTACTGGGTACCAGGGGGTTATTTAACATGCTAACATTTTATACTTGCCATTTGTGATATTTGCGTATAGAAGTGTTTCTTATCTTAGTCAAAATAAAATATTTTTAAATAAAAAATGTTCTTGAATTTGTATGTGAGAGATTTTTCACAAAGTATCAGAAATTCTACTTCTAAGAGTTAAAATTACACTTTCCTATGGGGTGCTGATACACCAAGTTTATTGTTTAAACGTTTGTACCCTTTGTTTATATGTCATTTGCTCTAATTTCTCTTTAGACTGTTGAGTTTGTATTTTTATTACATATCTATAGTGACACTGTATGTGTGTATGTTCTTGAATAGTACCTGGGCTCTGATATGGAAGAATTCCATGGCAGGACCTTGCATGATGATGACAGCTGCCAGGTGATTCCAGTTCTGCCGCAGGTGATGATGATCCTGATTCCTGGGCAGACCTTACCTCTTCAGCTTTTTCACCCTCAAGAAGTCAGTATGGTGCGGAATCTAATTCAGAAAGATAGAACCTTTGCAGTTCTTGCGTACAGGTAAAACATTAGAGTGAATTTGCTTAACATATTTTCTCTCGTGTATAGTCACAGCAGAGGTCAGTGTGAAAGCCAA
Source organism: Equus quagga (assembly GCF_021613505.1). Lineage (NCBI taxonomy): Eukaryota > Metazoa > Chordata > Mammalia > Perissodactyla > Equidae > Equus > Equus quagga. The sequence continues at coordinate 111,576,984 of NC_060267.1, forward strand.
AACCGATGATTGTTTTGCATGCATAGGAGATTGAGTCAGGTAGTGAGGTAAAAAATTGTGAGGAAAAGATTGAAAGGGCAAGTTGGAGTATTTTTGTTATTATTACCATCTAAATCAGACATTTACTTTCACACGCAATTGAACCATCTGGTATTTGAAATTTTTTAAATCATTAATATTTAGTGAAAAATGTTTCTAGAATCATATTTTCAAGAACTGTCTTTATTTAAAGAGAAAGAGGGCTTGGCTTTTACATTTGAATGTAAAGGATTACTTTTACAAAAGAATGACTTGTTCTTTCTCTCTCTCTGTCTCTCAAAATTCTTAAGTTGTCCCATTACATATCAGCGGTAAACTGAAGCTGAATTTCAAGTATCCTGTTGGCAGCTGGAGGCAATCTGTAGTAGAGGCAGGAAATGAATACAGGAAGTTCCCACCCCAGTAGGGTGCTGCTGAGAAGCAGCAGAAATGGTCCACGGAAGTAAAAGAATGTTTGGTTTGGGAAATGAGAGTTTAAACCCCTATCAAACCTACATCATTTTCAGTGACTAGAAATGTATTCTTTTCCTAAAAGTGCTCTAATTGTACTTCCTGAAGCCTCCTTATATATTCAAATTCCCCCATACGATTTTAAAATAAACAAAATTATTATAACTTTGGTGAGGTCTGATTACTATAAATTGTTTTCCCATGTGTATTGCTTTTGCCACCTTGCATATTTAAAAATTAAATGTTCAAAACTGTTTCCTTCTAAAATTTACCTTGGAAGTAATGTACAGGAAAGGGAAGCACAGTTCGGAACAACAGCAGAGATATATGCCTATCGAGAAGAACAGGACTTTGGAATTGAGATAGTGAAAGTGAAAGCAATCGGAAGACAAAGGTTCAAAGTCCTTGAGCTAAGAACACAGTCGGATGGGTAAGAAATACCATATCTCTTAAAGCTATGTATACATCTTAAAATGAACTGGGGTTCTTATATATTTTGTATTCTACTGGCCTTCCTCATTTGTAACTTGTAACTAGTTGTTCTTTTTCTCTTTGAAGGTATAGCCTAGTGGTTTCCAACTTTGCTGTGCATCAGAATCACCTGGACAGTTTTTAATACTGTAGAAGCTTGAGTTCCAATCTCATCTCCCATCCCTAGAGTGTGATTAGCCTGGGATGAGGCTGCAGCATCTTTTTTCATGATTTCCAGGTGATTCTAATGTCCCTCCAGGTTTGAGAACAGAAATGTAAACCCAAAAGGCAGTGTCATTTGGGGCATGGCTTCTTTGGGATTGAAGACCTCTCCTCAGAGTGACAAGGGGTGAAGAAGCCAGAGGCTTGTGAGCTTTCTGCTCATGGGGACAACTGTGGGGTTTACAGCATTCCTGTGGTGTTTGAAAGCCATGTTGGTTATACCTGCCAACTGGTCCATCTGAGCTGTAGAAACCATTTACATTTAGTGCCTATCTCCAGTGAGAATTTTTAGCACTCATAAATGTATTACATACATAATAAAGTGATAGTAAATGCTTGTTGTCTCTGTAACTTATAAAGTTTAGAAAATCTGTGAGTATGCTGTTTTAGCATGGCTCTCATACTAACCTCATTTTAACAAATCCAGTTTACTTTATCCTCTTAAAAAAACAAACAAAGCATTTGTTCTGCTCATTGCGTGTTAACTCTTATGGGATTGGGTCTCAACTCTGGCGCAGAAGAATCACCTGTGAAGTCTTAGAAAGATAAAGATTCTTGAGTTCTACCCAGTCCTAGGGAATTGGTTTCTTATCTATAGCCAGAGTCGAAAATCTCATCAGACCTCTGTTTTGCACAGGTAGTGTCTTCTGAACATATGGAAATTCAGAGTATTTTTTAAGATTTAAAAAATAATGTGAGCTGCATGAGGGCAAGAACTTTTTGTTTTGTTCACATAGTGGGCATTCATAAACATTACTGAATTATGAAAATATAGATGTGTCAGGCAACCCTTTGGAGCTAGAGGGAGCTTAGAAAAATGAGGGATGGAGGGGCCTCAGCCCTTAGGGGTTTTTAGTTCTTCCCTCCTGGTACTCCCCAGGAAGTTCACCGTGCAGACTCTCACAGCATTGAACACTTGTACTCTCATTATAGGATTCTGTGTCTGTCTCCCTCAATAGTTGAGCTGCTCAAGGACAATGACTAAGACTTGTTTATGTTCTACATTTAGGACCATAAATGTTACATAAATGAATGAAAGAATGTCTTCCTGAGGGCTCTGCATTGGGAGAATTAGCAAGGTGTTTTGTAACTGTGGATTTTACTAACAGTTCTATTTTTAAAGTACTTCCTATCCTCATGCTTGTACAATTTGATTATTTGTGAATACTGCATTCCACAAACCATAATGGAAAATTGACTTGGGGAAAAGTATATTTCTGAGACTGTCTTGACATTAGTGACTTTTGATTGTGGAAAAACTATTTTGAACACAAGATGGCAGTAGACCATTAACTCTGAAAACAAGGAATATATATTTAACTCTAGTAAAGATTAGCATCAAACTAATAGGTCTGGACAAGACTTGGAAGGGGCACATTCTCTTGAGCATTCCAGAGACCCACGACTAAGAGCTCCCACAAATATGAGTCTGTCTTCATTTAAAAGGCCTCCATGGAGTGAGATTTCTCTGGCTCCACTGCCCCTCTGGTCCTGTAACTACCTTCACTAGAAATGGTGAGATGGAAGAAACCAAGGAGATAATTTGATGCAATCTCCTCTTTTTCCAAACAAGGAAACCAAGTACTCTTAAAGAGAGCAAGTGATTTGCCTAAAGTCATACAGCTAGTAAGCAAGAGCTGGTCAGTTCTAGGTCCCCTGACTTTCCAATCCAGCACTCTTTCCACTGTACCAAAATATCTCAATAGCACATTTGAAATGCAAGCCAGTTTCCTTTCTCCAGCACAGTAGTACCAGATAATAGTCATTTGTCTTTTATATAAATGACCCTTTATATATAAAAAGTATACTGCTACTCTCTGGCCTTTTCTAAGTTGTCTTTGTTTTTTTTCCTTTTCTCCCTGAAGCCCCAGTACATAGCTGTATATCCTAGTTATAGGTCATTCTAGTTATTCTACATGGGATGCTGCCACAGCATGGCTTGATAAGTGGTGCATAGGTCTGCACCCAGGATCTGAACCGGCGAACCCCGACCGCCAAAGCAGAGTGCGCAAACTTAACCACTCAGCCATGGGGCCAGCCCTGTCTTTATTTCTTTAGTATCTCCTGAACACGTGGAATTTTTTTTTTTGAAAATTAATGAAGAAATAGAAGTGTATCATTAAATCACTGTAGGACTCTTCAGAAAAGCTTGAGTATTTCTTAGCATGTAGAGAGGAAGTGAACATTAATACCCTATTTGAAATTAGAGAAGTCCTCTTACCTATCATAATTGAGACCAATGATTGTTAGTCAAAAAAGTTAATGAAAGCTGGAAATCATAAAAAGTTATATGTATATACCTTAAATATTTTAACTTAAAAGATATAGATGTACATTCATTTTTCACTTGATGGCCATACAAGATAACTTTGAATTGGTTCTGCAGATTGGAGATGGCAGTAGTCTTTCTTTCATAAACAGCTTTCACTGTGCATCATCTATCTACAGTTTATGCCTATAGTTTTTCTTTAAAGAGAGATTCAGTGATAATCACAAGTGCAGAATCCTTCCAGATTTGTGCAGTTTTTTCCTACTATTAGAATTTTCTGAACCTAATTTGAAAACATTTTTTATGGGTCAACCTAATATTCATTGAAGCAATTTTATTTTTGTACTCATATTTCATTGGTTTTTATAATATTTATAGAAATTAATGTAACTATAATCACAAAATAACTGCCATAAATAGGTTGGAAAGAAACAGAGCTAGCTTATGTTAAAAACAAAACTCAGCTGCAGGGAGAAGAACCAGGCCTGTGCGTGCATCAGTCCCTGGGCTTGTTTAACAAAAGTAACGGAGAGCATTGCTCGGTCCTACGGGGCGATTCAGACAGCTTGTACCGCAGACTAATTTTTAAACAGCAAACCAGTTTTTCAGTAACATTAATGTTTTTATCATAAGAAAATCTTATCTAATAGTTGGGTGAAACATAATTTTTAATTTAGTTACTGATGACCTTAAAGAAAAATCGGATTTCAAAAATTTCTATAGAATAGTATGTACTTTTGCTTTAAAAATATGATTATCAAGTATTTGTGTTCATGTGGTGAGGTGAAGAAAATTGAAGTTTTAGTTTTTTAAGGAGCTCTAATAATATAAGAACATTTGAACATAATTTGAATACATTCAATTTTTTTTTTTTAACATTTTCCAAAGTCATGTAGACATAAATTTGAGCTTGCAGGAAAGAATTGAAGTTAGTGGAGTGACTCTAATGTTATCATTAAATTAAAGCTAGATATTTTCAGACATAATTAGCTATTTTCATTTAATAAATAAGTAGAAATATTAAAATTTCATTCATGACTTTTTGTTGGTCAGGACAGTGGTTAATATGAAAGACCACTTTAGAATTCCTAAACATAATTAATGAGGCAGCGGCTTTTAATAAACTTAACTTTGTCAGTCTGACAGTGATTTGTTCCAGCATTTGAATGTACTGATATATTCTATATTTCAAAGTAAATCCAGGAGATAGACTGACTCGTAAGAAAATAGCTCACGCATACAACCTACCTGTTGGCATTAGTTCATGAAAAGATGTTTGCAATTATGATATTCTCAAGTAGCATTCTGGAAATGATGACTTTCCTATCATGAGAGTTTAATTTTTAAGTAAAAAGAGATCATATAATGCACATTTTGATTCTTTGCATATTCAAGTTAAATGTTTGAGAATGAGAAAAGAAATGCACATAAAAATAAAGGCTACATGTAATTCTCTAGTCTTATTTTAACTCATCCATGTAAATGAGTTCTTGATTTTCTCTTCCTTTCTCTACTACTTCTCAGGTTAGATGATTTATGAGAAGGGATAGGTGTAAGAGTCAGGCAGCATAAGGAAATGGAGAGATGGGAGGGGTGGGGTGTCTTAAGAAATTAATTTAGAAGTATCAAGATACACAGTAGCAGTTGTAGGTATGCTGATTTTTTTTCACTTTGTTTTATTTATAGACTGTATATTTATCTGAAATGTTAAAATCTTCCTTTTCCATTCCACAGTGAGACTGGAAATCCATACCTTAGGTTATCTTTGGTTTTAACTTTGGTATGATTTATGAAAAAAAGTAATTTTTGAAAATTTCATGTATCTTAACATCAGCATTTGATGAATATGTTTAAAAAGAAAACTTTGAAAATCTTAGTATTTCAATTTACCCGTATGTTTAGAAACTTAATAGTTTGAGTTAGTTTATCTTGAAAATGATCACCATGCTTGGTTCTCTTTGTTTTAGAATCCAGCAAGCTAAAGTGCAAATTCTTCCTGAATGTGTGTTGCCTTCAACCATGTCTGCAGTTCAGTTAGAATCTCTCAATAAGTGCCAGATATTTCCTTCAAAACCTGTCTCATGGGAAGACCAGTATTCATATAAATGGTGGCAGAAATACCAGAAGGTAGGAAACTAATTTTTTATGTACTTTCAAAAAATGAAGACAGGTTGTTTTCTTCCTGTTTTTAAGAAAGAAACACAAACAACTTTCATGATTCGTTTCCCAGACAGCTTCTGTGGCAGTACTCTGACTGCATTTCATCATAGCTGGAACTTCTAAAAATTTCATAGGCAGCTATTTATGTAAAAGCAGTTTACAAAAGTAGTAAAATGTCATGATACTGTAAGGTGTTCTTGCTATTATGTGTATCAGTTATGTATTAACAGCTTGTGATAATTCTACAGGAATCTCTTACTAAACTGTGCTAGATCAGATGTTTGCCTCTTGAAACATAAACATATTATCTTAAAGAAAAGAGATTTGGGGGTAGCACATAGTAGTAGAGTAAATTTTACTTCTTCCAGACTTCTGAAAGAAAAGCTTTTTAGCTATCTTTTTGTATAACACCATTGACATCACAAAAATTGGCTTGAGACTAGGTCCTCTTTAAAAATATTGCTTGTTTAGGCATCAATTCTTATGTATATCCTTTTGGCTAGATCATTTTTTCTCTTAGAAAAAAATTAATGAAGCCTCTTCCTGCTCATTTATAAGATGCATCAGCTCTGAGTGTGAAATGGGTAATATTTGATTTCTGCCGAAAAGAAAAGATTACTAGTTCCTAAATTAAGAATAAATTGGCTTTTTGAGATTCATCGTTTAAAAATATGGAAAGACAATTCCCATTGTAACCTGAGAAATTCTGCATTAATCATCCCTTACTCTTTGTCAAGTAGAGTAGTGAAGGTTTTAATTTTGATGTAAATAGTATACATTAAATTTAAAGGGGTCTCATAGACTAGTCAGTGTACCACCACTTTTACGTTCTTGGAGTAGAATTCGTCTAGTTTTCAGACAGAACCTTGTGCAGGACGACTGCTTGGTGGGCATCAGGCTCATAACTGGATTTCTGTAGACTTTTTGGTCTTGTTATTCTGTGTTTCAGTTGACCAGTCCGGACATGGTATAGTGTGTTTTAATTAGTATTTCTAAGAAGATTCTAATGAAAAAGTTATTAGACTGTTTAAAGATTCCCAAGCAACCTCGAAACTAACATTTTTGAAGATTTAACAATAGTGTTACTGCTATAAGTTAGCAGGCAACTCTCACATAGTAGTACAGTACTTCTTTTTTCAAACCTGATACACACTTTAAATATACTTTTACCTTTGGTTATTTTAACAGTAGAACAGTGGAAGATTTTGTTTGTTATAGTCATTTTAAATGTAACTGCTGAAAATAAGTATGTCAAAGATCACTCTGATGGTACATGGCCTCCAGGGAGTGGTTTTGGAGTTTATTGAATCATTTAGTGCTTAATCGTGTGTTTGGCACTGGATAGTACTGAGATGTTATGTGGCAAGTAACTACATCAAGATGCTGCCTGCATATCATCTCAATATTTTAGATAGTTGTATATTTCAATCACTGGACTTTTTTCAGATGATATTAAGTACGGTCATGCATCACTTAATGACGGGGATACATTCTGAGAAATGTGTCGTGAGGTGATTTCCTTGTTGTGTGAACATCAGAATATACTTACACAAACCTAGATGGTATAGCCTACTACACACTTAGGCTATACGGTACTAATCTTATGGGACCACCATCATATATGCAGTCTGTCATTGACTGAAATGTCATTATGTGGCACATGACTGTATTTTGATTTATGTAATCATTTTTTAACACCAAGATTGGTTTTTAAAAATCATTAACTGTTTAAAAATCCTAAATTAACTCTTCTTTGTGAAGTTCTAAGCGTAGAGTGAGAGTGATTGTGGTTAATTCCTGACTTACATACTCTACTGGTTCTTTGTCCTATTTTCAGGATTTTCCCATCTTACACCTGAACTTGGGTTAAACAAATAAGACTGCTTCTTAAATGTAATTTTTCTTTGAATTACTGATTAAATTCTTCCTATTCCATGGTTACAGCACCTCAGCTTGTTCACATTGAATTCAGAATTAGGCCTTTGCAACTGGGTTGTCATTGTGCTGGCTCAACAAGAGCAAGGAAAGATAGATATGCAAAGACCAAGGAAGCATGTGTTTGTTTGGAACCAGATCCTCTGATCTTTCCCTATTGTCTTGTTTCTCCAGTAATTCTGGACTCTCAAACATTAGCCCTCAGTTATTTTCATATTCAGAGTTGCCAAGGACTAAACAGAAGGTGCTGAGGAATGAGAGAGGCATAAAAGGTTTTAGGAGATAAAAATGCCCTCATCCCATGTATTTTCAGATTGTTTAAAGGGTCCTCATGTTTAAACCCTGAGTAGAGTTTCTTAGGTGCTGAAATTTGGATCTAGATCACTAGGCCAAGAAAAATTGCTAGCTGATCTATTTTAGACTCCAGATGACCTACAAATTCTGTTCTACTTCAGAGAGACCACTTAGAGTCCTTCTGTCTAGTACAGGCTGGGAAAGTCTAGCACAGGGAAAGGGGATGGCAGATACCATTGGCAGGACAATGGCGTACACTTTTCTAGCAGAAAAGACACGTAAAGGTCTAGAAATGTAGTTTTCCTGAGATGTATTTGGTTAAGCTTAAACTGTTCACACCTGTCTTTACATGTGGCATGGGAAACTAAACATTGTAAATGACATAAAATTATTTAAGCTTCCAGAAGTGTTCCTTTGTGATTCTCCATTCTAACAAGGGATCATTAGAGAAGACATCCCTAATGATTAAGGAGTTAGGCCAGTATAATCAGGAAACACTTCCAAAACCCACTTCCATCTGGAGAACTTCCTTATTCTGTACTTTGACCTTTGAAACTAATGTTTATTTATTTCCTTTCCTACCACAGTGCTTTCTCTCTCCACTGGGTTTACTGTAGTGGGAGTCTCACCGAGTGAGGGAACTTTTCTTAAACCTACTTGGAGTATGATGTAAATGTTTTTAAGTGTACTCTCTGCTTGCCCAGACTGTCTACTTGTTCCTTTATAAAGCCCCACTATTATAATCAGAAAAGAGTTGAATATGAAATGTAAAAATAAATCAAATGAGGAAACATATTAAGGAAGTGATCGAAGCTCATCTTTCTAGCTCTGCTAAATTTATAAGCCATGGTCGCTCCTGCTTATATGGAGCAGGGAGGAACTGAGCAGTCATTCAAAGGACAGGGTCCTCAAGAATGGGCTCACAGGTTAGTTTCTAAGTCTTCTTTCAGAGTTTCTTTATGAAGATACAAATAAATACTCTTATTTCTTTCCTCGTTCTTATGTGAAAGGATGCATGCTGTCCTGGACCTCATTCTCTTTTAAGAGTGTAGGTGATTCTTCTGTGTCAGTTTTTGGAGCACAGCTTCCTTCTTTTTAAAGCTGCACGATATTCTGTTCTATGGATACACTGTAATTTACATAACCATTCCCTATGGAAGAAAGACCTGCACTAAGTATTGTATACAAATGACCTTTCATATAGGTAAATATATATGATAAATTTTAAGCAGTGGAATTATTGGATGGCAGGGCAACTTCCTTTGTAATTTTGACAGATATTTTCAAAGTACCTTACGAAGAAGATTGTTCCTGTTTGTACTCTGATTATCGATTTCACCACGTTTACAGACAGTGTAGTAGCCAGCTTAATTTTTGCTGATGTGATAGGTGAAATACAGTATCTTATCGGAGGTTTGAGTTTCTCTGAATATGAATGAGGTGTACCATTTTGTGTTGAAGAGCGATTTGTATTTCCTTTAGTAAGAAGTGTCTGTTCTTCTTTCCCCTTTCTTGATTTCTAGGCGTTCTTTATACATTAGGAAGCTTATCCCTTTGTCTGTAATTACTGAGTTCCAGACATTTTCCCTACTTTGTCGTTTGTCTTTTAACTCTGTTTTTGGTGTGCTCTGTCACATAGAAGGGGTTTTTTTTCTTACATAGTTGAATTTATCTTTTTTTTAATGCTTCTGTATTCTAAATCATAGCTAGAAATGACTTCCCTGTTCAAATGAATCATTTTTTTGGAAAGTGAAAAATGTAATCTTTTACTTTCTATTTTTGACTTTATTGCTTTTAATGAAATCAAAACGTTAAAGCTTTGACCCATGTGTAGTTTATCCTGGGATGAATTCAACTTTACTTTTTTCCAGCTAGCTCCCCATTGTGCCATTTCCATTTTCTGAAAAGCTCATATCATATGATATGAGGTGCCACTTAATTAGCAACCACATTTTTTATTTTACTTTTCTTCTGCTCTTTTGTCAGTCTGTTTATGCACCATCACAATACTGTTGTAACTGTTGACAATTATAATTTGTGTAAATAAAACGTGACTGGTAACCCTCCTCACTACTCTTCTTTTTTCAAGGTTTGTTTAGCTACTATTGCTTATTAACTTCTCCATATGAACTTCAGAATTTGTTTTTGCCTTGTTCCAGAATAATAATAGTAGCAATAAAAGTAATAGTGTTTGTTGTCTATTTTTATATTAAAGAAGAAGAAGAGTCTTGAAATCTTAGGCTCTCTGTAATCAGGGTCTCCCCTAGACAGACATTTCCCAGGCATACATCTTAGGCTTATAGGTGTGTCTCCGCTGTTATTGGTTTATAAGTCTCAAGCAGGAAAGAGCTTATCATTCCATTCCAGTTCTTAAAAGCAAGTGGGAATTTGTAAATGAAGGAAGGAAACAAAAACTGGTAGCTTTTTAATTACTTGGATAAATTGTTTTATCATCTACGTTGCTGATTGTGGTAGGATTTAATGCAGTACATGACTGCCTTGGGTCACCATGTAAATCTCCGGTGATGATTTACTGTTCACAATGAGCCTTTCACACTACTCTTCCAACTTTATTGCTTTTCAAGGAACCATTTGAGTTTCACATTTTTTGAACATTCTACATTGTTGGGAGGCTAAGCTGAAGCATAGTTATGAGGCTTAAAAATGGAAGAATGTGATAGATTACCTCCAGGTAACAGAGATTCATTTTAAGAGCCTTTCTGCCTGGTTTCAGAAGTAAATCCTGTTCCCAGTAAATACTTCACTGGAGAATCAGTCATTGGCCACTTTTTAAAAAGCACCTAACTTTCTGGCTAGTATTAAAGTTTTCTTGAAGTATAGCCCTTTTATGAAGTAAATCGTGATGTTGATATACTTGAAGAATGCTCATAAATTGCTAGGACTTATCGTCAGTATTACCCATATATAAGTCAGGAGCCTCTCCTGATGTGCCAGAAATCTAAATGGGACTCTTATTTGAGGATATTGAAGTGGCTTAAATTTTGGGAGTTGCTGTCTTAGCGCCAGCTACTCTTTTCTGGTATACCTCTCTAGAGTCTGTCTAGTTGACCTTATAAAGCACATCACAAATCTTAAGGATGTAGTGAGCATGTTTCATTGATTTGTAAATAGAACTTCAGAATCTGTCAGAATAATCCTGATAAAGAATTTTAGAGGCCTTCTCACTTCGAATAGTAGGAAACTGATCCTCCTGAGACTGCAGTGAGAATTACATTCACAAGGCGTGGGTGGTGGCAGAGCGCATGGTAACGACCTCCATCCAGTGCCTTGCTCTTAACACACTAGCATGCCACATTCTGTTCTCTTACTATAATGAGAAGTAATGTTTATATATGAATAAATTATTTTGGTTTCTTTTTATCTTGACATGGGTGCCAGGTAAAAGTACATGCTTTTATATTATAAAAGTGATCATTCTGATGTGTAAAGTATATATTAATGACTGAATTGGGAGTGTGTCAATCAGTGAAACTGAAACTTCATTGGATCTTTGTCATTTTGTAATTCTAAGTATACTTCTGGAAAGTAAACTTCTCCCTACTAAAATGTAAGTTCCACAGGGCAATGATTTTAGTCTTTTCTTGTTTTAATCACTGGTATACTGCAATGCATAAAAATGCCTTGACACATACTAGGCACTCAAAATGTTTGTTGAATGAATAATGGCTAGAGTCACAGACACCCTGAATGCACATCCTAGCCATTTCCCCTTTACTCACTGTGACCTTGGGCAAGTTATACCATCCTTCTGTGCCTCTGTTTCTTTATCTTTAAAATGGCGATGATAATACTATCAACCTTTAGAATTCCTGTAAGACGTGTAAAGTGGTTGCCATTGCTATTACTGAATACTCAGTTATCCAATGGGCTGTTAGTAATATTTTTTTATTCTGTAACTGGACTGTGACAAAAATCCTTAGCATTAGTGTTTGGAACTACTTGGAACTGATTGGAGAGTACCTTAAAGGTCTCATGGTCTGACTCAGACTGAAATCACTACCTGAGCATGTACTTGGAGGCCACCCCAGAGCGTCTTTGGGTAGCTTCAAATATTAGGATTATATTGAGGCAAAAATTCTTCTCATTCAAGAATCGATTGGTTTGAGCTGCAGCTCATGAGCCTTCCAGAACTCGTCCACCCTCATCCATATGGTGGTTCCTAAAATATTTGAAAACAAGTTATCACATCCCCTTGAGAGGCAATTCCAAGCTAAACATGCCTAATGTTAACTCTAGATCTCCCTTTAGCATCCTGGTCCCTGACAATGAAGTTCCCTTGTCTGACCATCACAGAAGATTAACATTATCGTCTCCTCTTAGATTCTAATATAGCTAGAGGAAGACTGTGGTGGGAGTAGGGGGGTGAGCTCGACAGCACATTGGTTAGTTCATAACTAAGTCCCCCAAGTCCTTTCCATGTGTGCTGTGTACCTGTGTTTCTCCATGGCATACCTGTTCATTTGGTCTTGCAGGTGCAAGTGTAGGATTTCCCTTTTATTTTGTTAAAGGTTATCTTACTTTTTTTGTTCCACTCTGGTAAAGTCCTTTTTGATTACCTTTCTTTCCCACCCAGTTTCATGTGTCATGTCCTGTGTCTGTTAAGTGTGTTTACAAAATTACAATGATCTGTACAGATAGTTTTTGTTTTGTTTATCTACAAAGGTTTTGTTTTGTTTATTGAGAAAAATGTGATCATTACATTCTGTAGGTTTGATAGGCCTTGTTCTTTGATCAAATACAGATTATTCCCTAGTGTAAACATTTTCTAATGTATTTAACTATTGTTGATTGATGTTTAGGTTGTTTCCAGTTTGTTGCTGTTAATAGCACTGTTGCAATGCATCCTTTCAATCATATTTTTGTGTCTTGTAGAACACTTCTCTTTCCAAATTTTCATTTGTTTTTACACATTTATTCTTCCAGATGAACTTTAAATTATGCTTCTAAATTCCAGTTTCATTTGTATTGCACTGAATATGTACTTTGAGGATGGACATCTTATTTATTGAGTCTTCCCATCAAATACTGAAATTCTGCAGGAATTTAAGTATAATTCACATTTTATGTGGATTTAGGCATGCTTCCATTAGGATCCCAAAATACAACTGTAAGGGACACGTAATGGTTTTCCCCTTTCCCTGAGTTTTATGAAATGGGGGACTTGATCATGAAGTCTCAAGGATGTGATCATTTTCCTTTTGAAATTGTCTCACATCTTCTGTTTGCCTCTGTGCTGATTCAGGTGAGAGCCATATAGGTTTTTATACAAACACAGTTTGGATTATATTTTGAGGTTTTCACTGCAAATACTGGGCGAGTAGTTAGTATAAAGGCAAATAATATGGTCCTTAGAGTGTGATGCTTAGTCACTCTTCAAGTTCATCTTATTTTTACTTATTTGTCTTCAGTATTGAAGTCTTAATATTTGAACTTTTCAATAAGAATCAAGATTTTAGTTGCAATATATATTTGAAGAATATAAAACCATGATTGTCAGACTTAAAAAATAATCTATTATGAGATTATCTACAAAATTTTTCTTTTTGAAATTAGAAAATCTTTTCTGGGCCAAAATCATTTTTCAGATGTGGCTCTTTCCACCATAAGAGTCTTTATTCTGTGGTGTCTTTTAAGTGACTTTTTTTTTCTGTTTTCAGAGAAAGTTTCACTGTGCAAATTTGACTTCATGGCCTCGCTGGCTGTATTCCTTATATGATGCTGTAAGTAACTTACCTTGAACTTTTTGTTTCTAGGGTAAGCTATGTCATAATTAAAGGTCACTAGAACAAAACAGGCTTTCATACTCAGTGGTATTTAATTTTCAAAACTAATGCCATTTGTTACCTTTAAGGAGAACAGGCAGGAATCAGAGACTTTGTCTTTCACCCATAGAATTTTTAGTTTTCCCAGTTTCTAGCGGCTTATAACTTCAGGACAAGATATTGAGACATTTTAGGGTTTATTAACAATTTGAAATTTTGTTGGGTCAAGTGGTAGTTGCACTTAACAAAATGAAAGAATCCTTCTATAATAATGTTTTAGGGGCTGGCCCGGTAGCACAGCGGTTAAGTGCGCACATTCCGCTTCTCGGCGGCCCGGGGTTCACTGGTTCGGATCCAGGGTGTGGACATGGCACCACTTGGCATGCCATGCTGTGGTAGGCATCCCACATATAAAGTAGAGGAAGATGGGCATGGATGTTAGCTCAGGGCCAGTCTTCCTCAGCAAAAAGAGGAGGATTGGCAGCAGTTAGCTCAGGGCTAATCTTCCTCAAAAAAAAATTGTTAGTTTTTCTCTAAACAAGGAGATTAACTTAGTTACTATACTAATTGATGCATCCACAAGTGTTTTTGCTCCTCAAATTTTGATATTAGGCATTGCCACATATTGAAAAACTCACTAAGAGACAGACCGTTGGAATAGTTCAAAGAATCTGTGTTTTAGACACAAAAGACTGTTCAAAGTGTGATTTCTATTGCTGTCTCTGGTTTGGGGCAAATTCCTTGAGAATCTGTAAAATGGGGATAATGGTAGCTGCTGTACTTGGCACATATAGACATTCAACAAATACTAGTCATTTCCTGTAGTGAATCACCTTGCCCACAGATTTGGAGTCCTGGGAAAACTAAACAAGTAGGTTTTGAGCACTTACTACATGCACAACACTAAAGGACACTCCAGTTCACTCTGCCCTTAGCTTTTGGGCCATTACAAATACACAAGAGACAAGAGTATTTTCTGCTTACACTTGTGAAAAGATGACAAGCACTCTTATGTAGTAAATAGGTACCAAATAAGGTATGTAGATAGCAAGTGCTGCTGCCATGTATAGGGGCCAAAATCCCTATGGACTGAGTCAGAAAAAACTTCCTAAAATGGAGAGGAGAGAGGCCAGTGCCAAGCTGCTGAGAACAGAGCATCTACAAAAGGCAGCAAGTTAGGTGCATGGGCCCCAAGATACCCAGACTGTAGGAGAGGGTCCAGGAAAACCAGCTTAATGCTGGGAAAAGGCATTGGGGCTTGGATCATTTCTGCATAAGAAAACAGACGGATTTAAACTGGGACTCAAATTTGACTACATAGTGATGACTTAAATTGCTACTAATGTATTAGTTTTATTAAAAAGAGTTGAAAAGCTGACAGTAAATTATAAAAAGTCTGTGAACCTTATGGCTACTTTTATTTTAAACAAGGAAACCTTAATGGATAGAATCAAGAAACAGCTACATGAATGGGATGAAAATCTAAAAGAAGATTCTCTTCCTTCAAATCCAGTAGGTATGAAAAATCAATTTTCTTCCTGTGGACTGATGTCTTACTAAATCAAATTATTTTATATGTTTTGTGTTTAATGAAACCAAAACTTTTAGTTTAACATCTTTATTAGTTTTGAAAAGCATACACATTTCTTTTGCTTTGAGCAGTTAAAAAAAATTGACTATTTTTTAGTTAATTGTAACTAAGTTCTTAAATTCTGTGAGCACTCCAATTTTAGGCAAGGTTTTCATAAAAAGTTCAAATTGTGATAAATGGCTCACATCCGAAAAATACTTTCTGAGTGTTGACTCTCCTTTCCCTATTCTTTAAGCTGGCTTTATGTGACCCCAGTTCCAGGACTTATTTACCTTTTTTTACATATAATGTCTAAATGTTTATTAGGTACAATTTAGCTACTTTTCTCATCTCTTAGCAAATAAGTAACTTCTTCTAACATAGGTTTAATTTCATGTTTAACTTAAAAGAAGGCATTTACAATTAACAAGTATGGGAAAAGAAGTTAATTTTAGAACTTCCTAAGAGTATATACTTGATAGCTGGTATACTTTGGTATTACTTATAACTGTGTGAAATATGTTGAGAACCTTGTAGAGAAGAGTTTATTTCAAAGGTATATGATTCATAAGTTATCTGATACTTATCTGCTTCATCAGTTTAAAACTTGAAAAACCCACCATGTCTTTAAGACTTTTCTTACAGAGTAGCTGCTTGTCTTCCTATTGATGATGTATTAAGAATTCAGCTCCTTAAAATTGGTAGTGCCATCCAACGACTTCGCTGTGAACTAGACATTATGAATAAAGTGAGTAAAGTGAATATGTTTGTGATATTCAGGTGTAGTCAGTCTAGAGAGCTAGGAGGCACTGTTTGGACCGGCAGTTATCTATAGGGTCCAGTCATGTAGTCATGCAATTAAAAACCATCATGGTTTCCATTCCAGATATTTTAAAGAATAAACATTTCATTTGGGATTATACAGACAGAAACTGAATTGTTTTGCATTCCTCAAATATGAATACCTTCAACAACTTCATTTAGACTTGTGAACACTTGATTTCTACATGGGACATCTGTGGTTTTATGTATCAGTCACTATTTCTTTATCCTAGAAGATCATTAGTTTTATAAGTGAATGTGTCAGATTTCAAATTGTGGGTTTTTTTGCTCCATGTTTAAAACTACATTTTTGAATGGTTGGAAGGAAAATAAGATATTCAGAGGGATCAATACCTTAGGGAAGTTTCTTGATGAGCTATGTAATTACATAATTAAATGAATGTGAATTTTCCTAACTTTCTCTTAAATTTTTAGTGTACGTCTCTTTGCTGTAAACAATGTCAAGAAACAGAAATAACAACCAAAAATGAAATATTCAGGTGAGCTCTTTATTACATTTTTAGGATTCTTGTGAATACATTTTCCCAACTACCTTAACAGAATTATAGTCGACTATATTACCATTCTCCATATATTTCCCTCCATTAAATTACAAACACTCAGCAAATGAAATATGGGGAATTAACTCATGTTGAGTAAGACAGTCTTCCTGATTGGGTACTTGGAGCAAGAATGGATAATTAAGGGATTATTCAGAGGTACTGAGCATGGTAAAATAAAACAGCTGGGCGATCCTTTTCCCCCAGTCCTGTTGAAAATCTATATATTATACAGTATCTATATGTTAGAATATCTTATTAGTAATTCAGGACCTAACAGGAATGCCTCAGGTGTTGTATTTCAGTCAAACATCAGTTTTGCCACATAGGGCCAAGATAAAGTAGGATGTGCTTCTGAACATGTACTGATGCTGTGTGATATAGTAGTGTTTAAAAATTATTTTATGACAAATTCATCATAATTATAAATCAAGAAGGTAAGGAAACTGCTGTCTGCAAAGTAATAAGATACCCAAGAACGATCAAACGGGACCTTTTCATTGCATGGCCACTCTCGGAGACTCCCTTAGAGGAAGTGGAGCTCTGTATATTTTACAGTGTATATTTTGAGGAAGGTTTAAAAAACTAGTACTGTTTTCCTTTGGTACTGTTTTCCTTTTGGTCATCATTTAGACTGAATAAAACTGGGCTGACTACCAACTGCTTATTACCGTATTGGATTCTATTATCTATAACTAAAAGGTTAGAAACAATAGCTCTTATTTCTTGGTGAACTTTTTAAATATCTGTTAGACTTTTTTTTTCATTTTGACTTATCCTCTGTGCTGATTCTGTTCTAGTTTATCCTTATGTGGGCCAATGGCAGCTTATGTGAATCCTCATGGATATGTGCATGAGACGCTTACCGTGTACAAGGCTTCCAACTTGAATCTGATCGGCCGGCCTTCTACAGTGCACAGCTGGTTTCCTGGGTAATGTGGTGGTGGTGGTGGTGGTGACTTACTTTCTCTTTTTTTTTTTTGGTTTTGTCTTAATTGGGCAGAAAAACAGAGTCCTAAGCAGAGTTGCTAGAATTATAATCAGAAATAGACAA
This sequence comes from Equus quagga, assembly GCF_021613505.1. Classification (NCBI taxonomy): domain Eukaryota; kingdom Metazoa; phylum Chordata; class Mammalia; order Perissodactyla; family Equidae; genus Equus; species Equus quagga. The sequence goes on from NC_060267.1 coordinate 111,594,613, forward strand.
TGAAATGAATAATGCTATTTAAATACTCTTCATTTCATGATGGCTAGGAACAGCTATTTTTGCATAGTCTCAGTGAATATACTTAGGGAGAAAGAAGATTGGCAACTGCAGTTATCCTGAAATAAACTATACAGTTAATCCAAATTTTTTTCATTTCCTATCAGCTCATTCTGAAAAACAACTGTCTTATGACCCAGTAAAACTCTATCTGAACCATATTCTGTAATATGTAAAACCAGAATATGTTTCTCAAGCAGTGATAAGAAAGATGTAGAAACCATAGACTCTGGCTTTTCTTCTAGTTTGCTTTTTTTTTAAATTTTTGCTTTAGCCCAGTGGTCTTCAAAGTATGATCCTGGGACCAGCTCACCACCTGGGAGCTTGTTAGATTCCCTCAGCCATATTATCTTCAAGAACCCTATTATTTGTCTTTTATTTCCAAATTCTGGGTCATTGTTTCATTCCGAGTCAGAGGCAAGTTGAGTAGAGATTAGTGATTAGACTCCCTTTCTGGACCTAGAATTATGTCATGTGGATTTTCCACTCTTATTTGACACCCTTCTTAAGGACTAAAACTAGAATTAAGTTATTAATATAAATACTAAATGTGGGATATACATAGGGGAAAAGTACAGAAATGGTTATAATTACATAGTTTGGTTTAGTTTTCCTAAGAACAGAAATGCCATGGCTTATGTTTCTGGTGAAATTTATCTGACAAAACCATTCTTATTTTAGAAGAGTGGTTCTTAAAACTTATATGAGGAATGCTTATCTCTCCCCCCACCCCTCCAATTTTAACTCACACAAAAGTGCATATTTGTATAGGTGGTTACTGTTTTCTAACTCGACTGCAATACAAAACAACAAAGGAAAAGCAGGTGTGAGTTAGAATGTGGTCTTGGCAACCAGCAATTTGTATAAAGAAATCCATATTAATAAGATTAATGTTTTTTTACAATGCTAAGAAAGAAAAAGAAATAGCCTAAAAACACAATCAAGTAACTTTTATATATATACACTAATGTAACAATTATACGTAAAGGCTGATGTGTTAAACATAATGAAAGGTACAAATTAGAAAATCTTTTTATGAGATTTGTTTCAGGGAACTGTATAGATCAAAGCTCAGAGTATTTATTCTTCTCAATCCTTAGACTTTGGCTCTAAGATCTGTCTGCATAGCAGGTTTATATGATGATAGGCTTGGAGTACAGCAATGTGCTTCCTTAGCTGATCTCTTTCCTTAATTTTGTAGGTACGCCTGGACTATTGCCCAGTGTCGGATCTGTGCAAGCCATATTGGATGGAAATTTACAGCCACCAAAAAAGACATGTCACCTCAAAAATTTTGGGGTTTGACTCGATCTGCTCTGTTGCCCACAATCCCAGACACTGAAGATGAAATAAGCCCAGACAAAGTAATACTTTGCTTGTAAACAAATACGGTAGGGATAAAGTTATTTAACAAGTTGGTATTCTAAAATCAGATCTGCTTTGAAAATTACTGCTTTTGATGCATACCTAAGTAAAAAGCAACATTACATGGGAGGTTGCAGTTTCTTAGTCAAATGGTATTTGAAGACTTAAATTAAAACATCCTATTGAAGAGAATGAAAATACTATTGAAGAGAATGAAAAGCAGTCTAGAATACTTGGTTTTCTGGAATATCTACTTTAGTAGCTTGGTGCCATTATTCTGTGGAATCTGATGTGTCTGGTAGCATGTCATTGGTAGGACATGAAGACGTCTCTGAAAGTGGTGAGATTGTTTCCTGCACAAAACATATTTGAAACTCCTGTAATGTGAGGTTAATCATAATAATATGATCCCAAAATGTGGAACAGCATGTTTGTATCAGTCCAAACGGCAGAAGTTCCAAAAGCTAGGGTGCCACGCACAAGTACATGTTCCTTTTTGAAAGAGGCAAGGCAATGTGTATTATTTTAAAGGGCTTTGTTCCTTTCAATTTCCTTTAGCTTCTCTGAGATACTGCGCTTTGTAAATTTTGAAAATACTAAAGAGGTAAAATATGCAGTTTGAGCCCCAGAATAAAGTTTTCATTTCCTTACGTGTTTGTTAGTGAGAAACGGTATTTTATGTATTTGCTCAGTGTTTGTTTGAACCATAACCCTGGTTATTCTGTTCCAAAGTTTAATTTGTACCTAAACTACTGGGGAACAGAGATGCTATTTTTTAGGCTATTTCATTCAATGTAAATTGAAGAAAATCTGTAAGTAAACTTTAAATTAAACATGTTCTTTGTTTAAATAATGTAAAATATCTACTCATAAGTGGATAATTTAGGTGTAACAGATAGTTTTTAAGATAAAGTTCTAGGTAGACTGATTTGCCACTACCTCTTTGCTTATACATTCGAGGGTTTATTGGATCCTTTCACATTTGTGTAATTAACTTTGGATTTGATATTCTTTCACTGCTTTACATAATTCATTGGGAAAAGTTCAACTAATCGGGTAAAATGTATGAGGCCAAAAACAGACTGTTAAATTTCTTATGTTTTAATTTGTCAATATTTTGTATTTTACCAAACATGCAATGGTTTTGATTGCCCAGACTGAAAACATCAATTGAATATCATATTGCATATTTATGTAAAGAGAGTAAATGAAAAGCAACCCAAGAGTGCTGTCAGTTCTTTAGCACATGCCCCTGCCATATTCAGTACACCCAAGGTTGTAACTTTCTTTCTAAGCTTTACCTTATTACTACTACTAATAACCCTGGGTTTATGTGATGTTACTAGTTGTTCATACAGTCTCACAGTGAACTAAAACATTCTAAATGGACTCCAGGGAGTTCTTTTCAGCAGCGCAGCACATCTCTTTACATTGAAATCTAAACCAGTTGGAGTGAGGGAACATTGCTTTTACATTTGCACCCGCCCCCCGCCTCCCAGGGGTGTAATCTTAGAATGTTCTATATTGTTTACTGACGCTTGCAAATAAATAAAGTTTTCTGATACGTAAAAAACATGCATATAATACTATTTTAAAGTTTTATACATGACAAAACCAGACCTCTGAAATAGCTAAATCTGCATATTTTCTATATAGAACAGTAGGAATTCTCTGATGTTGGGTCCAAACATCTATGTTAGTAGTACTTAAATATTTCAGTCTTATTTTGTAATACATTTCATTATGGACCTGTGTGCAGTCATTGAGGCCCCTTTCTTGCACTACAGCCCCTGTTAACTGTTTGTTAGACCTCTTAGCAGGGCTTTAATAAACAGAAATGTGCTTTTCAAAATTGTTTTATCAAGGTCCAAAATTGCTATTTGCCCATAGAGAACGAAGGTGCTAGGACTGGCTATACAGAAAGGAAAATCAATTATAAAATATGAGAATATATGGGGCCGGCCCAGTGGCACAGCAGTTAAGTGTGCACATTCCGCTTCTTGGCAGCCCGGGGTTCGCCAGTTCAGATCCCCGGTGTGGACATGGCACCGCTTGGCACGCCATGCTGTGGTAGGCGTCCCACATATAAAGTAGAGGAAGATGGGCACAGTTGTTAGCTCAGGGCCAGGCTTCCTCACCAAAAAAAAGAGGAAGACTGGCAGTAGTTAGCTCAGGGCTAATCTTCCTCAAAAAAAATTAAATTAAAAAAAAAAGTCAGAAAAAAAGTCAGAATATAGCAGCAGAAATAAACAATACTTTGTGCTATACACCCATTTACCTACTGAAAGCATTTAGGGCTCAAATCTTTACAAAGCAAATGGACAGGCCTGTTCAGGGAAATTTTAATGTAGGTCATATCCTTTTAATTAATGAAAGAAATTAACATTTACTTTAAAGGGACAGGAGTATTATCACTATGTATATATTGCCACCCGATATATACTGTCAGATACCACATAAACACATTTATCTTCCAATTTCCAAAGGAAATGTTTATTAACAGCCTCAAGAGTAAGCCTCAAGTTCATCTTTCCCAGGCTTAGCATGCATAGTTAAGGAAACCATTATGACAGAGGAGAGTATCAACTACATACTGAAATACAGCTTGCCTAGAACAAGTGTTGGATGTGTGAATGGCAGCCACCTATGACTCAGCTGATCTTCACATTTTATATAGGATATTTTATGCAAACTTGTCAATTATTTTCTTTTCAAGCACAAGTTTATTCTGAAATTCAGATAAGAACTGACACATCATAGACAATCATTGTATAAAATAAGTTATTTCAATTGCAAACACTAAGAAACATTTCCTCAAGACAGTTACCACTTTTTAAGATAGTACTGTCCTATACAAAAAAAAACAAAACAAAACTTTTTTTTTTAAAGCCTAGACAGATAAAGATAGAAAGGAGAGGCCAAATATACTTTTCTCAGTAGGAACTATTCCAAAAGAATTATAAGGTTCAGTGATGATATAAATCAGATTAAGAGGAGGTAGACTTCAGTGTAGTGCCTGAAATATAATTATATTTCACAAAATAAGATCTTCATTCTTCTGAAGAGGTCCTCTAAGCTGGCTTTTATTCTGCTATATATTCAAATCTCTTAAATCTCAAGAGGGAGGGCAAAAAAAAAAAAACTAACCACAAATTTTCTGCTTTTTAATAGGCAGCTCTCATCAACTTTAGGTCTTCTTTATGTAACTTAGAAGTTCATCTTTCTCCATTTGGTAACCACTTTTTTTCCACCGTTCTCGCAACTGTTGCAATAGAGCCCCAATTTCTTTTCCTGAAGAAATGCCCACTTTTCTGATGTCATGGCCACTTACGGGAAATGGAGGAATGGACCACTGCTGCATTTCCTTTAGAAGACACTGCTCTCCTTGGTACTTCAGTAGTTCACATACACGAGTAGTTGCATCAGATTCCCTAGACTAAGTGCCAAAATCGAACATTTAGTTCCATCACACTAAATTAGAATACTTGCTAATGATCTTATCCTAAAATCTACAATAAATGCTCGATGTAAATTTTTTCGTTTAAAATAAATGAAATCCACAGAATGCATTGTGAGTCTTAGTATTAATAAATTAGTTCTACAATTAGTGACAATGATTTATATTCTGACTAAGCCTAGTATATACTTACATCTATAATGAAGTCTTGATAGGGTTTCAATGGTTCTGAACTATCTGTTGCTTTAATTAAATCTTTCCTGTTTTTAACTATAAATAAACCAAGGTTTTTCTCTTCTTTTGAAATCTTCAACCTCAAATCCAATTTTGTGACATCATCCTGTACTTTGAATAATGAGGCCAAGAGAGTCATTGGCTTTGGTGACAAACCTTCAACATTTTTACTGACTTTGTCAAATTCTTCTAAACTTGCATTAGCAGGTAAGCCTGTAGGGACAAAAGCATTTTTCACCCATTTTACAGTGGATAAATTCAATTAAAAAACACTCTTATCCTAAACCAGCCATTGTTTTATCATATACAGAAATGCCCTGTCACTAGGACTCATTATTAGTCCAATCTGATGCTTCATCTTACAGTGATACACTGTCACAGTCTTCTTTCATATCTTATCACTCTCAAACCAAGGGAAGTCCTAAAATGCTCTTGTTTCCATTAACAAGCTACAGCAGGAGGTCCAGAGGCAGTGGTAGTAATGGTGGTGTCATATTCACAAGGGATACTTATTCCAATTACAAATTCCTGACTTTACACTGACATACTATCATAGAATGTCCACCCCTGCTTCAACAGTTTTGTCCTTATTTGAAATATACCCAAGTTTCCTGAAGTGTGATAAATGATATCATCCCACTATTCTTCCTGAATATTAATTACATTTATTGAATAATTTCTATGTATAAGTCACTCTTCTGAGTACTTTACCTGTATTAACTTACTGAATCTCTCAGCCTTTCCATTAGATAAATGCTATTATTTTCATACCCCGTTTTCAGATTCAGAAACTAACACTTAAGGAACTAACCCAAGTCACAAAGCTGGTAAATGGCAAAGCCTCATTCAAACCCAGGTCTGTCTGACTCCAAAGGCCACTTTGTAGCACTATAGTACGCTGTCTCTGAGCTGTTCCCTACCCATGACAAAACTGTCCTGCCCCTGACCGCAGTTTATCATATTTTAAAATAGTCCATTTTTCCTTTTAGAATCCTTCTTCAGCTAAATTAGTCAAACATTTCTTCCTTATGAAATTTTAAACCAGATGTGTTTCATTGCCAAAAATGCAAACATTTTCTAACTTGATCTCACCTATGTAAGGAGCCACATCAAGATCATAGATGAGGTGAATCAAATGATTTACATGGTTACCAACAAGAATTTTTTTCAGTTCTACCCAAATCCTCTCTCCTGATATTGCAGCCAAGCCTTTCGCATTTTCTGCAATTGCTTCCAAAGTCTCAGGATCGTGGTCACCAAGTTTGTCTACAATTCTCCCATAAAATCTACAAAACAAAATTCTTGGAGTGTATTACCTCTGTGTTGGCATATCACCAGCAATCCCGTTTTTCATTTTATGGTGCTACCCACACATCTATGTAATGAGGAACAACAGAGAGTTAGGTCTAGGAGGGACCCTAGAGTTCATCCGGGCAGTTCTCCACCTTCTCTTTTTTCCAGCTGAGAACACCTGAGATCCAATAAAATATAAGTAACTTGCTCAAAGTTAGCAAGAACTAGAAACCCCTTCCTCACCTTCACTGCCAAACTGCTGACCGAGACACTTAGAATAGCCATCAAATGCAGTTGCTGAATTGGTACTTAACAGAGGATGAATAAAACAGAGCGTTCTTATAAAGGTACCAAAACAAGACTGGAATCCATCACGAAGCAGTCTTAATCCCTCAAAGCTTACCTGTCTGTACACATCAGTACTTTTAATGAAGAGTTTCAAACATGACACATCTAGTTGCATACACTGGAGCGTGTTTCATGAAGTCTCAAAATTGGAAGCCTTAAAGTACATCGGTTCTACCACTCATATCTTTAAAATTCAGTTCATTAGTGATCTACATTAAATAACTAATTATGTCTAAGTCTCCATCTATGTTCTGTTATTTGTAAAGAAAGATTTTGCAAATACTCAAGTTTAAAGGAATAGCATTTATTGACAAAATATGCAGGATCTATATTATAGAATATTCTGAGTGATCTAAACCAGTGACAAATTAGTATTACTAGACATAAACTAGCCAGTTAGAATAGTTTTTTAAAAGGTTAGAGTTCAGAGTTTAAAAATCATTGCTACCCACAAAACCATCCAAATGCATTTCATACTTAAGTTCATCTAAGAGATTTCCCATGACCATCTAAGACTAAGCCATATGAAGGCAAACTTTCATTCTTTACTCTGTTCAGAGCACCTAGCACAGTAGGTAACCTGTGGTAAGCACTCAAATATCTGTGTAATGAACGATCAGCGCAGGAAATATTCAATCAAAAAGAAAAATGGACATTTAACAATATGATTTACAGCTGAATTATATAGATCATCACAGAATGGAGTAAATATGTGTATGTTTTGTGAATGAAAATAGGAAGTATCTAATATCTCACTCAAAAGTTAATAGTCTGCTAAGTCTCTACTGGGGACAGGCATTTGTGATGTCACCATTTTGTACACTGACCTGCTGTGTCCTTCACATGACCAGAATTGTGCTCTAGTAATAATATTAAAAACTATACCATTAAATTTTTAAAAATTCTTACCTGAAATATCTTAAAATTCGAAGATAATCTTCTTGTATCCTCTGTTTCGCATGTCCAACAAATCTAACTTTCTTATTCTGTAAATCTTCATAACCATTAAAGTAGTCAAATAAAGTACCATCAAAACCTAGTCGTTAGAAAAGGGAGTGGAATCACTATTAGCAAATAAGGATTGGGAAACAATCTGAGATACACACATACACACAATGGAATGTTATTTAACCATAAAAAGTGAAATCTTGCCATTTGCAACAACATGAATGGACCTTGAAAGCATTCTGCTAGGTGAAATAAGTCAGACACAGAAAAACAAATACCATATCATCTCATTTATATGTGGAATCTAAAAAAAAACACCAAGCTCATAGATACAGAGAACAGATTGATGGTTGCCGGTGGCGGGGGTTGGGGAGGCAAAAGGGTGAAGGGAATCAAAATGTATAAACTTCCAGTTATAAAATAAGTCATGGGGATGTAATGGTACAGCACAGTGACTACAGTTAACAATACTGTATTGCATATCTGAAAGTCACTAACAGAGTAGATCTTAAAAGTTCTGATCACAAGGGAAAAAATATTCTGCGTGTATGGTGATGGATGTTAACAACTTACTGTGGTGATCATTTAGCAATATATACAAACATTGATTCGTTATATTGTACACCTGAAACTAATATAATGCTGTTATGTCAATTATACCTCAATAAAAAAATGTAAAAAAGAATCAAACTGGGGAAAAAAATTGGAAAACACAAGAAAATCAGCTAAAACACTATCACAAACAGTAGGCAAAGTGAAGAGTTATAAAGTTAAAATACAGACAGAAGTAGCATTCATCTGTACCCACTAGTGAATGGAAGACATAACGGGATAAAAGGCTGCATTTATAACAGCAACTAAAAAGATAATACTCTCAGGAATAAACTAAACAAGAAATATGCCAGTATGAAGTGGCTGGAGGAAGATAAGACACCAAACAAGCTGATTTTCAAGTTAATGTGGGAAAATAAGAATAGCCAAAGTAATCTGGAAAAAATAAGTAACAGGGAACATAATCTGAAAAAAATAATTAAAATAATAAACAATAGGAAAAAATGTGTAATCCTAGAATGGGGAAGACTCTTCAAAATAGAATTACCAAGAAAACAAAACACACACACCACTAGAACCCTCAAAGAAATTATTAATAAATTCAGCTACACAAAAAATCAAATATGCCTGCATGATAAAAACTACCACAATGCAAAGCATAAGATCAGTGACATACTGGGAAAAATGTAAGTAAGTTAGTATCATAGAGAGAAATGGTTAATTTCCATAATATACAAAAAGCTCATAAATAAATAAAAAGCTTGCATAAGTAGAAAAGTGAACTAAAAACACATATCTCTTTAAAAAATGAAGATTTTCAACCTTAGTCATAAAAAATGCAAATTTATGAGATACTGTTTTTCAGATTTCTGTCAGATTGGCAAAGATCCACGTCTGATTACTGCTAGCAAGGGGATGGTGAACCACATCGGAAGACTTCATTATGTAGCCTTTTAAACTTTGTGAATTTTGAACCATGTGAACCTAATATCCATTCAAAAACATTTCCACTACATTATATTCTCTCAGATGTTGAATGAAAAAAACTGACAAAACAATTTTAAGGCACATAAAACCTCAAGTATTAGTAGAGTGCCAGTTCATCCCAGTTATCCCAGGGCTTTCCTGGTTTTAAAATTAAAAATCGTTCATGTCCCAGAAAATCGATCATTCTCAGGGAAACTGAGACAGACGGCCATCCTAGGGACTAAGAAGGAAAAAGAGAAACACTGAGAGCAAAGACTGGGGCACCATTTGACCATCCAAATGGGGAGGTCAGGGATCCTACGAGACACTTCACCTCGTGGCACCACAGAAAGGAGGCACTGCCCCTACTTATGAAAAACCACCACCTGTCAATTTAGCTCTGATTATCCCAAATGCAACAACACTGGCAAGCTCAGGCTTAACACTTCCCAAGCTGTTTTGGTTTATATGGCATTTTGATATGTACAGCAAATTGTAAAGGCTCCAGATTCAAAAAGAAGTAACAGAAAATGAAAAGAAAAAATAGGTAAGTAAATAGACAAAAAAATGATTACAAAGTAGCAAATAAAATGTGGTATATCTGTCCCTTAATGCTATTCCTCTTAATGGAAAGACAACTCTCCCTGGCGAGTATGGAATTACCAAGGTCTTTTTCCATAAAGGAAAGACCAAAATTTGAAGGGAAAAAACATAGGATATGACAAGAGCAAAAACTAGTAATGGTTCATCCAATAAGGCTTGAAAAAAGGCTGGACAGAAAAATGGGCTAAAAGTAAGGATTAGTGAGTACTCTACCGGTGTGTATTTTGTTTTGCTCTGAATATCACTCTTTTAAAATATAGTGAATAAAAATAAGAAATAAAGTTGAGTTGCTAAGAATAACATCGTGGTTAAGAATGTGACCTCTGGAGCCAGGCTGCTTTAGTTGGGATCCTAAGTCTGCAGCTTACCAGCTAGCAGGATCTGCTTCACAGGGTTGTTGGGAAAACTCAATTTATGTGATGTGATTAAAACAGTGCCTGGCACATTATAAAGATTCAGCAAATGTTAGAAATCAGTAGTACCAATAAGAATAGCTTTTATTTTTATAAAATGGTATCTTAAAAAAGAATATTTAGTTTCTCTCTTAGTTATGCTTATGAGAAGCTAGTTACGAGATTTTATACATTGCACTACTAAGAAAGAATGATGTACGATGAAATAAATACCTGGAGTTTGATCACACAATGGAGAGAAAACATGCCACCAGTTGGGCTCCCTCTGCTCATAAATCACCCAGGCTTTGGAAACCATGGCTCTCTGTGACTTGAACTAAATTACTTAACATCTCTGAATCTGTTTCCTCATCTGTCAAATAGGTTTAATACCCACTTCATGAAGTTTTTCTGAGAGTTAAATGAGACAAAGTATATCAAGTGACCACTGATGTGCCTAGAACCTAGTAGGCACTCTAGCAATGTTACCCGTCAGTAAAGTAATGAGCGAAAGATCCCACCTTGGCCTACAGCCCCCTTCTCCATCCCATAAAGTAATCCTATTACTGTTGTCACAAACTAGGGTATGAATAGTGGATGCTTTCTCTCTCTCTTTTCTAATCCAAAGTCTTAAACATAAAGGGGTTGTCTAAAACTTAAAGTAAAAAAAAATGCTTCAATTATGTACCAAAATACTAACCTAATTCACATCTACTCCCATTACGATTCTTACTGCTCATTAACAAAAAAGTTACACTGAGATGATAAACAGGTTTCCTCTTACATGCCAATTCTGACTGATTGTAGAGGATTCCTACAATGCAATGCAATTAAAGAATCTGAGGTTGTGTCTAGGCTCAGCAATAGAAAACGTGCTGAAAACATTCACCAATGTGTGCCATGAGCTCCAGAAGAGAGGAAAGGGTGGGACATGCATGCATGAAAGACAGTGCAGAGGACAAAGAGTGACACAGGGGGTGTGTCTGTGTGTGCATTTTTCTTACCTGAAATGTAACCATTTTTAGATGCAATTAATAAGTTAACATTGATTGAATGTGTACATGTGCCAGGCACTGTTCTAAACATTTACCATTATTAACTCATTTAATCCTCACAACAACCCTACAAAAGAAATTAATAACATCTTCATTTTACAGCCAGTGAGTGATGGGGTCAGAATTTGAACCCAGGAATTTGGGCTCTGGAGTCATCTTTTAACCAATATGCTACACTGTCTCTTAGAAGAAACTAATGCAAACTCTCAAGCTGGAGAACATTCCCAGAATGCAGGTTTCACTTGAAAAGAAGGCACTCAAATAGATTGAAGTAAAATACTATTTTATCTCCATGTATTACCTAAAAACATAGAATTTATAGTGAGATCTCTGCGTTCAGCATCTTTCTGCCAGTCAGTTGTGAATTCTACCTCAGCATGTCTTCCATCAGTGACAACATCAATCCGTAGTGTAGTAATTTCAAAATTTTCTTCATGAAGCTGTAATTAAATATATGTTTTTTAAAAATTAGTTTTTAGTATCACTAGATGGACTGAAAAAAATACAGGGGTCCTGACAGGTATATCTTCTTTTTAAAGTCAACTAGTGCACATATGTCTTGAAACAGAAAGACACCCACAATATTCAAAGATAGATCCAAAGAATATTTTTTAAAAATAAAATAATAAAACCATCCCAATTAAAAAAGATGAGTGACATAAAACGATGGCAACTCTGACAAGTGACATGACACAAGAGAGAGGAGCCCTTCTAACGGCATACAGTCAGGTGTCGCTTAACAACAGGGATACGTTCTGAGAAACGTATCGTTAGGCAATTTTGTCACTGTGAACATCGCAGACTGTACCTACACAAACCTAGATGGTAGAGCCTTCTACACACCTAGGCTATATGGGACTAATCTTACGGGACCACTGTCGTATATGCGGTTCATCGTTGACCGTTATGCAGCACATGACCATATTCTGGTTCTTAAATTTCAAATCAGGCTACTCTTTGAAATATTTTTGAATAGCTCCAGTTTGCAAAGAGCTGAATATCAATTTATAGACTACACACCATTGAGCAAAGGATTGACAGAAGAAGAAATACAAAGAGTTAACACATGCTGCAACTCCTTTACTGGTAATCATCAATGAAGTTAAAATAAAGTGTTACATATATCTTGGGAAGAGAGATTACCTCCAGCTGGGAAAAGTTGAGGAGTTTCATGATGGAGTGACATGTGAGCTGAGCCTTGAAAAGTACATAGGATCTGTATATGCAGATGTGGGAAGAAGAACATTTCAAGTGAAAAGATGACTAAAGGCACAGCAGAGAGGAAGAGGAAGTTTACCTGACAAAGAGCATATTAGCATTTAGGTGTAGACAGCAAAGGGTTTTACATGCCAAGCAGGAGTCTGGAATCTCTTCATGAGGAACTGAAAGCCACTAATGATCACTAGAAGTCTGTTTTAGAATGCCTCTCAATCTCATATATATTCTTCCCTAGAAACAAGCTAGTTCTCACTAGAGAATTCCAGAACTCAGGAATTGAAGCACAAGCATCTCTGAAGGCAAAGGGTAAGCAAAGGGTTTGAAATAGAAGGAATGTTTGAAAATCAACATAAGAAACATCATCATAATAGGGACTGGCCCAGTGGCATACTGGTTAAGTTCATGCACTCCAAAGTGGCCTGGGTTTTGTGGTTTCAGATCCCGGACGCAGACCTCCACACTGCTCATCAAGCCATGCTGAGGCAAAGTCCCACAGACAAAAAAGAGGATGGGTGGCACAGATGTTAGCTCAGGGCCAATCTTCCTCACCAAAAAAGAAACATCATCATAAGACAAATAATTAGACTGCTCTTACTCAGGCAGAGACCCAGAGATTAACCACTAGACAGAAAGGTGGACCTGAAAATAGTCAGAACTTGGAGCACCAGACATAGATGATCATGGGAGTAATGCACCACAATGAAAACAGGATTAAGTAACAAAATCAACATGACCTCCATCCCTTTCCCCATTTGGTTTCCAAAATGCTAATAAGTAAGCTTTTTCTAACCTTGATAACACTGGAAGATTCCTCTGATTTTTCCTAATGAAAAGTCCTACTGATATTGACATTGGCACTCCCACAACTAACCAGCTGACCCCTTCCAAGCAAAACTACAATCAAGTTCTCAAGTCATTTTGCTAACACCAGAAGATCACCCAAATATAGAGAGCACCAAAAAATACCCATATTTAAAGAAAGCCAACTGGCAAGACAGATAAAGCTCAGAGGAAATAAAGCCATTGTCAAAATAACTATAATTGATATCCTAAGGTGTGATATGGCAATTTATAATAATAATATATAGATATATTTGGTCTTCATCCCTGTTTCTGGCATAGACCTCCCAAAACCCTTGGAATTTCCTGTGATGAGAGCACCTAAAGATGGAGGCTGGCTGCCAATGGGCCAACTATGTGACTAGAGGGTCGGAACTTTCAGTCACACCCCCAATCTCTGGGAGGGGACAGGGGCTGGAGATTGAGCTCAATTGCCAATGGCCAATGATTCAATCAATCATGCCTATGCAATGAAGCCACCATAAAAACCCAAAAGGACACAGTTTGGAGAACTTCTGGCTTGGTGAACATGTGAAGATTTGGGGAGAAAGGCGCACTCAGGGCAAGGAAGCTCTCCACACTTTCCCTATACCTTACCCTATGCATCTCTTCTATCTGGTTGTTCCTGAGTTATATCCTTTTATAATAAACCGGTGATCTAGTAAGTAAAATTTTTCCAAGTTCTGTGAGCTGCTCTAGCAAATTAATCAAACCCAAGGAGAAGTCGTGGGAACCTCTGATTTATAGCCAGTTGGTCAAAAGTACCGGTAACAACCTCGACTTGCAACTGGTGTCTGAAGTCCAAGGAGGAGGTTGCTGGAACCTACAATCTACAGTCAGTTGGTCAGAAGCACAGGTAACGGCCTGGGCTTGTGCTTGGCATCTGAAATTGTTGGGGGGGGCGGGAAGCAAGAGTATTCTTGTAGGAACTGAGCCCTTAACCTGTGGGATCTGATGCTATCTCTGGGTAGATAGCCTCAGAATTGAGTTGAATTGTAGGAAACCCAGCTGGTGGCTGGAGCATTGCTCACTGGTGTGGGGAAACCACCCCAACCCCTTCATAAGGACAATAAAAGACATTACATCTGAAACAACAACAAGCAGCTTTCAAAAGAAATATTCTAAGAAAGACCCCTGGAAAATTTAAAAGATAGCAAAAGTTGCAAATATAATAGAAAGATTGGAAGATCAACTTAAGGCAATCTCATGGAAAGTAAAATAAAAGATATAAGAATATAAAACACGAAGACAAAACTAGAAGATCAGTCCCTGTGGTCCGACGCACAACATAATAGGAGTTTCCAAAGGAGAAGACACTTACTAAAGGGGATGGAATTATGAGAAAAATACAAGAAAGCCACTAAGTGCCCTATATAATGAATGAAAAAATAAATCCAAACCAAGGCCCATCATCTTGAAATTTAAAACACAGAGATAAAAAGATCAGAAGGGCTTACAAAAGGAAAAAAATCAGGTCTCAAACAAAGGAGAACTCTGAATGAAGTCCAACTTCTCAGTGGCAGCAACAGAAGGCAGAAAACAAAGCCTTCACATTTCTGAGTGAAAATGATTCCTAGCCTCGAATTCCACAGCCAAGAAACTATCAGACCAGTGTGAAGGCAAAATAAAAATATACTCAGGCTTTCTCAGGTTTCAGACTATCAAAACGCGGGCATAAACCAAGAAAGAATCCCGCATGCGGTCCAGGAACCAGGAGGTCTAACAAGGAAGAAGCCAAGGAAATTCCCAGGATCTGGTGCAGGGGAATCCCAGGATGAGAGCGGGAAGCCCGCCTAGAATGGCCAGATGGGAGCAGAAGACAGACTGCATCAGGTGAGATGGCTCAAAAAAAAGGAATGGAAACTTCATGTGTTTTAAGTCAACTGAGAGGAACTTTCTGTTCCGACACAGAGTAGAGGAATGAATTAGTGGCATATGGATACCTATGTAAAAGAAAAATGCAGGGAAAACAAACCATGCAACACAACAAATGTAGTCATAATATACTACACGATCCAGCTGTAAACAATACAGTTATAAATGTAAACCCTGAATATTGATTTAACCAAAAATTATGGTATAAATATACTGAGAAGATGAAGGAAGGAGAATTATAAGTGCTTGCTGTTGAGGAGGGGTGTGGTAAGAAGACTAAATCATCTTCCCTCTTGGGAAGTTAATAGATAGCATCTTAAAACTGGGAAATTAAAAAGAAATGCAAAACAGTGCAGCATAGAAAGGTCTTTTTTAGAAATGTGGAGGTCAGGTGAGTACCATAAAAATTAGTTGAAAGTGGCTGCAACAAAGGAAGAGGCAGGGTTTCAGAAGCGGGTAGAGGAGACTGACATTTTTTTATTAGGCTTTTCGTTATTTGCTTATTTAAACCAGAAAAAAAAATAAAAATTTTAAAAATTACAAAAAAGGCAATGCAGTTACTGTCACACTTTTCACTCACCCTGGCAGTGATTGTTCCATGCTTTTCTCCTTTGTTGTTTATCATACGAATACCGGCAGACTGAAACATCTCCTTCATTTGAGCTGGGGTAGCAGTGGTAGCAAAATCCACATCCTGAGGCTTTACTCCATTTAATAAATCCCTCACTGCTCCTCCTGCTATTCTTAATTCATGATTTTCTTTGACAAATAATTCTGAGATAACAAAGAATATTTTTTATTTCAATGTGTTTCTAAAGAAGTACAAGGTTTTTCAATCTATTAGGGACAGCAGACATTATTCAACTGAGCCTTTTCATATGAAAATTAGGAGAAGGGGGCCCATAGAAATGAAGTGTTTTGCCTAGAGCAGAATGCCTGCAACAACTGTGAGAAGCAGGGAACTTGCAGAATTTTTCTTTGCAGAGGCAGAAGATAATTCAGAATTCCACAATGCCTCAAAGTCATTATTATAAATTTGAATTCTTTCCAAAGAGTAAAGTGAACAATTCTGCTTTCTTTCTCCAGGTTTGTGTGCATCCTCTAGAAATGTGAAGTGTTCTTGTATGTATTTCTCTTTGTGTATTGATGTTGAGGCATGAAACTATGAAACTATCAAACATTAGCCTATCACACCACGTATGATAAATGTTATAGCTAAGAATCCTTCAAGAAATAACCGGCATATGATGTTTAAAACCAACTCATCTCTCTGCTCTACAAAAACCATGTGAACCCTGGAACTACTGTGACAGTCTCAGTACAGGAGACAGAGTTGATGCCTCTGTAGGTATGGGACAAGGCACAGTCCACTATAACTATCCATAAAACCAAAGGACACCAAATGGAACCTAGTGAGAATGACATCCAGGAACTGGCCTCATATGACCAGCTAAGCCTTGGTGTTGCTATGAGCTGGCCTGGAACTCACAACTAGGCCCTGGTGTTCTCCTGCTGAACATAATGTCAGAGAACATCCACATCAGACAAGGCCACTCTGTGACCACGATGGATCAAGATAAGCCAACTCGTAATCACGTCCAAACACAGCCGAGACATGAATGCTGTCTATGACACCACCCTCTAACAGTTAAGATGTATGACTGCTCCTTATTTACCAGTTTTAGCCTTGCCCTGTGTTCTCACCTTCTACCCAAGAATTATTATGAATCACAGCTTTATCCCTGCTTCCTGACACCAGCTAATCCACAGCAAAGCCCCACTTCTTAAACCCGCCCCAAAACCATGTGATACGGCCCAAATCCTACAAGAAGTCCTTTCTAAAACCCTTTCACCAAGATGTCCCAAGGTTCTCCATGGTCAGCATTCTTCCTCACTGCAAGAAGTAACAACTCAACTTAGTGTGTTTCTAGTGGACTCCGGCCGGAGAGCACTGACCTGAGATTTCAGCCAAATGCATCAGAGCTCTAACATTCCTAATCACAACTCAAAATGTCATCCTCCGTCCCGGCTCTAACTTCTTCTGTTCTCTGTCATCTCCTCCTCTACCTATTCTTCCCAAACCTTCCAGCCCATTCTCTGTAGATTACCTAAATGATCTGCTAAAAAATAACGAACGCTCCATCCCTCTACCTTCTTGCCTTAACCAAAAGCTCTTCCACAAGGATAACACTTCCATAAGTCCTCTCTAACAGTAAGTGTCCATATTCCTTTAACTCCACATTTCCCATCAAGTCCCACTGATTATATTTCCCTCTTAAGGGTTCCTTATTATGGGGACCATGGTCCCTTAAAATATAAAAATCATGTGTGTTAGTCCACAGTTTTTATGAGATTTATAGAGGTCCATGACCCAAAAGGTTAAGGACTTCCACAATACTTCTGGACTCTAGCTTCATTTTGCCCTAGTCCAAGGGCCTCGTAATCTCCTTCCTGTACTGGTACAAGAGTCTCACAAGAGTGCCCTCATTTATCTCCCTGCCTCCAGGGCTGCACCACTCCCCTTAAATCCCGCCTCCATGGTCTAGATAGAGGGATCTAAATCACCAGCTTAGTTATGCTATGCCACTGCTCCCCTAACTACTCACAGCACAATATCCAAATTTCTTTCGTACAGTAGCCAAGGGCCTCCATGATCTACTTCTGTTTCATCTCTCACTATCTTTGCATCACATTTTACAAGTGCCAAACTCTCCTTGTAGTTTCCTTCTGTTAACTTTGCTCACACGAATCACTTCACCTAAACACCTTCCCAACTTATTCATCTAGTTGAACGGCTAACTATCAAATGTATTGGCACACAACCCACACTTAGAAAGACATTTCACATAGCAGTCACACACTTGTGTGTGTGTATGTTAAGTAAAAATTCCATGAAGTAATACTTAACCTTCCTACATACCATGCAATCTAATCTGTTCTATTTTATCCCCTTTTCCTCTATTTTTTTAATGCTGGTCATGACCACTAAATTGACTTCTGACTCACCTAAGGGGTCACCACCCTCAGTGGGAAAAACACTGATCTAGCTCACCCTTATTCATCTTTGGCGATTCAGTTTAGGAAGCTTCTCCTGACGGTGGAGTTAAGTGAATTCTTCTAAGCTACTCGAATAGCCTATCTTTATGCATACTAATTATATTAAAATTACCTGGTTATATCTGTCTCCCCACTCCTCAGGGCAGAAAACCTATCTTACTCATCTTTCCACCAACTTGGCTTACCATGGAAGTGAACTGTGATATCATAGCATTAAAAAACAAGAAGAGTGGCTTCATTGGAAAGTATATTTTTTTAAAAGGTTTTCTTCCTTCAAATTAAAATATTATCTAAGAAACTGTTTTGGAATGCAAACAATGGGTAAGGATGAAGGTCGAGGCTGAAGACACAGACAACCACTGTTTGAAGATGCTGGCACCACATCCGCTGGGGGCCACCTCCTTCAAGACCATGTGAAGAACCTCTAAGAATCAAGCTCTGGATCATCTACCTCTGACATGTACCTGAAAAAATCATCTAATTTCAAGAATAGGAAAGTAGCTTTGAGAATAAGCTAATACAAAAAAAGTCATTTTAAAGCAATGGTTCCTCCACCTTTGCTGCATCAAAATTAATGGAGTTGAATTTTTAATAAAAATTTATAGATGCCCATCCTCCCCAGAGATTCCAGTTCAGTATGTCGGGGGTGGGACCCCAGCATCTGTATGTTTTAAAAGGTCCCCAGGTGAATCTAAGAGACAGCCAGGGTTGCAGACCGCTGTTCAGGTCATGTTTCTACATACATACACGTTGTAGTCCTGAAGGCATCACTAAAATACCACAGGCTTGGAAAGGCAGCTGTCTGGCTGCTTGAGCAACAGCAGCAGCTGATATTGAGGACCAATGTAAGCAATGAGAAAACTGTGGCAAGCAAGATGAAGCTGCTGCCATCAGGCACTTATAGCTAAAGCCATTTCCTGTCTTCTTTCCAGACATGTTTCAGATGTGCACAAGTGGAGGCGACTCCTATTTCCTCCTGCCTTCAGTTCCCTCAGAAAGCACTTATACCTAGGGAGGAAATACAGCTTAGTGATTGCAAGCTGGGTTCTGAAATCAGAATGCACAAGTTCAAAACCCAGCTTTCCAGTTATTACTTATAGAAACTCTGGCAAAGCATTTCGCACTCCAAGTTTCTGTTTCCTCATCCACAAAACATGAGAAAATGTACCTACTTATTAAGTTAGTAGGCCCAATCCTTTCATGTAAAGTACTCAGCATAGCAAAGAGAAAAGCCACGCTTTTTATTACAGCCATTTCTTCCCTCTTCCTGTGATTTAGTGGCTATGGTTTTGGATTACCCACAGGAAACCTTTCTTTCGTTAGCTCAACAAAAACAGGCTAAAAAACGTTAACCCCCTGCCTCTCCATTTACACAGGTTTCCAAAGCAAGAAAAGCCATCCTAATCTCACCTGTCAGACTCTTCAATCCTTCTGTGAAAAGTGACTGGAATTCTGGAGACTGCAACTTCATTGTAAATAGATATTGCTTCAGAAGGCACACTCTGCTCCAACCACGGCTCAGTAATGGCCTGCGCCAGGGATTCAGGCACCTCAGCATCTGGGGAGAAAGTCACCAACCCCACATCTACAAGACAAACATGCATGCACAACAATGACTTCTAAACGAGAAGGGAAAAAAGGGGATACAGTGCAATTTTATTTATGAACTGAATGACATTCATCTCCTGTTCGGATGAAAATCTGAAATAAGTGACAATTTGAGGAATAGTTGACTAAATCTATGCTTGTCGCTGTCCAGTTTTGTACTCCTGAAACACTGCGGGTACCACATTTTACTGTTACAAGAGTCCCCTGAAAGGTGAGTTTCAGTTAAAGCTGAGGAGTACAGGGCTGCCAAGAACAGTGGTTCCAGAAAACGTAACTCAAAGACTTGCAGGAACACTTGGTCTCCTCCCGAACAAGTCACAGCCACATGTGTGTATCACCGTACTTCCCAACACATGTGACATTTATGACTCAGGGATATTTCCCAGCATTATTTTATATATTTTCCCATGACTTGTTTGCTGCCCGCTTTTTCCTCACTCACCACCTCCCCCCATGATACCGTGTCCCGAGTCCCACCCACACCCTGTCTTCCACATAAGGTGGGCACCCAGGTGACTCCCACGGAGAGGGACCACTACTGAGGAACCATTCTTTTCCTTGGAAAGCAGGTTTCAAGGAGCGCCGTTTCCCAGCAGGGGGCGAGTTCCCCTTACCGAGACCACATGGGAAAGAAAAACACTCCGTTTGCTTCCACATCTGCCTCAACGCAAAAAAACCCGTTGGGGACCCTGGCCCTGAAATGGCGTGTTCCGCCCCCCACACCAGGTGCTGGCCCGAAAAGACTTGGTGAGACCCTCGGGGGCCTGGCCGAGAGGAAGGGAAAGTGCCCGGGGGAAGCCCGATGAATCAGCCCGCGGTCAGCCGAGACGTGGCAGCGACGCGGCCCCTGGACCTCCACACTGGGCTTTGTCCCCGAGAGCGGAGGTGGCCTCTCGCCGCCCCCGGCTCCCGCCTTCACCTATACCCGGCCCCGAGCGGCTGACACCGCTCCTCCCGGCCCCTTTGTGCGGCGCGCACCCGCACGCCCCCCACGCGCCCGCTCACCGGCCGCGCCGCCGCCGTCGCCGCCGCGCGCACTTCCGGGCAGCGGGCGCCGTGGCGTCACCGACGCGCGTCGGCCGGCGACGAATGGGAAGTCGCAGCAGAGCGTGGGCGGGGCCCCGGCGGGCTGTCGGCGCCGCTGCAGTCTCTTGACGGCGCGGCCTCTTGCGGAGCGCGGTTAGCGGCGTCTTCTGTGGCCCGCGGAGGCCGGGTGCGGGGGAGGGACCCAGGGGACCGGGGTTTGTTTTATTTGTGTCTTCCCGTAGCTATTTCCCTGCGGGGTTCAGACGCCCATCTGCATTGCATACCTGTGTGACCTTCCACAAGTGACACTGTCTTCCTTTGTAAAATGAGACTATCAAGAAAACCTATTTGAGGGGGTTGCCAGTCTTAAATAGCATGTTACTCCCTAGAAAAAGGACTGCACAGTGTCAACTTATTCTTTCCTGCTCCCTGATTCGCACTTGACTCATGTTACTTTTCTATACCCTACTCTCTGCACGAGAATAAGAACAATTTTAAAAATACTCAAGAGTCGGAGACACATGGTCAAGGCCTAGGCAGAGGGTTCCAGACACACTCATTCTAAATTTAAGCCCTCGGGTCCGTTGAAATTACTGGGCATATTTATGTTCCCACCTGTCTTTTGTAACCATGGGCATCCATGATCTAGAGGCTTTTGCAGCTATAAGGCGAAGAACTTGGATTTGATTCAGTTCTTTGGTTTTCCCAGGGCAGAGAAGAGAGAAGAAAGTGGCGAAAGGGGCCGGCCTGGTGGCACAGCGGTTAAAGTGCAGGCATTCTGCTTCAGGGGCTTGGGGTTTGCTGATTGGGATCCCGGGTGCAGACATGGCACCCCTTGGCAAGCCATGCTGTGGTAGGCGTCCCACACAGAAAGAGGAAGATGGGCAGATGTTAGCTCAGGGCCAGTCTTCCTCAGCAAAAAGAGGAGGATTGGCGGCAGATGTTAGCTCAGAGCTAGGCTTCCTAAAAGAAAAAAAAGAAGTGGCAAAGGAGTGGGAGTGTAGCCCTAAATCCTTAAAATGGGAAACTTTCATAATGTTTCCCAGTTATCTTAAAAGTGAATAAAATCTACATCACATAATGTATGTGTTTTACTTGAAGGAAAAATGTAGTCTTGTTAATATAACTTTAAATTATTTAACTTCCCTGAAGTTTTCCTAGAAAAATTCGTGTGCCATGATATTTCTGTGGCTTCCAATGATTAGACCTCTTATCTTCAGAGGTGTGAGTTATCCCATTTTGAGAAGCACAGGGCTAGCTTTCCAAGCTGCCATCCAGACAGCATTGATTCAATCCAACTGTTTTACACGCTAATGAATGTGTATATCCTGACTAGACTGACCAAGAAAAAAATACAGAGAATTCAATGTAAAAGAGCACATCACTACAGACATGTAGACATTAACAGGATAATAGGAGCTATTATGGGCAGTTTTACTCCAACCGATTTGACATTGTAGATGAAATGGACAAATTCTTTGAAAACTACAACTTATCAGAACTGAAACAGGATGAAATTTTAGAATCTGAATAGCCCTTTACTATTAAAGAAATTGAATTTTGTTCAACAAACTTCCCACAAAGATAATTCCAGGCCCAGATGGTTTCGGTGGTCAAATTTATCAACCACTTAAGGAGGAAATTACACCAATCTTGCACAATTTTTATTCAGAAAATAGAAGAGGGAACACTTTTCCTATCATTTGAGGCCAACATAACACTGATAACAAACCTGAAAAGATACTACCAAAAAAAGAATTTACAGCTCAATATCTCCATGAACATAGAAACAAATATCTTTAATAAAATATTAGCAAATTGAATTCAGCAAGTTCAGTTGATCAAGCTGGGTTTATCCCAGGAATGCGAGGTGGATTTAACATTTGAAAACCAATCAATGTTATTCACCATATTGACAGACTAAAAAAGAAAAACTATATAATCATCCCAATAGATGCAGAAAAGCACTTAAAATTCAACACCCGTTCATGATAAAAAACACTCAAAAAATTAAGATTAGAAGATATCCTCAGTCTGGTAAAGGACATCTGTGAAAAATGTATAGCTAAAATACTTAATGGTAAAATTCTGACCATTTTTCTTCTAATATCAGCAACAAGGCAAAGATGCCTAGTCTCACTACTTCTTTTTAACATTTTACCATCGTTCATAACCATTAACCTAAGACAAGAAAAAGAAATAAAAGACATAACAATTGAGAAGGAAGTGAAACTCTTTGTTTTCATATGACATAATGGTGTACACAGAAATCGTAAGAATTGACAAAACAACTATTAGAACTAATAAGTGAATTTAGCAAGGTCTTAGGATTCAAGGTTAATATATAACAATCAATTGTATTTTTATATAGTAGCAGCAAATAATTGTAAATAAATTCTAATTTTAGTAGTAGCTAAAACTGTTTATAGATATATGTAGATACAGATTCTAATGTAGGAATAAATCTAACAAAAAAAGCTATATCTTTGGCAACCAAGCATATATAAAGATATTTAACATCATCAGTTGTTAGGGAAATGCAAATTAAAACCACAATGAGATATCATCACATAACTATTAGAATATTTTGATTAAAAAACCTGGCAATATCAAGTGCTGGTGACAATGCAAATCAACTAGAACCTTCATACATTGTTGGTGAGAATACAAAGTGTTGCAGCCCCTTTGGAAAACCATTTGGCAATTTCTGAAGTTAAATATACACTTACCATACAACCCAGCAATCTAACTCCTAGATATTTACCCTGAGAGAAACGAAAACTATGTTCACACTAAAAAACATATGTCAGTGGGCATAGTAACTTTATTGATAATCATACAAACCTGGGAATAAGCCAAATTTGCTTTAACAGAGGAATGGATAAGTGAACTGTGGTACCTCCATACAATGGAGTAGTACTCAGCAATATAAAAGAATGAACTATTGGAATACACAACAGCATATCTAAATCTCAAGTCAAGAAAGCCAGACTCAAGAGGCTACATACTGAATGATTCTGTTTATATGACATCTTGGAAAAGGGAAAACTATAGAGACAGAAAATAGATCAGTTGTTGCCAGGCACTGGAGATGAAGGGAGGAGTTTACTACAAAGAGGCATGAGAGAATTTGGGGGCGAGGGAGGTGATGGAATGGTTCTGTACCTTGATAATGGTGGTATATGCTGTGTGTGTTTGTCAAAACACATAGAACTAAAAAGTGTAAGCTTTCCTGTATGTAAATTATACCTCAATAAACATGCTCAAAATGCTGTCTTTCTATATATTAGCAAAAAACAACTAGAATATGAAATTTAAAAATGTATGTATTGGGGGGCTAGTAGCATAGTGGTTAAGTTAGCATGCTCCACTTCGGTGGCCCAGGATTCACAAGTTTGGATCCCGGGTGCAGAGCTACACACCGCTCATCAAGCCATGCTGTGGCAGAGTCCCACATACAAAAATAGAGGAAGATTGGCACAGATGTTAGCTCAGGGACAATCTTCCTCAAGCAAAAAGAGGAATATTGGCAACAGATATCAGCTCAGGGCCAATCTTCCTCACCAACAAAAAATGTAGATATATATTAATTTATATATATATATATATATATATTGGGCCAGTCCCATGGCATAGTGGTTAAGTTCAGTGCACTCCTCTTCAGTAGCCTGGGTTTTCGGGCACAGACCTACCCCATTCGTCAGCCATGCTGTTGCGGTGACCTACATATAAAGTAGAGGAAGATTGGCACGGGTAAAATATATATATTTTTTTAAAAGGCGCTCAAGGAATGCTTGATCAAATGAATTCAGTTATTAAAGCATTTACAGATGAGGGTAGAATGAAGGACTTTAAGGCCATTAAACTAAAGGGGAAAAGAACTCCGTAGATAGAATGTCCCTCAACCCCCCTCCCAAGTATATTGGTGTGGACAACGGAAAGTCCTCTCTCCCCACACGTTTACTGTTCTCTCTTCGTACAGACTCATTGTAAGTGAAATAAGACTTTACGTGCAAAGGAACTGGCATTTACTACACAGAATTCCTCCAGGAAGTATTCTCTTTGTATAGTACATACCCGGAAGTAAATATCAGGAACAGAGGGTACTGTTAGGGTGAGGTGGGTTTCTATCATACTGTGGAAACACTACAGCCATGAGTATTATTCTGCAGTTAGAAGGCAACATATTATTAAAAAGGAAAGTCAAGAAAATGAGATAAAAACAGTTTAGAAATACATATCAATATTTATTGTATATACCAACCTTAGGTCTTAACAGTTATCAGTGCTGGTTTGAAAACCCGTTCACGCTGGTTGGAATGTACTTCAGTGCTGGTTAAAGATTCTCTCAAGAGTGGACCGCTTCCGTCTTTCTTCACAGTAAATCAGATCTTTGATTCCAGTTTATACATCTAGTGGCCAAAATGTGGCTCCTAAATGTTCAGTTGTCTCTTCGTTCATCTAAGTTTTGGCTGTGTTTCTTTGAAACTGATTCATTTCTGCAAACCAGAGAGAGAAATAATAGTTTCTGTATAGCAGTTGTGAATGTAGTACTGTTTTCATTCATTCATTCCCTCATCAGATGTTTGTTTAGTGTTACTATGTGCCAATGGCATGTATGAATAGCACAATAATGATAAGATTACCTAACAGTTTATATTGTGCTTAGAATGGTGCCAGGTATTGTATTAACTCATTAATCCTCACAAACACCCAATGAGGTATTTCTCCAATGAGGAAACAGGCACAGAGAGATGAACTTGTCTAAGGTCACCCAGTTGGTAAATGGCACAAACAGAGTTCAAAGCCAGATGTTCTAACCACTACTGCACTCTGATAAAGCTGGAGAAGCAGGCAGGGACCAGATCATGCAGGGCTGGTCCTTTACATGATGACATTTGGATTTCATTTTAATGGTAATAAGAAGACATTAAAGGTTTTTTAAGCAGGGTTTTTCAAGCAGGGTTTTTCATAAATCCATTTGTGTTTTCATGCAATTATTCTGGCTGCAGCATGGAGGATGGGTTGGAAGGGCCTGGTAAATGTATTATATATTAATATTAAATGTATTATCTCACTGTTCTCAAGGTCAGAAGTCCAAAATGGATCCAGAGAGCTGCATGCCTTCTGAAGGTACTTGGAGAGAATATGGTATTTTGTCTTTTCCAGCTTCTAGAGGTTCCCTCCCTCCCTCTTCAAAGCCAGCAGAGTAATATCTTCTTTCCTCTCTCACCCTCCTGCCACGTTCTTACAAGGACCTTTGTGATTGCATTGGGGTCCCCAGGATAATCTTCCCATGATCCTCACCTTAATCACATCTGCTGTGTAAGGTGACATGTTCACGGCATCTGGGAATTAAGACATGGACATCTTTGAGGGTCCAGAATTCAGCCTCCTGCAAGCCCCAAATGTGTGTTTTAGTAATTATGGGGATGGGAAGACACAGGAGCACCAAGGATTATTATGTTACAAAACAAGTGACTGGTCAACCTGGGACATTAACTGCAGCGACCCTAATGCTGAATACTTCCTCCATTTTTTCCCCTTCCTGGGTTTAGACACGTGGTTTGATTTCCAGTAAAAACACATGGCTGAACAGAGGTGGAACCATTAAATGGCAGAGTGATACACTCAGATCAGAGTTCTCCACTCCACCTGTCACATCTCACGCCAGGACCCTTGGCATCAGCAGTCCTTAATATGTCACTGTTCCCAGGAGCATCTGCCTTTGAAAATAGGACAGAGAATGGAAAATAATGCTTCACAAAGAGATCTGAATTTAAAGTGATAGCATTTTAGGCTCCTTGGGGAAGATATCTGAGGCAATATTTAGACAAGTCAGATAAAAACATAATTGTGACCTATTTTTAATATTCTGCAGTTTTAGAGTGATGGTGGTTGGCTCCTCAAATCCCTCCCCAAACCTTTTTTTTCTTTGTAAGTAACACTGAGTAATTTGTTTAAAAGAACAAGTTCTGTTTCAAGAATGTGTTCTTTCTTTGAAACAACAAAAAGTACCTGTTTGAGGAAAAAGTCATTCACTCGTTTTGTTCTCATGAAAGTTTAATAGAAGCCAACTAAAGTTTAAGATCTCCCAGAGGACAAATAAAGATATTTCTCGGCAAATGTAGAATCGCAATTTTCATTGGTGCTAGGGGATTTCACACACAAATGCAATTTTATTTTACATTTAAAAGAGGTAAGTAAATAGACAAATCAATTTTAGCTGTTCTGAAATTTCATACTGGGTCATTAATTTTAAAAGATGGGACTTCAATAATACTTAAAAGAACAGAGGCCCAAGGGTAAAGGCTGAGAATAATCACCTTCACAATTCTGACTTCGCAGCAGAGATCAGAACCAAGAAGAGTCGCGACAGCTTCCTTGTGATGTTCGCCATTGCCTTTCTTACCTTTAAATATAGCTTCCTATGGAATTCCCTACTGTAACCACACAAATCCCCACTTCTTTCCTTAAAACTGGATATTCTGATGGATTCTGACAAAACCAAGCTAGATGAAATTAAGACCTGTCCTCATGTCTAGTGGCAGAGACGAGTTATACACATAATATTAGTAAAATATAAAGACACGCACAGGCAGCAGCTGAATGTACACTTGAGGAAGAGAGTAGAGTCAAAGGTCTTGGTGTAGGAGGTGATATTCAGAATCAATCTGAATTAATTGGAAGTTTCTCAAGAGGAATCTCCTCCCTCACCACCATCTAATAAGGTATTTAGATCCATTTAAGCACTTTTTATATTGTTTCTTTTACAATAATTGTTACAAGTGTGGAATTAAAGTTTTGCCATCCTGAGGAATGTGACTTTGGGGAGCACCATGAAGAAGCTGTGCTAAGCAAGAACTCTGAACCTCAGTTTACTCATCTGTAAAATGGGTTTCTAGGACTACAATAAGGTAATGTGTGTAAAGCAGTGGACAGTCCCAGGCACACAGCAGGTTCTCTCTTGACTGAAATGGAGTGCTAATTTACACCAATAAGGTAAGTTTAGGGGCCAGCCCGGTGGCGCAGCAGTTAAGTGTGCACGTTCCACTTTGGCAGCCAGGTGTTCGCTGGTTTGGGTCCGGGGTATGGACATGGCACTGCTTGGCAAGCCATGCTATGGTAAGCGTTCCACATATAAAATAGAGGAAGGTAGGCACAGATGTTATCTCAGGGCCAGTCTTCCTCAGCAAAAAGAGGAGGATTGGCAGCAGATGTTAGCTCAGGGCTAATCTTCTCAAAAAAATAAATAAAAAATAAAGTAAGTTTAATTGTATGGCTTTTTTTGTTTTGGGTTTTTTTTTTTTTTCCCCTCACATTCTGATTGCTTTCCTACATCTGGCTTTAAGAGCAAAGAACTGGTCACTGAGTAAAGAGCTGAAAGAGCTTCAGCTTCTGAGATTCTGTATGGAATAAAGATGTGCTTTTAATTTTAGCTACATGTGGTAAATCCACAGATTGATTTTATTCTGGGATTATTCTGATAACTACCTGGAATTCTACTTAAATCCTGTTAGGGCATCTTTCTAGTGTTTTTTATGACAGTTTTATTGAGATATAGTTCATGTCCTAAGATTCACTTGAAGTGTGTCACTAGGTGGTTTTCGGTATATTCACAGGATTGGCAACCATCACCACAATCAATTTTAGAACATTTTCATTACCCTAAAAGAAACCTTGCACTCATTAACAGTCACTACCCATTTTTCCCCAACTCCCCGCACTCAGCCCTAGGCAACGACTAATCCACTTTCCATTTCTACAGATTCGCCCCTTCCAGATAGTTCATAGAATGAAGTCGTGCAATATGTGGTCTTTTGTGTCTGGCTTCTTTCACTTAGCTTCATGTTTTCAAGGTTCATCCATGTTATAGCATGCATCAAACTTCATTCCTTTTATTGCTTAATAATATTCCATTGCATGGATACACCACTACTCTCTATTCACTCATCAGTTGATGTTGTTTCCACTTTCTGGCTATTATGAATAATGTTGCTATCAACATTCACATACAAATTTTTGTGTGGATGTATGTTTTCAATTCTCTTGAGCATTTGCCTAGGAACGAAATTACTGGCTCATATGGAAACTCTATATTTAACCTTTTAAGGATCTCCCAGACTGTTTTCCAAAGTGGCTGCACCACTTTACATTCCCTCCAACAGTCTATGAAGGTTCCAATTTCTCCACAGCCTCCCCAACACTGTTTATTATTGTCTGTCGTTTTTATTTTAGCCATCCTAATGGGAGTGAAGAGGTATCTCACTGTGGTTTGGTTTGCAGTTTTCTGATGGATAATGACATTGAGCAGCTTTTCATGTGCATATTGGTTACTGTCCTATTTACTTTGGAGTCATGTCTGTTCAAAGTCTTTGCCCACAGCTCCGTGGCTGAGTGGTTAAGTTTGTGCGCTCTGCTTCAGTGGCTGGGGGTTTGTGGGTTCAGATTCTGGGTGCAGACCTACACACTGCTCATCAAGCCATGCTGTGGCAGCATCCCACATAGAAGAGCTAGAATGACCTACAACTAGGATATACAACTATGTACCAGGGCTTTGGGGAGGGAAAAAAAAAAGAGAAAGATTGGCAACAGATTTTGGCTCAGGGCCAGAAAAAAACAAACAAAATTTTTTTTGAAAAAAGGGCAAGTCCAGTGGATACTGAATGGGAGGGGATGGGATAGGAAGCATACTTATAAGAAAAAAAAAAAGACCTTTGCCCATTTTTTCATTGGGTTATTTGTCTTTTCATTATTGAGTTGTAAGATTTCTTCTTATTTTTTTCTGGATACAGGTCCCTTATCAGACATATGATTTGCAAATACTTTCTCCCATTCTGTGGATTATCTTTTCCTTTTCTTAACGGTGTCCTTTGCAACACAAAAGCTTTTAATTTTGGTGAAGTCCAATTTATCTATTTTTTCTTTCATTGTTTATGCTTTTGTTTCATATTTAAGGAACCATTGCCTAATGCAAGGTTATGAAGATTTATGCCTATGTTTTCTTCTAAGAATTTTTTAGTTTTATCACTTCTTTTAGGTCTTTGATTCCTTTGGAGTTAATTTTTATATATGGTGTGAGGTAGAGGATGAGTATCATTCTTCTGCACGTGTATATGCACCATTTGGTGAAAAGAGTGATCCTTTCCCTGCTGAATTGTCTTGGCATCCTTGGGAAAAATCAATTGACCATAAATGTGAGGGCTTGTTTCTGGACTCTCCATTGTAGTTCATTGATCTGTTTGTCTCTAATATGGTTTTAAATAATTTTTTTCTTCCTGCGCTTTGTATAGAATAAAACATCTGTATATATAGAAGCATAAGGAGAAACCTGGAAGAAATATTAATCCTACTGTGGCAGAATGAATCATTGGTTCCCATTCTTCACTCCCCTCTAGTAGTTGTACACATCCACACTCTTGTCATCGTCTTAATACGGTAGGTAGAGTGTACTATGGCCTTGGTCCGTTTGGACCTGGGTTTGGCCGTGCAATTTGCTCTGACTCTTGGTGTGTCAGTGAATGTGACATGAACAGATACTTGCAGTGTACTTGTGCATTGGTCTTGCTCTCATGCATCACCATGAAAAGAATAAGCCCAGAGTAATCACTGGTTCCAAACGAATGTCAGATGCTTGGAACAAACCTGAACCCACCTTGTGATCTGGAGCCCAGGCAAGTTTAGCCAGACCCCAGCCAAAACTCTGACACTTCAGCAAGAAATAAACGCTTATCATTGTTTACCACTGTGGTGTTTGTGGTTGTTTGTTCTTTAGCAATAGCTAACTAATACACCTACCACTTAGAGAAAATCACTCCTATCAGTTTGGCCTTTTGATCAAAAATGAGATTATGAAAAATGTTATATTCATACATATTTGTTCTCCTGTTGTTTTTACTTAACATTTTTCCATAATACCCTGTGTTATCAAAAGTTCTTGGTAAACACTCCTGTTATTATCTGCATATTTCAACCTTTAAAAGTTGTACATTTTTCTTAACCATTCCTATATTAGTTTTACCATTATAAGTAAAGGTACAATGAATTTTTTTTTAATTTTTTGATTTTTCCTTCTTCTCGCCAAAGCTCCCCAGTACATGGTTGTACATTTTAGTTGTGGGTCCTTCTAGTTGTGGCATGTGGGACACCACCCCAGCATGGCCGGACGAGCAGTGCCAGATCTGTGCCCAGAATCCGAACCCACGAAGCCTCAGGCCGCTGAAGCAGAGCACGCGGACCCAACCACTCGGCCAGGGGCCAGCCCCAAAGTACAATGAATTCTACCCCCTCTTTCTCTCTCGTATAAACCTTGGTCTACATTTCACATTTTTCCCTTGGAATGGATTCCTAGATACCTTTAATAAGTTCGTTTAACCAGAGTTCGAGGTGGAGCCACTGATTTCCTGATTTCCATGTTATTACTATTCATATTTTCACCTATACTATTTGGCTAAACCCAGATTGTTTTGCTTCTTAAGGGATACAGGCAAATTTAATTTAACTTTTTAAAAAACTATTTTTGTGAATTCTTCCAGCATGTTCCATTGTAAATGTCTTTGGACATTTATAGTTTATTCGAAAGAAGAAAATTGTTGCCACAAAAAATAAACTATACACAGCCCTGCCTCTCTTGTTTTCCTCTGGGCTTATGCGGAAATAGGGCATGGAGACAAAATGTGCACATGTGTTTTTTTTGTTTTTTGAGGTTTTTTATTGGCCTAGTTAATAAAGGATCATATACCCAGGAAGATGGCATCCAGGGTAGAATCCGGGTCTAACTTTCTTTATATCCATCACAGTGCATAGTGCATAGGTGCATTCAATAAATATTTGCTGAGTAAATGAATGTAAGACATATAGAGAATGTTAAAGCAGCTTTTCAGGCCAGAAATTACTGTCCTCACAATAATTAATAACTATTTTTAAGACTTCAATAGTGACAAATATGCTGCATCTAAAATTGGATGTGTAGGACTTTAAAGAATAGGCCAGATGGCTGATACTATATCTAAACTTTTCTGGGTGCTTATTAGCAAATAAATGGATCTCTTTCTTCCCTCTTCTGCTTTCTCTTTCCCCAAGAAAAATCATATTTTTCAGGTCATCCAATAACGATTGACCTGGTTTTATTTTAGCAACCAGTAAAATGGTTACCTTGGGAACCCCAATATGTGCACTGGCTGTCCTGGCACAGTACATAAACTGAGCCTTCTGAGAAGCCTCATTTAGGGTGCCCATGGTTTGTCATCTAGCAAATGGAGCCCCCGATCTCACCTGGCAACCGCCTCTCTGCGTCTGCTGTAGGAGACCTTGGCCCCTCTGCTCCTGCTTCTTCACTGGCTTCTCAGGGGCCATCATCACTCAGCCCCTTGGGTTAAGCCTGGAGGTCCCCTCTCAAAGGCAAGGACTACTACCTGGCTCAGAGACTTCATATATTATGCGCCATTCTTATCAATTCATACCCTATGCCATATTTTTTTAAAAGTCAGCTTTGCTAGTCAGTCACCTTGAAATTCCCCAGACAGAATTGGAACAAAGGACAGGAAAACACTACTTGGATTGCTTAAATTGATGCATACTGAGGCTCCATTGGGAACTGGGAGATGACAAGAGGGAGAAGGTCCTGTGGTGTGCTGCAGATCAACACAGCCACTGTCACAATTTGTTTGGATGAGTCCAGGCTACAGATGCCAGCAATTTCTCACACCCAGAAACTCTCCCACGCCCCAGCACACACATATTTACTTGAGGATGCAGGATGTGCGAACAAAGCAGAGAAGGGCTAAAGCATTCCCTAAGGACTGAGAATTGCTGCTAATGGTCAGCAGGCAGAGAGAGGCGTGTTCCTCATGCCCCATTTTTTTGTCAAATCATGTGCCTGGTGCTATGTAGGTGATAGAGGCACAAGAAATACTCCAGCTGAATGAAGCACATAAAGAAAATAGAAATGCGATGCTGTAGAGTGCCCACAGAAAACCTGATGACCTTGTCCTCCAGAGGCAAACGTTCATTTCTACTCCCGCATGGAGCAAAACAACTTGAAAGAGAGTGAAAATGCAGATGAGACAGTTATCAGATAGTGACTATCTGGACAAGAGAGAGCCTTTTATTTGTCCGTTTAGTCCTGGGGAGTTTCAGTTAAGGCTTGTCCATAACTGCTCTCTTACCAATGTTCCTGGGGGTGTTCTTAGAGAAGCCCTGTTGCCGCCCCATTGTAAAGGAAACTGCCTGTGAGTTTTCAACCATTACAGCTGCGATGATGAAACGGTGAAGAAGAACTGCCTCTAAGTCAAAAAGTGCACCCAGAGATAAGCTTCATTTTCAATGCCCTGCGGCTGCTTCTGATGGCATGGCCACTGCACTTCTCAGTAAGTGGGGATACAAGGCTGATTCATCTCAGAGTGAGCAAATGCCTTTTTTCTGTGATAATACCTTGTGCTCCACCTCCTAATAATTTCATTACATGGGGGAGGGAGAGATTAGGAATAGCGAGAAATACTGATTTATAAATGTATGGCAAACTTTTAAATAAAGGGAAAGGGGAAACAACCCCCCACCCAACTCTATTATTAGCTGGGACAGAACTAATAATGGTGCTGTAAAACATGTACCGGACAGGTCACATCAATTCTGTGTGTAGCATTCTATTCTTGTGTATTGGCTGCATAACAGAGGTGTACAGAGCCATGGCAAGGTGAGTCATATTAAAATAATACCTATAGTTTTGTTGATGCTGTTCTATCGAGACTGTTTTCTCACAGCTGTGGATACTTTAGGGATTAAAATGAAAACATATATTCTGCCAAGATTTCTTAGAAAGTATGTGAGTTTAGGAAATAGGGTATAGGATATAATAAAATATCTTGGTGAGGAAGTTTCAGGGTTTATTAAGAAAACTACAACTTAAGTAACAGCAGCAAAAAAAGAGGCGATTGCATTGCATCTAACTGAAGGCAGACTGCTTTTTGTTTCTCCTAGGGGTTCTGGGATTTTAAAAATTGTTTAGTTTTATATAAAATGTACAAGAATTTGCTGAAATATCTCATTGAGTTTTATGTTCACTAATTTAATTATGTACCCAAAGCAAAATAAATATATTTCCACGTATACAGAGGAAATGGATGGGATGAAACAAACAAAAAAAATGGAAGAAGAAAGAGAAAGAAAAATCAGAATCTCTTAATACTTCATGAGCCTAAAACTCATAAACACATGAAAAGTGACCACTTTTATAGCCATATTATTAATACATTTGATACCCGATTTAATGAATTATCATGCCAAAGACTTCATTACCTGGTACAATTTCTATTTCATGTGAAAGGTTATGCCGTCCTTCATAGTTATCAAAAAATGTATTAACATATGTTAAAAGTTTGCATTTTAAAACATAATAAAGCTTTGGAAATCAAATCACCTCATTTGTTTTCATTACTTGAAGTGCTGCTTGGGGAAATTTTTAGGCAAGCTACCAAATGTATCTCACCTTGCGCCAAACGGACCGGGCTTGTTACATGCTCCCAGCCTGCCGTGCACTGATCTAGCTTGTCCCTGTGCTAGGTTTTTCCCCACATAGCTTGACTTGGTAGGGGTGTGTATTAATTTGCCTCTACTCTATACAGGCCCAGGCACATTTAGCATCTGCCCTGTGCCTGATACTGTGCTAGGTGCTGGAGCTGCAACCACAGGCACAGACACGATGGACAGAGTGCTGGCGCTCTGCTACTGAGTACGGTCATCGGAAACTAGAGGATCGCCAGAGCCAGGTATGCCCAGGAATCGGGGAGCATGGATGTGGGATGACAAATCCCATCAGGCATGATTAGCTGGAAGATATTTAACCATTGGGAGAGTTGCAGCAAACTTCTTCCTCCATTGTCCAAATGCTCAGGGTGGCAGCACCATTTCTACCTTGCCTAAAGATTGTTTATGTCTGTGGCAACAATTTGAATCCATGAGTTATATTTTATGACTATTTTAGAAAATTAATCAGAAATCCAGCAGTATTTTAAAAAATTGCATGCATTATACATGTTCCTTATTACTCATTTATATTTTTAGGAACGTGCAGAGTTTTTCATTTGGGGGTAATGCAATGTACCTAGCTAAACATATCATTTGCATTTTACACCTTGGTTTATTTATTTATTCTTCATCCCTCAAGAGCTAGGTTTTATTGCTGATTACACTGTACAGGGAAAAAAAGAGGAAGTAAAAAGTAAACTCTTTACTTTTAAGGGCCTAATAGAGCATGAATCCTCTCAGTTGCTTTTCAATTTCTATGCACTGAAGTTGAGTCTGGAGTTGGGTGTCACCACAGCTGACTCAAAAGGCTCTAAAAATAGGCCTGCAAATACAACTTTGGTTATAAAACAAATGCCCCAGGCAGAAAAATAAGTTGAAACGAAAAAAAGAGGGGAAAATATTTATAAGTCTGAACTTCAGTAGAATTTAACCAATTCTCAGGAACACTGGGGAAATCCATTGCCAATTGTCAAAATTTTACCCAACTTTCTAGAAACATCTGTACAGAAAGAGCTAGTGCTCCTATTGTCTCCCAAATTTCAAAGAATATGACATCTACCAGAAGCCAGATTCTCAGAAGACACTCGAGGAATTTTGAGTTGACTCAATGAAATGTCACATGAGCAGGTAGCCTATGATATCTCTAAGAGATTATTTCTGACCATTGTACATAGGCAATGCTTTTGCCGGTCTTTGCTTTGTTCCGCTTAATTTGAATCTTAACAATTTAATGGTTTTCTGCTGGATTTTAATTGGCAGCCATGAGATGAAGAATATTGTCATTTTGATATATGTTTTAAGCTAGTGAAGTAGCCCTATTCTTATACAATGAAATGATAAATATTGCCCAGTTGACATCTATTTAACAGTATATCTTTGGATTAAAGAAATGGCCCAGGGGCCGGCCTGATGGCACAGTGGTTAAGGTCGCATGTTCTGCTTCTCGGAGGCCCGGGCTTCGCTGGTTCGGATCCCAGGTGCGGACATGGCACCGCTTGGCATGCCATACTGTGGTAGGCATCCCACGTACAAAGTAGAGGAAGATGAGCACGGATGTTAGATCAGGGCCAGGCTTCCTCAGCAAAAAAGAGGAGGACTGGCAGTAGTTAGCTCAGGGCTAATCTTCCTCAAAAAAAAGAGAGAGAGATGGCCCAAAGAGATGTGAGCTGTTTTTCCAGCAGGCGAAATTGCTATGCCTGGGACCAGAAATATTAAGGTGCCAGGCGAAAGCCTGGAGGAAGTTTCAGGGAACAGAGCAGAGAGAGAACAGAATTATAGAAAATATGGGGTCAATTGCTGAAGCTTCGCTAATACCCAGCCTTGTGTGGATTTTCCTGACTCACAAAAATTGTCGTTCTTGTTAATATTTAGACTCTTATTTGAGTATATTGTGTATTCTAAAGGACAACGAATTTTCTTTCAAAGGCATCATCATTTTTGACAGAATATATCACAATGAGATGTGAAAAGAATCATACGGTAGTTTTTTGACAAAAAAATTTAATCACTAAAAATTTTTGAATGATTGAATCTGAAAAATAGCTCTGTTTCCAGCACCTATAAAATCAAAATACATGATAAATTCTAAGGGAGAGTACTTGTAAAATATTCAATTATCTTCCCACCAAAATATTCAACAATTTCATTATGTCAACAGTTTAATTGCAAAGGTATGGTTATAACATATTACTTACTCTACTCGTCAGTAAAAGTCACTAGGAAATATCAATTTTGCAATCTTTTATGACCTAGGATTTATTTTTCTGACCTAGAATTCCTTCTATTAATGACAATTAATGCAAAGTTAGAACATATATATGGGCCGGCCCGGTGGCGCAGCGGTTAAGTTCACGCGTTCTGCTTCAGCAGCCCGGGGTTTGCCAGTTCGGATCCCCGGTGGGGACATGGCACCACTTGGCAAGCCATGCTATGGTAGGCATCCTACATATAAAGCGGAGGAAGACGGGCACGGATGTTAGCTCAGGGCCAATCTTCCTCAGCGAAAAAGAGGAGGATTGGCAGCAGTTAGCTCAGGGCTAATCTTCCTCAAAAAAAAAAAAAAAAAGAACATATGTAGTATTATTTTGGGAAATGATATCAAAGACATGACCTTCTTAACTTGAAGAGGAAGGCATCATTGTTGTTGTTTGTTAAAGATTTTTTTATCTGCCTCTCAGGCTCAGTACATAACTAATGCCTCCCTTTAATTCCTTAAAATTCTCACGTGTTGAAAATTTTAAAATACTAGAGTACCTGCTTTTATTGTCATTGTCATTTTAAAAAATTCTTTTTCTACATGGTGTAGAATCATCAGAGAGAAAGAAACACAATTATTCTTATGAAAAGTGGTATAATTCTGATTAGCAATATCTAAGTTGATTTGAAAAAGGAATTGATTTATATGCTGTTTCTGTCTTCTATGTTGTAGCATTATCCAGTTTCATTAGTGAGTTAAGCAGTGATAGTAGTAACTTAAGTAGTAAGTTAGTCAAGTAGTTAGTTAAGAATTAATAATGAAGTTGAGTGTTTTTTGCTATTTCCTAAAGGTACCCATTTAGCCGATGTCTGTCCTCTGTGGTTCTATCAAAATTATATTTGGAAAATACCAAGCCATTTAAATAAATTTTTAAACTGGAAATTGTGTCATTTAAATTAGTACAGAACATAGGTTCTGCTGTTGGAAGATCTGAGATTGGTCCAGGTTCCATCATTTACTAGCTGCTTAATCTTTGGCAAATTCTGTAACCTTTCAGCCTCCTTTTCGTCACTGTAAATTGGATAATAACCATGTGTGCCACACAGCAAATCACTGGGGGAGAGCACATGAGAGACAATAGGAAGAACTGGTTTGTAAAAGTGAGGGCAGCACACAACAGGAGGAAGCTATGCCTATTATTTGTTCGTTAAAATTAAGTTCACATGAGAAATGCCTTTCAAAATTTTCAGAGGAAACACTCAAGATTTCTAATCTACAATTCCCACAAAGAGATCCTCAACTCTCTTCTTTGACGTGTGAAACAAGATGCTGCCATGATTTATCCACTTTTTCACACTGGCCTCACAGAATTAGAACATTTCTATTCAAGACTCATTTTTATTGTCTGATTATTTAAGTAGGTAGACATATTATTTTTATTTTCTCCAGGCTCATAACTATGTTTTCTATTCCTTTTATAGTCTGCTCGCATTTGGGTTCACCAAAAAATTCAGCCTCTCCAAAGTTCAAAGTACCACAAATTTATTCTGGCTTTGTGATACAAAGTTTCTCTTTCCCACCTTGAAATTGTTTTAAATTTATGTTTCTTGTCATCGTAGGGGAGGCAGAAATATTCCTCCACCTCCCTAGGTTCTTCTGACCGGTCCAAGAATTAAACTGACAGGAGACAGAGTGACAGGAGAAAATCTAACTACTTTAATAACGTGTATACATGGGGGAAACCCAGGAAAACTCAACTAACTCGCCGAAGTGGCTGAAGCCACCACCTTAGATACCATCACCAGCTAAAGACAAAGGAGGACTAGTGGTTCCGGACTTCAAAGGGGCGGAAGCCAATTCACATGGAAATGGAAAGCAAATGCTTAGTAAATGGATGCTTGCGGTGCCTTGCAGAGACAATGGGACATGGAGAGGACTTAGATCGAAGGGCCTTGCTGGGTTCCTCCCTGTCCACCACACCAGTTCATATTATAGTTCTCTATGGTGACAGACCTTCCTGGAACAGGCCTTCTATCTTAAATTCTTTTAAGCAATCAGGGGGAAAATAAAACATATCTTCCTGAGTCTTTTGTTCTTAAAAATAATCAGGCATAAGAGACCCAATTTGGAGTAGCAAATTCTGCTCCCCTGCATCATATTGGCTCCTATTTAAATACTCAGTTATGGAAATGGTAATGATGTTTATTCTCAATTTGATTAACTGTGGCTAGAAGTTTTACTGTTCAAAAATCGGCTCTGGTCTCCGGCTGAACACCAATTCTCTGCTTCTTACTTTCCTCTTGCCTGGCTTTGCACATGCTGTGCATGCCACCAGGAATGCCTTTCCTCACTTGCATGTGTGTCAAGAACTCTAGTTCCTCCTTTAGGAGTCAATTCAGAAGTCTCTTTGATCCTCCTGTGCCCTACACACTCTTTTATTGCAACAGTTTTTAGACTGGACTACAATGATTGATTTACTTTTCATTCTGCCCCTCAGACTGTGGATCGACATTTGAAAGACAGAATCCAAGATTTGTTCATATTTGTATTTCTAGCATGTAACAGACCGTTCAGAAATGTCTGTTAAATGGCCAAATGACCACATCTTACTTTAGAAAGCAGCTGTCAGTTTTTCTTAAAAATGGCAGCAGGTGGCGATTTTGATCTTCATCTTTCTGTTTTCCATAGGATGTGATCACCATGGCGCCCACATTACTGATTCTTTTGTGGGCCACAGGGATACTGCAAGTAGATTTACTTCCTGATAAGAAACGTAAGTGCCATCTATTAAATTTAATAATGTTTCTTGGGGAAAAAAAACACATTACAAAAATGATAGTATTATTTTCTCCTAAATGATCCCTCATTTGGCAGTTACACGTGGATTTTTAAAAAGGGATAGGCTATCATCAGAATACAAACTCTTTAAACACGCTATATTTTAAGAAAGGTAAGTTGGCCAAAATGCAAATTTTATGCTACAATGGGAAGTCATATGCCAAGTGTGGTTGTATGAGTGCTATGGAATGACACTGGAGCTGGTGGCCACAATTGGAGTATATTGCCATGCAAGGAAATACGTAGAAGGCCTCACGACTAAAGAATAAAAAATTTCCACTATGTTTGGTTCAGAAACTTGATCATCTATGTGTTTGGTGTGATGACAGAGTCTAAGAAAAGAAAACTGTCACATGGTCCCCATCTAACTTTGCCTAAGAGAACTGTCTATGATAATGGCAATGTTCTATATCTGCACTGTCAAATGCAGTGGTCACTAGCCATCAGTGACTACTGAGCACTCGAAATGTGGCTCATGCAACTAAGGCGGTGAACATTTGATTTTATTTAAATTAATTTAAATTTAAATAGCCATATGTGGCCAATGGCTACCATAGTGGACAGTGCAGTACAGACAGAGCTCTAGAAGTCTGCATGTGCAGGTGTGGATGTGGAGTTGTGGAAGGCTGGGAAGGCTGTCAAATATTAAACATCAGCGGAAACATCCTGACCACATAGTAAGTGAGTCAAAGGAGGTTTCATAATTGTGTGTACAATATTGTTCTTATATTAGAAAAAAATGTAAAAAGTTGTGTAAACATATGTCCAGGAAAAAAAGATGATGAATATATCACGTATTAATGCCATTCTCAGTGGTAGGATTGTGGGTAGATTTCTTTTCTTTTTTTGCTCATCTATGCTTTCCAACATTTCTAAAATGAATAGGCATTGATTTTGTAATTTAAATAAAAGCTTTTATTTTGAAGGCAAAGTTAGAGAGTGGTTAATTAGGGGGGAAACACCCTTTTCTTTCTGTAAATGCCTTTATAAGTAGTTTTACTCAGAAATTTTTTTGACTTTGAATTGTAATAACACATAAATCCATTTTGTATCATGAACCAGTACACATAGAAATATATAATGGAAACAAGGTTTATGAAACAATACTTGTTATATTCCATGCATGCTGGTATTTTCTATTCTATTTTCTTCCCTGTCATTAAAAAAAAAAATTGCTAGTCACCACCCAATAAATTATCACAGCCATTTATGGATAATGACCCTCAGTTTGAAAACTATGGTTATAACGAATAAAGATATAGTAAAATATTCATATTTCAACAAAAATCCTGTAGATGTTATAGGCAAGCACCTGGGCAAGGTAAAACAAGATAAGGAGTTAAAAGCAGTTTTAAAGAAACTTCTTCCAAAATTGTTTCAGTATGATATGTTCTAATAGCAAATAAATACTATACTACCATACCGAATAAAATGCTATACTGCACAATTAAATATTTAAAAAATTTAAAAAGTGCTGCCTGTGCACAATTGAACATTGTATTGCTTCTTTTGATTGACAGTTGTGCTTCTCCCGCCTGTCAATTTCACCATTGAAGTTTCCGGTTTATCTCAAGCTCTTTTACGTTGGGAACCAAATCCTGATCAAGAAGGAAGGAACGTTAAGTTGGGATATCGTGTGAAAATAAGTGCTCCACAAGAAGAAGACGTAAGTGTTTATTCTGATGGCAATCCTTATTTAGAGTAAATTTTAATTTTGACTGCATTTTACTTATCAAGGGAAGTTTTAGCTCAAAAAAAGGAAACAGCTAAAGGGCTTTTTCTTACGTCCCCAGTAAAGTAGTGTCTCTGGTTGAAATGGCTGTGAATAGTGCTATGCACGTCGCTTAGCATGAAACAACAGTATAGAACATTTTAAATTTGGGACAATTCTTTTGCTTAAAAAACAAACTTTAGTGACTTCTGAGGTACAATGGATTAGGTATTCATTTCAATGTTTCCTCTGAAATAGCCAAAAGAAGAGAAGAGAAGAGCTGAGTAAAATGGGAGGAGGGCAGATGCCAAGTCAGAGTGGCCAAGTTCGAATCCAGTTCAGCCACTTCTTCCATTTGTAATCTTGGACCCATCACTTAACCCCTCACGCCCCAGGCTCACCGGGGGATGTGTTAAAGTGCCTGATTCCTTGTAGGTGGGCAAGAAAATTAAACAAAGGGAGAAGCGATTAGTATCAACGATTTTTTGGTCAAGATGGAACTCTAGAGAATTTTCTGTCAAAAAGTTACCTCTGGGGAGGAGACTGGAACTAGAGATGGTGGTCAAAGGGAATTTGAGCCTTAATTATAATATTTTCTTTGTTTTTCTAAGAATGTGCTCGTGTATCACTGAAGAATTAAGTATTTTGTTATTATTTATTGGTTTTTTAAAAACATGTCCAAATACTAAAATTGGGTAATTTATTTATTTTTTAAAACCACTTTATTGAGGTATGACTGATGTGTACAAGGTTGTACATGTTTAATGTATACAACTCAATGAGTTTAGGAGTATATGTATATATATATCTGTGAAACTGTGAGGTTAACTATTTTCTAGCAAAAAATTTCATTGCATTTTATGTGCCATTTAAAAAGTGGAAGAAAATACATATTTGATTAAAGTAGGTCTTTTAAGGCTATTTCCCTTTTACATATCATGACTTGTGGGTTTTATTTTTAGTATGAAACCAGGAGCACTGAAAGCAAACGTGTAACCATCCTTCACAAAGGCTTTTCAGCAAGTGTGCAGACCATCCTGTGGACCGACCCCTCCCTCCCAGCAAGCAGCTGGGTTTCTGCTGATCTTGAAGCCCCAGCAGGTAAGGCACGCCTCTAAAAGTCCAGTTTTATATTTCAGACTTTGCAGATATGGGAAAGTCAAAAAACTAACAACTCGCTTTTCTTTTCTCTAGTCGGTCACCAGCTCCTGCCCCATATCCTTCCACCTCATGAACATCCTCACCAAGGCTTTTATCACTCCCTGTTGTCATAACCCATCCAATTCCATCTGGCACGTCTCTGCAAACATCACGCACGCTTCTCACTCTCCTGCTCAGAAGCCACAGGGTCATAAACAAAATCTGGGCCCATCAGGTCCCTCATAATTGGGTTCTAAGCCATCTTTCCAACTACACCCTACTTGAGTCCTCTGCTGTCTCAGATGGATCTAACCATGATCCCCACACACCAGCACGCTCCTGCCTCGGAGACCTTGCTTTCCTGGGCTCATCAACTCTGCCTGCTTTTCTGAATCCTTCCCATATGTCAAAGCCCAGATCAAGTCGTACACCCTCTGTAAAGCCCTTTTTTTTCTCGTCCTATACTCTGAAGGGTGCTCTTCCTCCTCAGAACTCATTCATGGGCTGTGCTACTCATTTGGCACATACAACATTATATTATTTATCTTTCACAAATAAATAGATTTTTACGCCGCCCTTCCCAACTCTAAGTTCTTTAGGGCAAGGGACGATGTCTCATGCTATGTTGCACCGAGCATAACAAGCTGTACATGCTTTAGGCATAGTATTCCCTCATGTTGAGTTTGTGGATTTGTTTCCAGTTCTGTAGTTTCTCATACCAAATTGAAGAAAACTTTGCTGACAGTTCACAGAAGCCACCACAGTGAACAACCTAACAGCCATGGGGAAAGAAGACAACATTCACGGTCTCTATACTGTCCTTCAGGGGAAATTTGGGGATTCTAATGCTTAGAACTAGTGACGCTTCTGATTAAACACTTAGACATACATACAATAGGGAAAGAAAAGAGGAGGAGCAGACCTCCAAGTCCTGGGATTTGTGAGTGCACCTAATGACAATTACCTTGGCCAGTCTGGCCCCTGAGTAATTGTCAAGCCATTCTCTTGTCACACCACTGGATGGAAAGGCCATGGCTCTCGAATTGTGTTGGTGACTAAGAACAGTATTGTAAAGATCAAAGATCATCCTATTTACTCATTCTAACACATTATCTAGATCCTATAGCAGCCAATTTATGATGGGCTTGATCCCAAGTACACAGACAATCCAAGGTGGCCACAAGATCACAAACACAGGTCATTGAGGGCCTTACATTAAACCACTTTTCCACCTCTCTGTAATGAATTATGGGAGCGTACCTGTAACGTACCTTTCGGAATTACATTTCTGCAATCCTAATTATTCTCTGAGCGTGCCAATACAGATTGACACTAATGAAAAATTAATTATTTCTGCCTTGAATCAAACTGAATTCATACCAAATAATTCCATGGAAGGGACCTGGGAGACAAGCTGACTTCAGGAAACTCTAAACTATACTTGGACATGGACCATCCGGTCATTTAGTACACGGACAGTGCATTCAGTACAGGCATATATATAGATATGGGTTTATATATTTATATATGTGGATATATATATAAACAAACATATCCAGGAGTGCATGGTGATAATACAAAGGATCCAGTCTTTCTTTTGTCTTTAACTTCTCTACAGACAACAAAGGGGTCTCTTCCTCTCCCCCTTGAATGACACTGGCTGACAGTGATAAATATGATCTTATAACTGACTTAAACTAAGCTAAAATGACTCCCTTCTATCATTCAAGGTTGAGTCTAAAGGCTCCCACTTTGATGAGGTCCTCCCTGACCCTCGGCCCAAAGTGCTTTTTCCCCCTCTGAGCAACCACAGGGCCAGTGTTCCCACAATGTGTTCTGAAGAGCACTCATTAGCATGGTGACAAGGGGGTTGAAATAAAAACAAGGCTTTCCAGTCAATTAACCTTGGGAAATCCTGGGTGAAATGAACGGAACAGGTTCCGTTGAAAATCTCAAGATTTCCTTAATGTCCTTGCATACTAAAGAGGACTTTAATGTGCTAGTGTGTGTTCAGTCTCCAAAGAAGAAGTATTATTTTACAGTATTGCC
This sequence comes from Equus quagga, assembly GCF_021613505.1. Taxonomy (NCBI): domain Eukaryota; kingdom Metazoa; phylum Chordata; class Mammalia; order Perissodactyla; family Equidae; genus Equus; species Equus quagga. The sequence goes on from NC_060267.1 coordinate 111,638,966, forward strand.
AAGATTCATTTCCTTCTGAGCAGCAATCTGTGTTTTTCATGACTCATTTGGGTACAACCTAATGAATCATACAGTTCTAGGATGGAAAGTGGCATTGGACACCTTCCTCCACCCACTCTGTCGTTTACAGCTGGGAAAACTGAGGCCCAGAGCAGTAGGGTGCAAGGTGTCACAGCTAGTTATTGACAAATGTGGCACCAGAACACCACAGCTGTTGGACACCAAGCTCTGAGTGACAACGTATTGTACTGCTCTTGAACTTTGATTCATGTTCGTCACACACAACTATCCCCCCCTCCAAAAGTAGCTGGAAAGCCCTTTGATGTCAGAAACTACAATTTTGTCATCCTACCTTCATCCCCCAGTAAGTTGGCCCTTTGCAAATAGTAGGTTTCTACAAATATGTGATGATGATTAATTTTTGATGAGACAAGATGCTGCCAATCACTACAGTTTCAAAGGAAGTAGAAAATTCAGAAGTTATCATGGCAATGTTTTGTTCTTTTTATTTTTGATCATCTAGGGTCTCCTGGAACCTCAGTTGTGAATTTAACTTGCACCACAAACACTGCAGCAAATAATTATACAGATTTAAGGCCATACCAAGTTTCTCTTCACTGCACCTGGCTTGTTGGCAAGGAGGCTCCTGAGGATACACAGTATTTCCTCTACTATAGGTTAGTACCTATTTTTACTTATGCAAATGGGTTGTTTCCTCCAACCTTAAAAACCTATGAATGTTCCAATTTAGGTATGGCTCTCGGACCGAAGAATGTCAAGAATACAGCAAAGACACACTGAAGAGAAATATTGCATGCTGGTTTCCAAGGACTTTTATCAATAGCAAAGGGCGTGACTCGCTTGCAGTGTATGTTAACGGCTCAAGCAAGCATGCTGTCATCAAGCCATTTGATCAGCTGTTTGCTCTTCACGCAATTGGTAAGATAGACTTAAAGCTGAAATAACCAAATTGCAAAATCTCGGCATTGGAAGGAATTGTAAAGATCACCTAGTTTGACTACAGTTCTGCTGCTAAGTGATCGTCCAACCTCTGCTTAAAAAACACAGGGGCAAGGTTTGCAACCTCAGCACTACTGATATTTTTGGCCAGAGAGCACTGTGTTGTGGAGGCTGTCCCGTGCCTTGTAGGATGCTGATCAACATCCCTGGCCTCTACCTACAAGATGCCAGTAGCACCCTCCCACCACTTGTGACAACAAAAATGTCTCCAGACATTTCCAAATGTCCCTTGAGGGATAAAATCTCCCCCAGTTGAAAATCACTGCCCCAAGGAAAGTGAACTCACTGCTGAAGGGAGCCCATTTCATCTCTCAGCAGCTCTCACTGCTTTCATGAAATTTCTGCCCATGGATCCTGTGATGGATTGGTAGCACCCCCAAACAATTCTGACCCTTTTCCCCACAAGATGGTCTCTCAGCCATCCAAAGGAAGCCAGGTTTCCCATCCTGAGATTTCTCTTCCCCAAGCTACTGGCCCTCAAGTCCTCATGCATTCTTCTTATCTTCCTTTGCCATTTGGGTCTGTCTCCTCTGGATGTTTTTGAGTTAAAATGTCTCTCTCAGCATGTGATTTTCAGATCTAAATATATTATTGAAGGTTTCATTTTCTCAGTTCTCAAAATATAAGATATTTTCCTTTATCATAGATACTTATATTAATGAAACTCTTCAGTGCCTTTCACATAGCATTCTTGGTTATTAACTCTCAAGATTTCAGTGGTGGCATGGTTATCAGGCTGAGCTGTGGAGCCAGGCTGCCTGGACTTGGATCCTGGCTCCTCCACTGACTTGGTGACTTTAGATAAGCTGGTCATTCCTCAGTTCCTCAGTCTTATGTGAAAAATGGGGAGAAACTAATACTTCTTATAAAGTTTTTTTGACAATTAACTATGTTAGTAATTATAAAGTTCTTAGAACAGTGCTGGGTATAAGTACCCAATAAATGTGCAAAATGCTATTATTTAAAGGACATGATTTGGCTTGTGGCACATCTAGATCTATATCAAATGGAGTATAACTTTGTTTAAAGAGCTGCCCAGTGCTTACTAAAGAGGTTATTCAGTTCTCTTCGATAGTATATTTCTTAAATGACCTAAAAATGTCACTTTCATGAAAATAGGTAATAAAAAATGCTGAGGTGATCCTGGAAAACAATGATATTAATATAAAAGTGGACACAAACTTGTACAGACCACAGGAATTCATTTTCTTATGTGATTTCCATTTTGTTGAGACTAATTCCTCAGATTACTAAAAGAAATAAATACTTTTCTTGGTTAAATATTTTCTGCTTAGGGAACGGCAGTCTCTGGAGCCACTGGGTCCCATTCTGAGCTTATTCCTATGATTCATTAACTGTGAGATCTAAGTCATATGACCTAAGACAAGAACACTCCCCTAAAAATAGTTTCCACCCGTATCACATGGCCATAAGACAATCAAGCGAGAAGCTCTAAGAGGAAAGAACTGTAGAGTTATAAGCAAAGACAAATTTAGCCCAATCCATTCTTTTTATGCAAGACAAAACTAAAGCTTTCTACTCTATCCCCTAAACAAACCAAAATAAGACACACAAAACAAAATGAAACAAAAACTGGAGCCCAGAAAGGGGAAACGATTACCCAGGGCCACACACCTGCTCAGTAGAAGCAGGGCTGGGTAGGAGCTGCAGGGCAATTTCTCTCCAGGATCAGGTTTATTCTAGGCTTAGATCCACTTGAGAAGTAAAAAGGGATGGTGGGGTGGGTCTTGCAATGAGCTGACAGGGGAAGGGATTCAACCATTCAATGCCATTTGGAGTAGGAATCTTTGAATGTTATCGCTGGGATCACTTCTTCAGTGCTACAAGACGGGAGTCATATGTGAGGCACTGGAGTCCTGTGGCTTGGAGATCAGTTAATTAAATCCTGAGGGTAAATACTTGAGAAGACCATATCTTAGAAATGCCTTGAATCTGAGTGGATTGGATTTATCAGCTCCTATAGCTGACCTCTCATTCTCTAACCTAGATCGAGTAAATCCTCCAGTGAACATCACAGCACAGATTGAAGGAACCTCTCTCTCTATCCAATGGGAGAAACCAGTTTCTGCCTTTCCAATCCATTGCTTTGACTATGAAGTGAAAATTTACAACACAAGGAAGGGTTATGTTCAGGTAATTCTTCAGATCATTCCAATATTCGATGACAGCATTCTTTTAGAAATATTTCTTTTTCTTGTTCTTCTCCGATGAATTTTATTAAAAACGACCCTCCCCAATTTCCTCCTAAAATCTAGTAAAAGCTAACCTTCTCTTTGTCTCTTTGCATTTGTCTATGGCTCGCCATAGTTTGCTTGTCCCAAATTTCAATTCCTCTGCTATTCCTGAATGAACTCATCATTTTGTTGAGTTTGCCTCAGTTTACTTCTTTTTTTTCAGTTTTTGTTTTTATTGAGGCAACATTGGTTTATAACATACACATTTCAGGTGTGCATCATTATATTTCTACTTCTGTAGTGACTACATTGTGTTCACCACCAAAAGTCTAGTTGCCATCCGTCACTGTACTCATAAACCCCTTTACCCCTTTTGCCCTCCACCCATCCCTCTTCCCTTCTGGTAGCCATGAATCTGTTCTCTGTATCTACATGTTTATTTGTTTATTTTCCACATATGTGTGAAATCATACGGTGTTTGTCTTTCTCTGTCTGACTTATTTCTACTTAGTTTAATACTCTCAAGTTCTATCTGTGTTGTTGCAAATGGCAAGATTTAATCTTTTTTTTTTTTTATCTGAGTAGTATTCCATTGTATATATTGATCACATCTTCTTTATCCATTTATCTGTTGGTGGGCACTTAGGTTGTTTCCAAATCTTGGCTATCTTGAATAACACTACAGTGAACATAGGGGTGCTTACATCTTTTTGAATTAGTGTTTTCATGTTCTTTGGATAAATACCCAGAAGTGGAATAGAAACATTTTTAAATTACCTTCAGTGACTGCTCTGGTTGCAGCTTGGATCTAACAAGGTCAAAGTTAACTTACATCTACCCAGGTTTTATGAAAATAAACCAAACTTTACTGGCCTTGTGTCTTGAAAGGGCATACTTTGGCTTGAAAATAATACAAAGGATCAGATAAAAATTGTAAAATGGTGCAGCCACTATGGAAAACAGTATGGCAGTGTCTCAAAAAATTAAAAATAGAGTTATCATATGATCCAACAATTCTACTTCTTGGTATATATCCCAAAGAATTGAAAGCAGGGTCTCAAAGAGAGAAATTTATACATCCATGTTCATAGCAGCATTATGCACAATATCCAAAAAGAGGAAACAACCCAAGTGCCCATCGACAGATGAATGGGTAAACAAAATGTGGTATACATATACGATACAATATTATTCAGCCTTAAAAAGGAAGAGAATTCTGACACATACAATAACATAGATGAACCTTGAGGGCAATAAACTAAGTGAAATAAGCAAAAAGATAAATACTGCATGATTCCACTTATATGAGATATGAAGAGTAGTCATATTCATGGAGACAGGAATATAGAATGGTGGTTGCCAGGGAGTAGAGGGGGATGGGGAGTTGTTCTTTAATGGGTGCAGTTTCAGTTTTACAAGATGAAAAGAGTGCTGGAGATTAGTTACACAACAATGTGAATGTACTTGCCACTACCAAATTGTACACTTAAAAATAGTTGAGATGGTAAAGTTCATGTTATGGGTATTTCACCACAACTTTAAGAAACTCATTAGCACTAATGGACAACAAGGGGAAAGGAACTGTGAAGAAAGCCAACATTTATTGAGCATCAAACTGTGTGTCAAGCTTTATTATGCTAGTTTATTCTATTGTCATAGTGACCCTGTTATGTAATTATTCCTATTTTACAGGAGAATGAGGCACAGAGAGACTAAATGATTTGCCCAAAGTCACAAAGCTGGAAAAATATAGGGAAGTCAGCATTCAAACTCATGTCTTACTGATAGTAGGTATAGCAAATTCAGTTTGATTCAATTTGACTCAACAAATATTTACAACTTGGCTTCTTTGTGGAGGATAGAAAGATAAATAAGACACTGTGGCTATCAGGGGACCTCGTCTATCGGACACACTTACCTAGCCTCAGAGTTGCCTTACCACACTAAAGGCCCACAGAGGTACAAAGGAAGGAGTGGGCATGGCAACCTGTCAGGGCCTCCAGAGAAATGAATTGAATGAAACTTTGAAAGATGAATAGGAATTTGCTTGGTGAAAGAAGAGGAGGACTTTTTTAGCCAGTGCTTCCCAAAATACCTATTGCGAAAGACTGGCTTTCCTTTTTAAATTTCTAATCCACTAGAGATTGGTACTTTTGTAAAATAAAATGCAAATGATTTGTTAGAAAAATCAAATATACCTACAGACAAGCCCAATGATCGCAGACTTGGAGGTCATGGCAATGTCAAATTCCTTTGAAACCTCCTGAATTATAGTCTGTATTTACCTCATCTCGGGTCAGTAATAAACGGCTTCTGACCCACACCAGTCTGCCAACCACACTTGAATCGTGGGGGGTCTAGGCAGAAGGAATAACTCAAAGACTTGAGAGAGCGTGGTTCCTTCAGCCAAGCGGCAGTGATTTAGTCAGCCTGGACGGAAGGCCAACATTGGGATCATAACTCTAGATCCGATACTGGGACTTCTCCCACAATGACTCCAAAATGCAAGATTTTGTTAAAAAAAAAAAAAAAGAAATGCCTCCTCTTTTTAAAACCATGCCATGGGCAGTGGAAGCAACTGTCAGGTTTTACTCAATATGGAAATATCACCACGTCTGCAGAATTGAAGAATAATTTTGGTAGCAGCATGAAAGCTGGATGTGGGTGGGGAGAGGTCATCTGGAAATAGGGATATCAGTTAATGGCTACTGCAATTGTCCAAGCAAAAGATGATGAGATCTAAAATGGGGAGAGGTCATGGGGCAGGGGTAAGGAAGGGAGAAACACATCCAAGACTATGTAAGATGCAGGTGTCAGGACATATCTCTTGTTTGGAGCACAGAGGACTAGCTGGATAGTGGTGACACTAACCAGTAGAAGGAATATATGAGAAGGTCTTGTTTGTGAGAAAATAGCCACATTTCAACACTAGACAATGTTAGCCTAAGTTGCCTGTGGCAAACTAGTATTTACTGAGCACATATTATTGGATTGGTCCATCCAAAACTGCTATTTTTGCAGATCAAAGATGGGTCGAATATTAGCAGTTTTCATGATTCAACCTAATGTATCCTCAAGCTTGGGCTTTACAAAGATAATTCCATTTAACTGGATAATCCGTGAGCTAGTATTGTTATTCCTATTTTACAGATGAGAAAACTGAGGCTCAGAGAGGTCAGGGAATTTGCCCTGCAGTTAGCTGGAGGAAGAGCTAGGATTCAAACCCCGCCCTTTCTAGATTCAAGGTCTCTGCTGCTTCTACTTCCCTATGTACCCCCTCACCCCGCATCCCCCAGCTCCAGTTATTTGAGACATATCTGTGCATCAAGGATCAGCAACCTTTTTTGTAAAGACTCAGATATTGTAGGCTTTGCAGGCCATACCATTTCTGTCACAATTACTTGGCTCTGCCATCATGGAACAAAAGCAGCCAGAGATGACACATAAGCAAACAGGTGTGAGCGTGTTCCAGGAAAACTTGATTTGTGGATACCGAAATTTCAATTTCATGTAGCTTTCGTGTGTTATGAAATATTATTGTTTTGATATTTTTCAATCATTTAAAAATATGTAAACCATTCTTCGCTTGCAGGCCCTACAAAAACCGGCAGCAGGCCAGACTGCTCCGCAGACTGTAGTCTGCTGATGTCTGCTGAATACTATGAAACCAAGTGATATTGTCTAGTAACTTGACTACAGAATAGGGAGGGACAAGATGCGGAGGATTATGCATTCTGCTCTTAGCCACTCCAGTCTTTCAATATGGAAACATTAATTGGACCTGGATGGATCATCTAGATCTTATGATTGCCCATTTTTAAAATTTTGGTTACATGATAGCTTTGCCCTAAAGGGTGACTGCCAACACTCCCACACCAAAGCAGTCTAGAATAATCAATGTGTTTCTTATTGATTTTAAATGAGTCACTGAACAGTGAGGCACATTATTTATACATGACCTCCCATTCCAATAATTGGTGTTACTTAAATTATGTCTCCCGAGATTCTTATAATGCTAATTTTTTCCCATTTAGACAGAAAAAATGACGACCAATGCATTCACCTCAATAATTGATGATATTTCTAAGTATTCCATTCAAGTGAGAGCAGCAGTTCGTTCCGTGTGCAGAGCAATGGGGCTCTGGAGCGAGTGGAGTCAGCCTATTTATGTGGGTAAGTGTCTTGTGATTATTTTAAAACAAACCAGCTAAACAAAGCAATTTTAAAACAGATAATCCTGGAAAGTATACACATTCATTTGTGGGTCTTGAAATGCTTTCACATCTCTGCTAAGCCTCTTCATGTCAGTCTACTGCCTTTTTGACCAGAGATGGATTTACTGAGAAGCCAATGAAGATAAGGCAAGCTAGCTTGAGCCTTTTCCAAGGCCCTGTACCTCTTTTTTTTTTTTCAGATTATCTGATTCTACTTCTATTCAATCTTTAATAATTAAATTTTTTATTTTGAGGTAATGTAGACTCACATGCAGTTGTAAGACATAATACAGAGAGAGCCTGTGTGGCTTTCTCCCAGTTTCCCCCAAGGGTAACGTCTTGCAAAACTATCGTATAATATTGCAACCAGAAAATTACCATTGATATAATCCACTGATCTTATTCAGATTTCATCAATTCGGTATGTACTCATTTGTGTGTGTTTACTTCTATGCAATTTTATCACGTGTAGGTTCATGTATCCATCACATGAGGATCCCTCCTGTTACCCTTTTATAAACACAGTCATCTCTCTCTCCCTCTCCTCCATTCCAAACCCATCACAACTACTAATCCATTCTCCATTTCTATAATTTTCCATACGGGATTTTGAATTCATACTTTTGTTTATTTTCTTAAAGAAGATTCCAAAGTTGAATAAGCTTCGGGGCCCACAAAATCTGGATCCATCCCTGGGTCTTCAGCATAACAGACACAGAGGATCAAAAGGATTGGGGATCACCAGGGCACCTGCGTTGGTTCTGCAGCTGTTTTTATTTGACCAAATTGCCCAGTTTATGTAGCAAATAAAATGATCGTTGCATCTGTCAGTGGGATCTGTGAAGGGTAATGAAGTACCCAATGGAGGCTTTGGATGAAAGGGCACATTCCCTTTCTCACTCTGCTTCATCTGGCAATCTCATATCCTGGAGACATGGCTTTGCATCTTGAAGATAGAAAATTCATACCCTGTGTTTACTGGTATCTGGGTTATCTGGGTGTCTTGGGTACCCAAAGGCATTTTATGAGAGAAGGAGATGGTTAAAAAACAACTAGTGTATCTCACTTGTAGGCTGCAATCATGCAGCCTGGGTGCGCAGACATACATGGTTAAGTGCTGCATAAGATCTACAAGAACTTGGAACGGTGGAACGAACACTAGGATCTTACATAGAAAGCACGGGTTTCATGCCCAGCCTTGGCAAAAATTGATTGCATACTCTTGAACAAATCACTTCCCTCTGCCCTTGCTTGGGTTCCCAGGACAAGACAGATAATATCCACTTTGCCCGCCTCACAGGGTATTTTGAAATAAAAACAATAACAACGACAGCAGATAACATTTATTGATGGTTATTTGCTAGTCATTGTGCTAAATTCTTCACATGTATTACCTTTGTTAGTCCTATCAACAAACCTATTTTGCTTAACTCGGCGTGGCCAGCAAGGGGCAGAGATGCGATTCAAATCCAGGTTGACTGACTCCAGCACCAGCGCTCTTAGCACCCCGACATGCTGCGCCAGGATTTTGCAAGCTGCACAGTGCTAAACCAATTGAGACTTATTTAAGAGCTCCTGGTGGCTAACTTGTGGTTATTGCTGGTCAAGCATGTGAATGTCACCTCTCTCTCACCCTATGGGGTATTCAATGATCATTTGAAGAGTATACTTAAGGAGAGATTTCTTTCAGGCATGTGCTAAAATTTTCTATTATTTAATTCATTCACTTAGGTTACTGGGTGGGTCTTCAGGAAATTCCTGGGCAGTGACCCATAAGCCTATGTGGATGTGAGTCAGATCAGACACATGTCAGGTAGATTTCCATGGAAGACTGGGAAAGATGTGAAAAGGCCTGAGAAATGAAGGCCTGTTCTGAATTTGCAAGGGTACTGGTCATGCTGAGTTACTGAGTTTCCAAAGGGGAGTGGTGCCTCCTAGAGTTGTGCAACACACAACCAGCACAGCCTTATGGGGTGGCCCCAACATTACCCTGCTGGGAATCAGAAGAGCAGCATGAGCCGTCCTGGGGAGAGGAAACAGAAGGAGGATAAAAGAAACGGAGAATAGGCCAACTGCACTTGCTTCATCATTCTGCCAAGGCCAATCTTCCCTCCCCTTGCTCCTCCTTAGATTGGACGCCCAAACTGGACTAAACAGACCAGCACACACAGGACCTCCCTCCACACTGCTTCATCTGCACAAATAAAATTCACTCCACTACGGAAAGGGACACAAACAGGAGAAACATTAGTCAGTCCCAGGGAATTTTTAACAAGGTTAGTTATTAATTTTATCAAATGCCTATGGTAGATTAATTTCCATTACTCACATTTGGTGGATTTGTTTTTTAAAATGCTTTATATTATTCCCCAAGGACACAAAACTCGTTGAAAACTCATTGGCCCCAAATTATTGATATTTCTAAGTGTCTTCCCAACATCTCTACATATACAGTTTCAGAGAATTTTTTAATGCTGTCCAAGGACCTCAAACCAGCATGGCAAAGACCAAGGTAGGAACCCTAAGGAGCCAGTTCTGCTTTCTGAGTGAGTTTTGAAGTTCTAGTCAGTGTTGACTGCAGAGAACTTAGAACTTATACAGTGAGGAAGAAACAAGAGACAAATCAGGATATCTAGGTTTTAGCCATGGCTCTGCCAATGTCTAGCTCTATGAGCCAAGTTAGAGATGGCAAAAGATAATATTTCATGAGCCAAGTAATCAGAGACTGCTTAGAGTGCTGTGTCTGTGTCGAGAAGGATTCTCAGGCTACATTTAGGGCATCAGAAGGAGTGGTGATCTCCTGTCACCACGACAGGGCACAGAGTGGTGACAAGCATGCCAGGGTTTTGCCACCTCTGACCAGTTAGTCATGCCTAATCTCTCTAGGCCTCAGTCTGCTCATCTGTAAAATGTGTGCTGCACCCCACACTTCTTTCCAGTTCCGCTCTTCATGTTCTTCTATACTCCATCAGCCCACCGCAGAAGTGCTGAGAGTGAGACTGTGACCCATAAGGAGGGTTTATTTTAAGTTTGTTTTTAATTTATTATTCACTCCCCACTTAGAGCTCTTTTCCCATTATTATTTCCTAAATAACGGCTTCCTCATTTGGAACTGGGCGCATTATCGTTTCCCCCCAGGTGTACCTCACTGCCATTATCTATGGCAAATCCTATTTCGTTTACTGCCACCCTTTTCATGAAGATGAGCTGATTAATATTACTACTCACCTTATAAATCCATCGTTTCTGGAATTTACTCCCCTGCTCAGTTTAGGATCATTAGTGAATTTAATCAATGCAGACTTTCCATTTTCATCAGGATGATTAATAAACATAATAGGAAGTCCGGGCCCCTCTGGGACACTTCGCATGGCTCTTCCTTACCCCTTGAGGATGCAGCAATAATTATGCTCAGCTTGCAGTCTATCAGGCAATTTTGCTGCTACATTCATTTCCTTTAGACAATCTTCCTCCTCTCCAACCTTGTCATATAAAAGGCACTCTGGAGCCCTCCCCTTCCATTTCACTCCAAGGCCCAACTCAGATATCACCTCTTTCTTAGATATTATTAAGCCTACCTCCTGCATTTTCAGGTAAGGAGATGGAGGCCCAGAGATATTAAATAATTCAGTAGTTATCAAAAAACCAAGTGGTGGCTATTAATTGGTAATTTTCTCAAATAGGTGACTTATGAGTCAGTTACCATTTGGAGTAGATTCAATTAACTAATTAACCCATTATGGCCCAAGGTTATTGAATAGAGCATGAGACGCAGGATGAGTAAGTTTCAATTGATGAAAAGGGAGGCTGGAGGAGACAGGACTGCTGTCCAGCTCGGGTTGGCAGGTCCCTGAACGGTCAAGAGGCACAGGGGATGGCAGTTAGGGGGGACAGCCAGCAAGTGCGTGCTCCTTGCCTGGCCTGAAGGTGCCATAGATCAGCCCTCCTGTGCGAGAATTTCCATAATATGGTACATGTTTTGTTTTCTTTTTCAAATGGAAGTAGCAGTTTCATTTTATCAGTTATCGTTATCAACTGCCCTTCCTCAACTGGCTTCTCTGTCTTATCTTAAGAACTAACTTCCCACTTTTCAACAAGTCTTTCTCCTTTTAAACTTTCTTAACTTCCGGATTCTTCTGTTCCTTTATTATCTCTGCTATCTCCTGTTTACCAAAACATTTTTCTCCTGACCTTGGTTTTAGTGAAGATTTTTGCTTTCTGAAGTCCATAATCTTCTCTTCTTCTCTGCCCTCCGTGAAGCTCAAATTCCATGCATGAAACAATCAATTATGAAAACAAATTTCCTACAGTTACATCCTTCCCTGTAGAAAAGAGTGTTATGTGAGTCCACCCTGCATTTATTTCCGGCTGTGTCTTTGGTCAGGCTCGTGTATCAGTGATGGGTCTTACCGCTCAAACAAACAATTGAGCTTTGTCCTGACCTCACTGAAGGTCATATCTGAAGGCCAGGGTCTATGCCTTGATGGTACTAGCTGCCAATTTACCAATTTTCAAAAAAAATTTCTTTAGCCTTGAGATGTGTAGCACTTGCACCCAGGGGAGCAGAACAAGGTTGACCACAGTTCTCAGATGGCTCAGCCATGCAGTCAAGGCTAACAGGGGTGCCTTCTGCCTTCTGGGGCACCTCCTTCCACAACAAGAAGGGTTACTCATAGGAAATCCTGGGCTTGGCTTTCCTGTCACAGTTGGGGGTGGAGGGGTGGGGGTGGGCGTTGGTTCTCAGGGCTGTGTGACACATCCTAGAGCTTGAGAGGACGTAATAAATTAAGGCAGAAAATCAGGGGGCCTGTAAGAATTTGGGCTGAGATCGAAGTAACGTTCCCACAGAGAAACTCTTGTGCCTTTGTCCTCTGACCTGACGTTCAGGGGCTGTGAATGTGTGAGGGGGCCCAGTACATTGGCCCGGGGCACTGGAATCAAAAGCTGGAGGGGTTGGAGACAACTTGGGACCATAGAATGCATCTCCTTCATTTTACTCTTTGCCGGTGGAGTCGTGACCCCAGTCCTGTAGCTCTCATCCTTAGCCCTCTGACTGATTTCAGTGGCTGTGCCCTCATGCTCTCTTTTTCTTTCTTTCTTTTCTTTTTTTTCACCTGACTCTTTCTTTTTAAATCCTCACACTGTGGTAAAACAGAGAGAAAACAAGGAAAGGGAAAGATTGAAGAGGAAACATTGTAGAAGTCCCAAATTAAATTTCCCTAGTCTTCCAAAAGAATTTTGCAAATTCTAAAGCCTTCGTGAGGTAAGAGATGGTTTCCTCTAGGTCAATGGTGACAGAAATTGGTAGAAAAATAAAAGCAGTTGACCCAATAACCTGAAAAACCCACTTGGGCTTACCGGAGACTGATATGACCTGTGGGGATTCTGGGTTTTCTTCGCAAGTGGGGGATTTCAGGTTGGTAACATGGCAGTTGCTTTAGTCAACTGCTTCCTTTTATCCAGGCTCCTTTGGTTTCAAGGCTGGTTAGACTACACCTAGCAGCTCCATCACTTGTTCCCAGCAGCAGGGAAGTGGTTCCACTGGCCTGAAGGAGGGCTAGCAGGGAGCTTTCAGATTCTGTCCCCAAATGTCAGGAGGAGGAACTCCCACTGTGCTTTCAGCCATGGCTACCTCTAGTGGTGCCTGTCCTGCTTTTCCACGTACGAATTCTACCTCATGTTGGGTCCATCAGACAGGACGACAGCTTGGAGGAAGGAGGGACTCTACTACTGGGCCAGGCACTGTGCTAGGCATGTTCACCTACATTATCTTGTGTATCTTCACAGACACAAGATTTTCATAACTACACAGGTTTACAGATTTTGAGAAAATAGATACAGAGAGGTTAAGGAAATGCCCAAAGTGCCAGAGTTAGGAAGTGGTGGACCTGGGCCTGCAACCAAACCACAGGATTGGCTCCATGCCTTGTTCTTTCTGTGATGCTTTGTCACCCCATAGGTCATGGTGCCAGCCAGGGAGACTAAGGCAGGAAGATGGGCAGTAGGGGCTGGGGTTTGTGAAAGGGGATGCTCTGCCAGCTCATGACCAAGTTGTCCATAGGGTTCATTTTACTATAGCTCCTTGAGAGTTACGATCATACATGCCTTATGCCCCTCTCTATTCCCTAGTGTCTGGATTATTTGCTGTGTTTTTTTTTTCCCCTCCAGGGCTGAGCTTATCACTCTGTGTTTTGAGGATTCTGACAGCACTCGAATTTTAGTCCTACTCTGATGATTTAGGGAAATTATCTTGATGCCTTAGTTCTGACACAATGTGTTTAATCACAATCATAATTATAATAACTAATATTTACTGGGCACCTACTCTGTACTAGCACTGCACTAAACACTTTACAGGTATCAACTCATTCAGTCTTTATTCACATTTTACGAAGCAGGCAATGGAAGCTGGAGAGGACACCCTGTTCAAGGTCACCTTGGTAGCAAATGTCAGAACCATGATTAAACCTCTTGCTTCTTACTGCTATGTGATGACTGCAGCCAGCTTTCAGCTGCATTAGCAGGTTGGGAGAACAGGCCCAGCAGCCCCTTATAAGGAAGAAAGTTTTGGGTTGCCTGGGGGCCCCAGAAGGCACACAGCGCTTGGTGCTATGTGGGAAAGCCTGCAAAGAAGAAGAAAATGGCAAAAGGGAATTCTCTATTCACCTTCATAAAGTCTAGCCCTACTGGGGAGATGCACCCCAATAGGAGGGCAGTGATCCATCCAGTGACTCCTGAATGTGCATGTGCACATACACACTTGCACAGGGTCTCCGTTTCCTCTCCATATTTCCGCTCACTCGAGCCTAGTTTCCCCAGATGAACATAGTGCAAATTTCCTGCGTTTTGCTCTGGGCCCTGGACTACTCTATGCTTTGTCCATTGAGGCTGCATTTACTGCCCCCTCTCTTTTTCTGTGTCTAAACCAGGTAGAGCCCACAGCCCACAGCTGACTCGGAAAGCTCGTCCACCCAAAACGTTTGCTTCTGACTTTTGCTTGCATTGTGAGCCTGTGACCTGGTTTGGGATGCTCCTTCATGAATGACACACAGCCTCTCCATGCAACAAGAGGCAAGCCACAGGCAGCTTCACAGACTAACGCATTGGTGTCCTCTCTAATACCTAGCCCTGCTGGTGTCATTTGAACTTCAGCCAGCATCTGCTGTTTTTATGAACACAGAGCAGGGCTGCTTTATAAGAAGAGTTCCATCAATTTACTAATTAGCTCTTTTTCCTCAAAACCTATTGTTGAGTCTGAAATCAGATTCAAAATCAATATGGAAGCACTGAAAGTCATACTTGTATGGGCAATTTAAAGTGGAGCAGGCCTCCAAATCAAATTGATCTCCTAGGAGTTATTAGTCTGAACTACATAGATCATAGAATTCTAGAACAAAAGGGGCTGCAGCACCAGGAGGGAAGTGATTTGACAAAGCTCCCAAGGCAGCCAGAGGCGGAGCTGGGACTAATTCAGGCCCAGTGCCTCCGTCTTCCTGCCCTCTCGGCTGCCACCATCCCATCCCACTCCCTATCCCCCTCTTTACGCTCCCAGGTGATAGAACAGTAGCAGAATTTTCATTAGTTGCCTTATTGTCTAAGGGCAAATGGTTGAGGTGTCAAAAACGACAGAAGCCAAGTTCACCAGTAACCAGACAGCTGAGCTCCCCAAATGCTCTAAGTTGGCAGTGTACGAAGAGCATCCAGGAATGAGGACTTCTCTTCTTTAGAAGGACAGGCTTTGGGACTTTGGCTTTTTTTTGTTTGTTTGTTTTTGGTTTTGGTTTTTTTTGGAGGAAGATTAGCCCTCAGCTAACTACTGCCAGTCCTCCTCTTTTTTGCTGAGGAAGCCTGGCTCTGAGCTAACATCCGTGCCCATCTTCCTCTAGTTTATACGTGGGACGCCTACCACAGCATGGCTGCCAAGCAGTGCCATGTCCGCACCCGGGATCCGAACCCCCGAACCCCGGGCCGCCGAGAAGCGGAACGTGCGAACTTGACCGCTGCGCCACCGGGCCGGCCCCTGGGACTTTGGCTTTCTAAAACTCATCTCTGCATAACCAAATAGTGGTGCCCATCAATTTTTTGAAAAGAAACATCTGTGGCTTCCATTTTAATGGCAGGAAAGGCATTCTCCTTGAGTCAGAGAAAAGGTTCACATTACCTGGAAATGCTTGTTCTTAAGAAAATCTCCAGGGCCAGAGACCTCAGCATTCAAATGAGTAATATATTCAGGGGCCTCCCAACTTTTACAGTATTGAAATTCTTAATCATTTTGCCCTGAATGTTATATGCTGTCACTGGGATCTGTTCCCCTTTGCTCCCTTCAGTGAAATCAGAGTCAATGCTAATTTTAATTCACTTATTTATATAACTGGCTCTCAAAATTTTTTTTATTAATAAATAACTGAACAGTAGATCATCAACAATAATTTCCATTTTGGGAAAGTATGTGAAAGCTTTTTCTTGTACTAAATTTACCTGCCAGTTTATGTTTCCTTCAGGGTAAAGCTGACCTTGGCTCTGTTCTCTGGGGGTTAGTCTTGTTCTCAGTTGGCGGTAGGAGAGAAGTTCTAACGCGCTTTGGGACACTGCAGAAGTCAGGCCAGGAGAAATGACTAATTTGCCAACTCCTTCCAGGCAGTGAGCATGACTCTGCTTCCCACATAGTACCTTGCATGAGTCAATAACTTTTTTTGATTGAATGAAATAAAATGAGTTGCCTCTATATTTTTGCTAATTCAGTGAGAATCTTTGCTTATCAATGTGAGAGCTGAAGTGAATAACTAGAGAGTGGTTTAACTGAAAAGATTTTTGTAATCATGGTCAGAAGTAAACGGTACTACTATCAGGACTTGACATGTCAAGCTATGGGGTATTGCACAATTTGAGACACAAATGGGACTGCGTGTGTGACCCCGATAATATTTGCAACACTGCTCATTCTTTCTGCAGGACCCAAACTTTACCTGTCTGTTTAACCTAGTTATAAACAGGATAACTTTTTTTCTGCTGACATACCCTTTGCTAAATTTGTATTCCACGTATATGAAGCTAGAGTTTCTAGATGTACTTGTTAGGGTACTTGTATAATGGAATGGTGAGCTTCAGAGATGGGGAAATGAAGCAGGCAGAAGCCCTTATTCAGGAAATCAGACTGGGAAATAAGGCAAGACAGTATTTGATTTGACGGTATTCGTTCACCCCAGTTGCTCTTTATATTAGCTATAAGCAAGTGCAGTAAAAAAGGTTTAACAGGGCACTCGGTTACAATCCAGACAACTGAATATTAATCCTGGAACCATTGAGGAGCTGCGCGATTTGAGAAAATAAAAGGTTTGCCTCTCTGACGGTCTGTTTTCCATCGTTTTGCAAAGTATAGCTAATGCCTGCTTGTGGAATAATAGATATAAGTACATAAAACTTTTTTAATCCTGTGGTCATAGGTTTTTAATAAAGTGATTCAGTCCCAATTAGAGCCTAGGGAAAGTCAAGAGGAATGGTAGTTGGCAAAGCAGCCCCCTTCTATTGGGATGCAGCCTGCAAACCTAGCAATGTCTGACAGTGGAGACACAATAGTAAGATAGTGCTGCCCTGCAGGGAAGTGGTATCCAGCTGGGAAGATGATGAGTGCTCAGTGACAGAGAAATGCTTAGGATGTTTTCAGTGAGGCGTCTGCCTACGCAGTGTGTGCTCAGTTTGGGGACGTGAAAGTGGAATGGGATCCTGACATCATGGTTAAGAGCATCACTGCTAGGCCAGTCGTGGGTTTGAGTCCCAGCTCCCCTGCCTACCAGCTGCCTGTCCTCAGCCGACTTATTCTGCCCTTCTCTGCTCCAGTTTCTCCATCTGTAAAATGAGGATAGTAGTGCCCACCTCGAAGCATTGCTGTGAGAATTAAACTGAGAATGTATGTTAAACTCTTTGCATAGCATCTAGTACCTATGAGCAGTCAGAAAAAGCGAATATAAAGATATGTATAGAAAATAAGCTATCAGTTACTTCCAGTTGCTCATGACTTTTATTTTAGTTTTTTATGCTTTGCTATAACTTTGAAACTTTCAGCAATGGAAATATACTTTTCAAAAGTCAATTTTGTTAAAGGTAAGTGTACAGGACATAACAATGCCCTGGATTGAGTGAGTGGGACTAGAAACGTGCTGGACTGGGAGGGATCTTAAGGGTCATATATTTCCACTCCTGCATTTTAACAGATGAGGGAACTGAGGCCTGGAATGGCCACGTTCACAGAAAGCTGGGAATAGAACTGGGTTTCCAGACTAGGTATGGATGCATGAGACAAAAGCATGCCTCTCTTGCATTTATGATTGGGTATGAATTAATGATGTAAACTGAGAGAATGAGGAAAGGAGGCAGGGGCTA
Organism: Equus quagga; assembly: GCF_021613505.1. Lineage (NCBI taxonomy): Eukaryota > Metazoa > Chordata > Mammalia > Perissodactyla > Equidae > Equus > Equus quagga. The sequence continues at coordinate 111,656,775 of NC_060267.1, forward strand.
TAAAGAAGAGCAAGAATCAAAGTGACTTCCAAGGATTCCAGTTTGGGAACTTGGGAGAGTAGAGACCAAGATGGGGATGTTAGCAGGGGTAGTTTTGATGTGAAGAAGGACATGAATTTGGTTTTGAATGTCATCTACTTTGAGAAACATCCCAGTGGGTTTCACATGTGGGCAATTTAAGACCTAGAATTGTAGCTGTGTGTCAGGGCTGGGCCAGGAATAAAGAACTGGGAGAAGATTGCATGGATTTATAAGATGAAGCTGTGCTAAACAAACTTTTCGAAGCTCAAAGAAGAGACCGTGGTGGAAAATATCAAAGAGTTGACATTTTCGATGAGGCTGAGCTGCGAGAGTCAATTGAAATTAGAAAGGGGAGAGAGAAATGTCATTGAAGAGGAATATTTAGGTAAAAGAGCCAATGGCTTGGTTTCAATGTGGGCGCAATCGTCAAGCCTGAAATTCAGGAGGGAGGCCAGGAAAAATAAAGTTGGGAAAAGAAACCAAGAGTCCTTTGGATTCAACTAGGTGGAAACTACAAGTGATTTAAAAAGTGGTTTCTGTGATGGGGAAATGAAGAGCCTGAATCCCCTAGTCAAGAAATTAGGCTGAGAAATAGAGTAAGAAAGTATGTGATGATGGTTGGGAGTGATGGCAGAGAAAAGTAAGGGCTTATTCAAGATAAAGGACTCTATGAATATTTGAAAGTGGCGGGAAGAGATGAAGGAGGAGAGATTAAAGCTTTTGGAACGTAGAAGACAAACCCCAAGTAAGAGTTCTCAGGAGGCAAAAAAGCAAGAGATCAAGGCAAAGTTGTACTCACTAGCATTAAATCCTCAAGACATCTCTCCCTTTTGATACCTTGAACGTTTTAGATTTGAAGTATTTTGGAGCTTCCAGGATATTTACAAGGACTTGAAAGTTCCACTTACATTCATCACTTCTCATTTTGTAGAAGAAACAATTAATGGGGAACTGAAGATTGGGACCTGTTTCTCTTGGTGCTCTGTGGTTTGAACATAACCTCAGTACTTAGTGCAGCTGTCATCAAATTGTTACCTGTGTCATTCTTTGCTTAGTGCTCTTTTTCGGTGACAGACTCTAAACTGCACGAGGGGAGGGCCCACGTGAGTTCTTTAACCCATCTCCCAGCAACTTGTCCAGTGCCAAACATACAACAGGAGCCTAATAAGTATTTTTTAAATGAGTGACTAAAGGAATGAATGAGTGGCCTCTACCACAGAAAGGAAGCTTGTATTCAGCGAGATAACTCAGGCTTTGCGTTATTCTCTGGAAGTGAATCATGCAGTTTAACAAGCACGTTACCTCTTTAAACACCAAACACCCTTTGGTAAATGACCTCAGGTTTTTGCATTCTTTTTTTTTTGGCCTTGAGTTTTTCTTGAATGCATTTCCAGTACCTTAAAAAAAAAATTACACACCCCCAAAGCTCCCATCAAAGCCCGTAGAAGAATCTGTCCCTGAGTACAAATTACGAGCAAATTTAACTAGGAAGGAAGGTGGCACGCAACATATTTATACCATACTGACTTAGTGCCAATTTTCTTCTACTTTCTTGTCTGTGAAATGGGAGTCATGGTAAGAGGTGTTTTGAGGATAATTAAGATTGTAAAGACCTCAGGGTCTGATGCCTTTATTGTTAACAATGAGTATTCCATTCTTTACTTCCTGTAAAAGTTTAATTTCCAACTTTGTAAAATATGTGATTGTAATGCGGTTAGGTTACTAAATAGGCTTACATTTTTGCAGCTTTTTCATCTAAAAACCTTACTACTCACCAAAAGCTGATAAGCTCCAAGATCCAAGTGGCATAGTACACAGAATATATTCCATAAATATCTACTGATTGAGTAAATAATGCTTTAAGATTCAAAGTGGCCTCACTGCCATTAATTGTGTCACCTTCATATCAACTTTAGGAGATGGATATTATTCCCCCGTTTTACAGATGAGAAATCTAAGGCTCAGGGAATGCTAAGCTACTTGCCCAGCGTCACCCAGCACCGGCAACTCAAACCCAAGCTTTCTGATGCCAGAGTCTAGTCATTTCTCTTACCTGCCACTGATTCCAGCTCTGATTTCTTTCTTTCTTTTTTCATCAGGAAACGACGAACAGAAGCCCTTGACAGAATGGTTTCTTATTGTGCTTATGGCAACCATCTGCTTCCTCTTGTTAATTTTCTCCCTCACCTGTAGAATGTAAGTATTCTTTATGTTTGGGTGCTTCCAATGGGGTCTGAGTATTGAGGTTTTACATTCTTGCTGTGCATCCATTGGTGTTCTTGTGATCAGATGGAATTTACAGCACTTTTGTGTCTTCTGGACAGACTTTCCAAGATGAGTGTGGACCAAATCAAAAAGTGTAAAACACCAGTAGCTGATTTACAGAAACTGGACAGAGCACTATATAGCCCTCAGCCATTACGAGCCCCTTCTTGAATTTGTCAACAGTCTATGTATTTCTGTGAAGGCTTTTACATTCATGTTCTTTTGATTCCTTTACCACCTTCCACTCAGGACTTGGTTGCCTTTGTTGAGCCACCAGCACACACCTTTCACGTCTTTCGTAAAGGAAGACAGCCCACTGGAGGCTGAAATTGCCACAGTGCTTCCCTCATTATGATCCCCAGTGATGAGGTACCAGCTCCCACCCTGGCCCTTAAGTCATTGGGCCCAAGTGGCTGATTGTTCTTAGGTCAAACACAGATTCTAAAAATGCCATGCAGATCTGGGGACCAAACCTAGAACTTGCAAATTTCCCCATAAGAATTCCTCAGACATTTTAGCATTCAGTAAGACAAAGTGCCATTTAGGAGGCTTAAGAATGTGTTCTCTTGGCCCTTTCAGAATTTTGAAAATGACTTTTATTTTAAACAACTTCAGTATTATAAATGTTATATTCAGATGGCATCTATGGGTTGGGGGTGAGTTCAAAGGAGAGGAAAAAGAAAGTAAACTCTGTGAGCCAGCACAGCTGGGGAGGGGCTGCTAACCAGCATTGAAGGTAAAGACAGGGCACCGCACACTTGACACAGACGCCCATTTTCAGAAATCAGGCCTGGTAACAGGTAGCAACATGAAGCAATTACCATTCTGTCTGTCTTGGATGATTCAGAGGCCATCTCAGAGCCTTGCAGTATCCTCAAGGTCTTCAACTATTATCACAATGTAGATATTTGGAAGTCTTGGTCAATAAAGATTTTGAATTTATGAAACAGCAGGTCCTGGGATTAACTAGGTCAATTTTTAGAGTAGATATTTAAGGACAAGAAAGGATGCTCTTGCTCACCTAATTCCCTCCTTTACTGTGTTTCCAGATGTCACTTATGGACCAAGTTGTTTCCACCAGTTCCAGCACCAAAAAGTAATGTTAAAGATTTCTTTGTAACCACCCACTATGAGGTAATGTTGAAGGTTCTTATGTCATATCCGCCCAGGGTTGGGTCCCCAGGGATCTGTCACCGGGTTGTGGGTTTTCCATACTACAAGGCAGGGTGTTTACCCAGGAGGCCAGATGCTTTATGTTGCTTTAGTCATTCTGCTCTTTGGACGATTGTTTTGTTAAAGATGTTCAACACTGTCTTTGAATGTTGGAAGGGTCCTACTCAACTGAGTGTCCCACCAGTCAGACTTGAATTTTAATTTTCTGTCAGCTGTCTCTTAACTGACCTTGGGAGATTCCTTCAACTCCATGAGCCCTAACTTCTTTTTTTGTATAGTAAGGGGCACAGATGAGATAGTCCGATGTCCTGTTTAGGTCTTACATTTTGAGAATCCATGTTTCTGCACATGGGTACCCTCATCAACAAAGTTTTAAGAGGAATTTTGCCCAGTTCCTTAGTATAAACCACAATAGAGAAGGCAAATGATTTCCCCAAATATGCATTTTCTTTGGCCCTATTCACCATTCAGAGAACTAAGGCTTAAGTGAATGAATGCTCATTACCTTTGGCTATACAATTGTTCTAGCATCATTTGGTGAAAAAAACCTTCCTTTCCCCCAATGAACTGTCTTGATAGCTTTGTTGAAAATAAATTGTCCATATATGTGTAGGTGTATTTCCGGACTATCTGTTTGGTTTCATTGATCTATTTGTCTGTCTTTATGCAATACAATACTATCTTGATTTCTGTAGCTTTATTGTAAACCTGGAGACCAGGTAGGGGAGCCTTCCAAATGTGACTTTTCTTTCCCCAAAGTTGTTTTGGTTACTCTAGGTGTTTTGCATTTTCATATAAATTTTAAAGCCAGTTTATTAATTTCTACAAAACAGGCTGCTGGGATCTTGATCAGGATTGTGTAGTATTAAACGTTAATGTGGGGAGAAGTGACACCTCAAAAATGAGTTTTCCAGTTTATAAATATGACATATCACTCTATTCATTTAGGTTTTAATTTCTCTCAGCAATGTTTTGTGATTTTCAGTGTATAGTTATTGCACGTTGCTTGTCAAATCTGTCCTTGAATTGAATGGTTATTTAGGATCAGGGGGTTAGCTAACTTTTTCTATAAAGAGACAGACAGTAAACATTTGAGGGCCAAATGATTTATCTCAATTATTCAACACTGCCATCAGAGTGTGAAAGCAGACACAGACAATATGCAAATGAATGAGCTTGGCTCTTTGCCAATAAAAGTTTATTTATAAAAACAAGCAACAAACCAGATTTGGCCCACAGGTTCTAGTTTGCTGGCCCCTGATGTAGATCAAGCAATTTTCTTAACAAATTTAGTCTTTTCTGTAACAAAGTGACTCATGTTCAGATGAACCAACCGGTGACTGGTTGCAGGGGCAGGAAAGGGTTGATCAGACACGCACCAAAATGGATCATTTCAATAAGCTGTGACCTTTCTTTAGAGTTTGCAGTTTGGGTGTTTGAAATGATTGTAGACAATGATAGTTACTAACCTAGTGAAGCAGAGAATTGGGCCTGGCGAAAGAACCCCTTAGTTCAATCCTTGTGTTGTTCTTTATCAGGGGAACAGCTAGTTTGCTCTTATTAACCCACAGCTTTTCTGGAAGGAGAGCTGGTCCCCGCGTGAAACCTTGTTTCGGTTCACCTGAATCTGTGTTGTCAATCCCTCCTTGCTCTAACATACTCATCCCTGAGAAACTACATTTGATTCAAGCAGCAGACTGAAGTCATTTGTCCCAGCCTCTTAATGGAACATCTTCCTGCTGGTATCTAATTTCCCTACGGAGCCCCCAAAGACTTCCTTTAATATTCTGAGGTCGGTAAAAGAAACTGGCTTACGAGCTTATTGTATAAGCTTGTGGTTTGTCGTTAATTAAGATCAAGTCATGTGTGCAAAATAACAACTTGGGGTAGCCAAGCTGGGTTCTGAAAAAGAAAAGGATTAATGTCACAGCTCAGCACTGCCAAGCTCCTCAGGACAACGTACTCTCTTCTCACATTGTAGTTTCACATAAAAACAGACCAGTGAGAGAGAGACAGAGCAGGGAGAATTGGGAACGTAAAGAATATGTGAGCAAGTGCAGAGCTGACCACAGCTGGGCCACATGGCGGTTCCCTAGCCTCTACCTCCAAAGGCAGAACCTATCCAACCCACTCTTGGGGTCTCTGTGACAAGGATGACAAGGGGGCCAATTGGTGCTATCGGCAGTGACAGTTTGCCAAACCACTGGGAAGCGTTCAGCTAGTGGGAAAGGAAACCCTCGGCATTTAATTATGACTCACGCCTCTGAGCTTGGCGTGCGTACCTGCAGTCCTGGGATTTGGAGGGCAGCTGCCATCGCAGAGGTCTTGTTAAGCCAGTTTTTCCTTGTCCAGATCTTAGTTAGAAATTGTTTTGTAATATTCAAGAGATAGATACTGGGAGGGATGAAGGAGGGGGATAAGTTGACCTTTAGCAATAAAAAAAAGAAGGCTTATTTCAAAAATCTTATTGAGAGCTTTCAATTTGTTAGAGTGTAGTTTAAAGCTGTTCTTTGTTTCTACAATGGTAACCAGAGACGGTTCCTTCCAAAAGTGTAGACGCTGGACTAGTTAAGTACATAAGGCAGAGACCACGTCTGCTGTGCTCCTCGCTGCATACTCAATGCATAGCACAGCGTCCGGTGTAGAGCAGACATTAAATGTGTTGAATGAGTAAATAAGGTAGAGGAATAAGATCTTGTATAGGTGGTATTTTTTGTCACAAATTTTCTAATTAATATCTGCATTATTTATAATAGCCCAAATTGGACATAACAAATATCCAAATTTAGGAGAACATTAACGGTTCCTCCTACTTCCTTGACGGACGGAATATCATGGAGTTACTCAAACGATGCAGCCAGAGAATATATAACAATATAATTTAAAATATTCTATGATGTTACACAGAAAGAAACCAATTTATAAAGCCGTTTATCCATTCGCCTTCATATAACTGTAAAGATAACTTTACACCTAGAAAAAAGGGCTTAAGAGAAACAGTGGGCTATCTTTGTGAGGTAAGTATATGGGTATTTTTTTGTCTTCTTTCTACTTGATTTTCCACATTTTCTTCAGTGAACATTTACTATTTTTATAAGCAAAACAGACTTAAAACCAATTGTAAAGAAATTAAGAAATGAAAAGTTCTCTAAAAGACATCTAAGGAAGGATGTTTTGTTTTGCAGAAAACCGGTTCCAATGAAACAGAAATTGAAGTCATAAGTTATGTGGAAGAGCCTGGATTTGAGGTCCTGGAAGATTCTGTGTTTTGATTGTCGCTGTCACACACTCTCAAAATGAACTCACACTCACAAGCCTCAGCTAGAACGGGAGTGGCTGTTTCTTGGTGGACAGGAACTCCTAATTTACTGAGCATTCAATTCAGCTGCAAGACAACACGCCCAGACAAATCTCTTAAACATGTGGATGCCTCACCCAAACCTCCTCGCTCACTCGGGGCGATGCACTCTCCTGACCCTTCTGTCATGTCTTCTCTCCCTACTCTGTACAGGGTAGCACCTGCCAGTCTTTGTGATTTGCATTACTTACCTCAACCTTTCTTGTGCAAGAGACAGTTTTTAAGGCTGTAGTCAACGCTATTTACTGCTGGAGGTGCTAGTTTGACTGTTTAAGCTGCCAATGCTCAGCTAAAATCTCAGGAAGAAAGCATTTTGCATGAGCCTGCAGGGAATCATGAACTTGGATTCAAGACAGTCTTTCCTATGACAAATGGGAGCCATGGTGTTTTTCTTCTGAGTTCTAGAATACTTTTTCTTTCGATTGTGTGTGTGTGTGTGTGTATAAGTGAGAGCGAGAGAGAGAGAAACAGAGATTAAGTTGCATAGGCATGATCTAGGTAGCATCATTTAAGGCAAACTAATTTAAAAAAAATGAGCTACTACGTCACTCTGTATCAAGAGAGGACAGGATTTTGTTTCAAGATTATATTCTTGAAGTCAGCCTTGACATTTCAGGAATATACTGAGAAAGGTTTTGGGAGAAGTGGGTTGTGAAGGGGGTCACTGGATCAAGAGTAAACTTTCTGGAGAGATGTTTGCTGGCGAAGACTTCAGAGCAACTTGTTGGGCATCTGGTCAAGTAGCGCTAGGGGGATCCTAGCCCCTTAGGTTTGGAAGGGTCCTATAGACCATCTCATCAAACAGCCCAATCCAGACGGGAATTCCTCCTCTCCATATCCTTCTGTATGAGTCTGCATCTAGATGACAGGCCTTTGTGACAGGCAGTGGGCTACAGGTAGAACCAGGCACAGGTGTGCCCTGGGCAGAGAGGGGACAAGAGGAACAGTTAGTACTTCAAGGACCCAAACAGTGCTGACTGGACATGGCCCGGAAGCAGGAAGCTCAGGACAGGGAAAGGAGGTCACCGTGCTCAGAACCCCTCCACAGCGGCATACTCTTTATATGCTTTCCTGAGTTGGTTTAGTCAGTTTTGATTCAAGAATGGGGCACATTGACTACCACCTACTTCCAGGGGGTGTTTTTCTGGTAACCATCCACTGCAACGAGCAGGGAGTTGGGCCCAGGACAACAGTCACGGCAGTTATGGCAGCTGTCGGTTATTACTTGTTTCCAATTATTATGGACTCAATGTTTGTATGTCCCTAAATTCATATGTTGCAACTCCACCCCCCCATATGATCATATTAGGAGGTGAGGCTTTGGGGAGGTAATTAGGTCATGAGTGTGGCGTTCTCATGAATGGATTGGTGCTCTTATAAAAGGACTACAGAGAGCTTTCTTTCCCCATGTGAAGATATAAATTGGCAGTCTGCACCCAGGAAAAGGACTCTCACAGAACCTGACCATGCTGGCACCCTAATCTCAGACTTCCAGGCTCCAGAACTGTGAGGAATCAATTTCTGTTGTTTATAAGCCACCCAGTCTGTGGTACTTCATTACAGCAGCCTGAGCTAAGACACCAAGTGTCAGGAACTTCATCAGGTACTTCAGACGCATCATCTCTAATCCTGACAAGCCCACGTGGTCAGTATCACTGCTCCCATTTTACAGATGCAACCACTGAGGCCTGGAGAGATTGTTAGATAGGAAATGGCATAGCAAGTGAGAAGCTGAATACCAGGTCCAAGTGACCCCAGTAATGTGGATTTGAGAGTGCATCAGAATCACCTGGAGGGGTCATTAAAACACACATTGTTAGGCTCACCCTCCGAGTTTCTGACTGAGCAGTTCTGGGGTGGGGCCTGAGAATCTGCATTTCAACAAGTTCCCAGGTGAGGCTGCTGCTGCTGGTCCAGGGACTACACTTTAAGGACGGCTGCCCTGGGTGATTCTGATGAATATCAAAATTTGAAAACTAACTGTTGAAGGAATAAGTGATGGAAAAGTCCTTCCAAAACAACTGCCCCCTTTTTGGCTTATTGCTCCCTGTCTGATCACTTTCAAACTGGAGCCTGGAAAACTAGGATTGTGGAACTGCCTAGGAGGCTGGAAGAGAAGGGAGCTGCGCCGAATGTGGCCAGTTCTTCATTGTTTGATGTGGTGCTCGCTTCAGAGACGCCTCTCTCCGCCTCAGCAGCCGGTCATCAGCTGGGTACTGAGCCGCTACCACCATCTGTCTCTCGGTGTATGTGTGTCAGGAGCAACACAAATACTTCTTCTTCCTCATTGCTCGGCCTATGGAACTCATTCTTTGGGAATCCATATCCCACATCTTCTTCTCCTTGAAGCCTTTAAAAGGAGAGTTTGGTTGATCCTGCACCTGGGGTCTCATTCTGGGCCTCATCTCTGTCTTGGAGTTTTGCATTGTATATGCCATTCCCAGCTTGGATGTCTCCCCACTAGACTGTGCACTCCAGGAGGATGGGGCTCATGTGAAATTCATCTTTTTATCTGCAGTGTCTAGGACAGTACCTGGCCCTTAGAAAGCATAAATGCTTATTGGGCTCTCTTAAACCCTCTTTCAATTCTGGCATATCTCCTTGCATATAGTTGGAACTGAACCATATTTGACAGAGATTATCATGGCCTACAGTAATATCATGGAGAGGAAGATGGGTGTGTAATGAGAACATGATTGGAAATAACCAGGACTCATGTGCCTGACCATCTGGCTAGCATAACCTGGATCTCTTTTTGTTGATGATGTGTCTAAGTTGTGGCATATAAATTGCTGTATAAAAGGAGATGGGCTTTGGAAGTGGCCATTTCGAGTAGTCTATACAGTTTTCACTAGGCTTGTCATGGCAAATGGGAGTGTGAACATTCGCTTTACAGGAAACACCCTTGTCAGCAGGTTGATTGGACATTGGCACCCACGTCTTTCCATCTTCCACCAGGACGGGGCGGAGAGCCACCTTCCTCCTAAAAGCCTTCAGAGTCACAGGCTCAGAGCAAATAGTGGTTCTCCAAGACATCCTTTTCAGGAAGGATTTTAGCTCAATCTCTTTCTTTGGCATTTGGAATTCTCTGAGTGCAGCACAGGGGAAGCGCTGGGGAGACTGGAGGGTGAAGTTCAGTTTGCCAACAGCTCAACCAGCTGAGGCTCATTGAAATGCCTGAAGGCCTCAAGCTATTTATGCAGGCTGGGGAAGAATTCCACATGGGCCACGAACATCCTGATTAAAAATCCAAACGTTTTCATGGTGAGACTTGTAGGTGTCAGGACCATCTGTTGATGGAATTAATAAACCTTAGGTGCTAATTTGTTAAAGGAAAAGTAGATATCTGGAAGCGAGAACAGAGAACTGAAAACAATCTCTGATGGCACAAGTAAAGGTGAAAAACCTAATTAGAACAGGACTTGGTTTTGGCCCAAGTATCTTTGTGGCAATGACCGTGTAGCTATTCCTGCCTCCACAGCCCAAATCTATTTCCAGGGTACAAACCTTTTGAAAATCATTCCTTTTTTTAGAACATTATATTGAACTAAAAGACAATCTTGTTTTTCCCCCAGAATCCTCCTGTTTTAGGTAATAGCTGTCCATGTAAATGAGGTTCAGAATTGGAAATGTTAAACGTGAATGACAATGAATTGTCCAAGGCTGCAAGTTGAACAGGAGTGCATTTCTCATTTTCCCCCCAAATAGTCTCCTTCTTTGTCCTCACTATGGTCTTCATCATCTCTCAGCAAGGACTATACCAGTAGTCTCTCAACTCCTGCCCTCAGTATTTCTTTCCTCTGAAGGATCTATGTAAAAGACACATCTGCCTATGTCACTCCGCGTCCAAAGCCCTTAAATAACTCCCATCACCTTCAAGTTAAAGCTCCTTTTAAAGCAAAGTCCCCTGACTTGGCTCCTCAGTCGCTCTCCAGCCGCATCCCCAAGGAGTACGTGCTTGGGTGCTATGACAAGCACCATGTTCTCTCACCCCTCCATACCTCTGCTTAAGCTTCTCCGCGGGGGGAAAAGGCCTTTTCAGTCTTTTTTTGCATTTCGTTGACACTTTACCTCCTAAGCCTCGGCTCTTTGCTACCAGGAAGTCACTAGGAACATACAGTTCCTCCGGTAACTGCTGTTTGATTCTATTTTATCACTTACTATATTATTTAAAAATTTTCTGTCTCCAAGTGGAAACATTTTGAGGTCAAGAACAGTCTCCTGTTTATTTTTGTGTACTTAAGAACTGAGTAGGAACTGGTTGGACTTAGCCAGATAATGGAAAAAAAGCAAGTTTCTTAAATTTATACCAGAATAGAAAACTATATTCAACTAGATCTAAAGAACTAAGCTCTGATAGGTAGACGTTTATTAAAGCTGTCATGTGACAGCAGAAATCCAATCATCAGTAGAGTTTAATAATGAAGTAATAAGAACTCCCAGTTGGTGTGGCTCTTGCTTCAGAAACACCTCCCTCTACTCAGCAGCCAGCCGTCACCTGGGCTCCACGGAGCTCCTGTCGAACTTCCTGGAGCTGGTTCCACCATTTGGCTCTCGACATAAGGGCGTCAGGTGCAACAAAAATAGCCCATGTATTCCATGTGTGATTTTAAAGTTCTAGTGGACTCTTCACCGTGAAAGTGTGTTATTAAGTTTGTTTTATCTATTCACATTAAAGGCAAAGATTTGTCCCTGCCAGGTGATAAAATGAAAGAAGTCATAAACTTGGGGGAAAATTGCGGGAAAGAAATCAACAATAAAGTACTGGTGTCATAGTTCAAAGGTCAGCAAGCTGCTTCTTAAAGGGCTAGATGGAAAATATTTTCAGCTGTGAGAGCCATAGGGCCTCTGCTGCCACCATGATAGCACAGAAGCAGCCATAGACAGTACGTAAATGAGAGTGGCTGTATTCCAATAAATCTTTATTTACAAAGAATAGTGATGAGCCAGGTTTGGACTGTGGGCCAAAATTTATCTGTACATAACTTAATGGATCCAAAATATGTGACGTTTGAGTGTTTCTTTTCTATTTTAGAAAAGCCAAGCAACCAATTTGAGGAAATAACAATTATGTTTAATCAAATGAAAATCATTCTGAGGGGTGGGGAGAGGTAGTGGTGAAAAATCCTGTGTTTGACTGAACTTAACCTTGTTATAAGCTGGTTTTGCAAGAAACTTAGGTCCAGAATTCTGTCCATATTCCTACTGTTCACACTTTTCACACCATCTTTCAAATAAGTGTGAGTTTCTGTCACCTCCAGTGAAGCATGAGGAAGGAAGCCTTAATCCTATTAATCTTGGTTTTCTAGTGCCCAGTGCAGTGCTTGACACATAATTAGCACTCAACACCTTATCTGTTGACAATTAAATAAAGGAGGAACAATTGGGACAATTCAAATTCCCGGTTATTTAGTCTCAGATATTTGGTAAAGACTGAAAAATGGTGCATCAACCACCCAATTTGTTTTCCAACTAGTTGTGCTATAGGTTATGTTCTAGGTAAAAAGTCCATTTTTATAACCCTGTAAAATACTTCTGGAATCCCCCTCCCCACCCCTTTTTCACCTCCTTGTCACATAATCTAGGCTTTGCTCTGAAAAGAGCCCTTTGTGTTAATGCTCTTTCCTGCCAGCTCTAAGAGGAAACTCACCCACCAGCCCTAGCTCCCTGGACACACACACCATCCAAGGAAAGGGGGAAGGTGAGTTTGGCAAACCAAACAGAACTCAAAACACCAAACCTCATGCTGCACCCTCAGAGCCATCAACCTTCAGGGATCTGATAACACCTCAGCAAGACCCTGGAATATTGCACTAGAAATTAATTACCTCAATGAGGATGCATCTTCCTATCTGCATAAGGTTGCCAGACTTCGAAAATAAATACCGATGAGGCCCAACTAAATTTGGATTTCAGATAAATATTGCATGGTACATACTTATATTAAAAAAAAGTATTAATTTTTTATCTGAAATCCAAGTTTAACTGGGCCTCCTGTATTTTCCTGGCAACCCCGATCTTGCAGGATAGCTCGAGTTTGCAAAACAGCTGAGACCCCTGAAGCCAAGTACAACCAAGAAGCAAAAAACACCATTTACTATCAAAGAGAGAAGCAGCCAATGGGCCACTCTGGAGCAGAGAAATCACCACCCCTGAGCTGCGGGGGCTGCCTCTGGGGGAATCCTACAGCTGGGAAAGGGGCCCAAGCCCTTGCCTGCTTTTCAACAACCTGTGTACAACTTCTTGGGAAGTACACAACCTTCTTCCCTTCTTGTTGGGAACCAGTATCTATCTATCTATCTATCTATCTATCCATCCACCCATCCATCTATCTCTCTACCTATTATCTCTATAATCTATCTCTATTTATCTATCAATCAATCACCTATTTATCTATCTACCTGCCTATTGATATAGATATCCAATGTTTTGCAATGGGGCCTGGAGTCGCAAGCCACCACTGCCTGAATTCCTGGCCTCCCTAGTCAGCTGTGTGACCTGGGCAAAAACCTCTGAACCCATCAGCCTGGGTCACCATGTATCAAATATGGAGAATAAATGGTAACTAAACCACCAGGTTGATTTACAGAGACTGGCATGTACTAGAAGCATAATCGTTAGCTATTATTATTGTTGCATTTCTTTTTATTGTCACAAAATACCACTACTGGTCCCTTGGCTTCCCCCTACAGTCTGACTCCAAACCAGGTGATTTCACGCTGGCCTCAGAGTGTCTTCATCTCCTTCATCCCTTGGCCCTCGTGGGGTCTCTCTTTCTGACTGCCACACCACTCCCCTGTGCCTAGAACAGTGCCTGGTACACAGAGGATGGCCAATAGTCTCTTGCTGAGTGGCCAACCAAACCCACTTCAGGGAGCCGCTCCTCCCGGCTGTGCCTGGGCCTGGTCATCATTCAGAACTTCTCCACCTCCCCCATTCCAACCTCAGACATCCCACGTTCCCACCTCACCCTGTTCCTCCTGCCGACTCAGTGTCCTGACTGCTCTCAAGCTGAACTTGAGACTAGCTCCTTATTCTCTCTTGTCCTTTCTCTGAAATGCCCTGAATTAGGAGCTTCATATTCTAGTCCTGACTTTATAATTGTCCGCGCTACTTTGGGCTTGTTGTATCACCTCTCTGCTCTCATCTCATAAATGAAAAAGGAATAAAACCTGCATCTCCTGCTCCTTAGTGTGAAAGGCACTTTGAAAACTATAAAAACCAAACAACATATTACTCTTTGTTAGTTAAAGTCCTAAGACACACATATTCCCGGTCTAGTTTGTGCTACTCTTAACAATTGGTAAGAATATGCAGCAAAAGACCAACTGACAGTAATTGAGAAGATCCCATTTAAGTCACTTCAGCCTTGCAGTTTCCAGACATTCAGATCATATGCTTGACCTTTTTGAAAAATATATTTTCTCTTGGGGGCCAGCCCGGTGGTGCAGCAGTTAAGTTCGCACGTTCCGCTTCGGCGGCCTGGGGTTTGCCGGTTCGAATCCCGGGTGTGGACATGGCACCGCTTGGCAAGCCATGCTGTGGTAGGCGTCCCACATATAAAGTAGAGGAAGAAGGGCACAGATGTTAGCTCAGGGCCAATCTTCCCCAGCAAAAAGAGGAGGATTGGCAGCAGTTAGCTCAGGTCTAATCTTCCTCAAAAAAAAAAAAAAAAAAAACTTTCTCTCAGTGTGGTCTATGTTATTAAAGCCCTGCTGAGCTACAGCTGACCACACCTGTTGGTGATCAAGGACAGAGGCCGATTTTGTTTAAATTGTGAGCTCTGTGGAGTCTCGTAGTTTTACACTTGAGCTATGAGATTGGAACAACTAATCTGCATGGCCCATTTAGCACAAGGGGAAAGGGGCCTCCTTTCAGAACTGGGCAGCCTGATTGGCATATGGTAATCATGCCCTGGGAGGAGGGCAGGGGCTGGGGAAATCACTGGAAAGGGTGCCAGAGATTCTCCTCCTTCTGGCTTTTTAGGGTCAGAGATGGGTGGGTACAGCCCCGGTGCTGGGGACCGCAGTCGAGAATGACAGCCAGGCTCTAACCTTGGGAGACTGTCTGCGGGGAGGGAGAAGACGTGGAGGCCAGTGATCTCAATTCCAGGTAATGGGATGACAGACGTGCGCGGGTGCTGATGACGCGCCCTGGAGGTCGGAGAAACAAGAGGCCAATGCCAGATGGAGAACCTGAGCGAGGCTTTGTAGAAAACCCGGCATCTGAGTGAGAACCCTACTTAACTTCTTTTATTAAATTAATATTATTAAATATCTTTATTTGTTTATTAACATTATTAAATGTTAATGTTTATATTAAGAAATGAAAATAAATAAAAGGTGATAATAGATGTGTCAGTTGAGTTTGACTCATTTTGGTCATGGGAAGCATCCACATTGTACATCTGGTTTGTGTGACTGTCTCAAGGCCCTGGAGAAAAAGAGCAATAACTGACATAAAATAATTGCTAACATTTGGAAAGCTATGCATTTAGAACTTTACAAACTTTATCTTGTTTAATAAGTGGCAATTATCACAATGCCTCCCAGGCAGTCAGCTCCAGAATCCACGTTCTTAGCTGCTGTCTCAGGCTGCCTGTGTAAGGTCCCAAGGTCTGTCATTTTGTGATGGAATCATCTGGGGTATGTCCACAGACTGACGATAAATCTTTGATTTTAAAAGGCTTGCTCCTCAAATTACTATGGTTGGCCAGAGAATTGTTCTAATCATAGTAAGAGGAAAATACAGTCAATTCTTGATTATCTGTGTTAACAGAGGAGAACAGTGGCATTGATAATTCAATACAGTTTACAAAAACCACCTGGTGCTTGATTACATTACATTAAATTACTTTAAAAATTACATGACATTTTAGTAGCTAATTATGTACTATTTATGTACCGTTTATAATTCAACCTTCTTTCAGCATATTTGCAGTAAGGTAAGCGTGTGGGAGAGCCTGGGAAAAGGTTAATCAGCATTGAATGTTGCCTTCCGGATGTAAATAACCAAAAATTTGATGGTAGAATAACTCAATCATTCTATCTTAAGATAAAAGCTTACGGAAGCTCCCACCTTATAGGCTGGAAGAATTATGAGCTCACCTGAGAAATTAAACTTATCACCCATGTCTTCTGCCTCCATGGAAAGATGTTGTTTTGAACATAGGGTGTGTGAGCTCTATAAAAACTCAGGTACACTGAGAGAATCCAATTATCTGGAAAAATAGAATTTCCTTTTATACAGTTAAATCACAGATAGATTACACACAGAAAAAGAGGGTAAGAGTGAGCACTTGAAAAGGTTAAATAAGTAAGGCAAATAAGCCCTTTTCCAGTGCCCTTCCTTCAGAGTCACTATGCAAAAATCTGAAGCAGTACTAAATTCCATCTGAGTGTATTAACTGGGACTAGGGCCTGGGGAAGTCCCCTTGGATGGCTAAGCATGGAAAGTGTGTTGCTTAGACCGTCCCCGTATCTATTATCCCACCTTCTGGAAACATCATCTCAATTTTCTTTTAAGAAACTGTCCCTCTCCCATGAGTGCAGGATTGGCGTGATCAAGGTGCTCTGGCTGTGTGACACAAATTATACTGATCAGATTCTTCTAGGAATTTAGATATTGAACAAAGTGGCATTAAAATTGGAAACAGAGCTGATTCATCCCCTCAACAGCACCCTGAAAAGACTTTCCAAAGTTCCCACAGTGTGGATCCTCAGAGTGGCCTGGTTCTGATTCTCACCAAGGCTTGGCCATTTAGTGTTTCCTTGGCTCATGTGGTCTAATCTGTGTCCTTCCTTTTTGTCCGCTCAAGTTAGCAGAGTTGTTTCTGTTGCTCGCAACCAGTGAACGCAACCTGCAACAACCATGGAAGCCAACAAATCAGACACTTTTGGGTGAAGGTGCCTCTGAGGCACTTTCTAAAATACTTTCAGCTCAGTCAGACTCAGCTAGGGTCTCATTTACCAGATCATGAAGCTGAGAGATTAAAGGACTTTTCCAAGGCATAAAATTAGAAGCCAGGCCTTCTAACGTTTTCCATGACCTCACAGAAGCAGTGACACAGTCTTCCCTGGTTGGTTCACTATGGCACACAGGCAGGCAACTGATGCAAAATGCTACTTCAAAGACCCCTTCAATCAATTAATCAATGATTATTTATTGCAAGGCACTGTGCTAGGCACTATGAAGAGTACATGGAAGATAAGACCGAAGTCCCTGCCCTCAAGGAGCTTACAATCTAGTTGGGAAGACAAGGCATACATACAAGGAAAATTCAGTAACAATACAGGAGTTAAGTTAAAATGCAAGATAACAGTACAAGAGATTTCCAAAAGTCGTACCTGATTAATTACTAAATGAGTGGTACCGACAGGGCTTGCAGCTAATTCAGAGGCAGAACATCACAAAGGACTGGGTGTGGGAAGGCTTCACAGACGAGCTGGGGCTGGAGCCACCCTAGGACAGTTAGGATTTGGGTGAGAAAGAAGAGTGAGGAGGGTATTTCAGGGAGGGGCAGCCATGTGACCAAAAGGCACAGAGGTGAGACCAAAAGCAAGCAGTGTTCAGGGGCCAGTGAGGGCTCAGTATGGCTGGGTACAAAGTTGAGTTATTAGATTAAGAAGGGCCTTAAATGCTCAGGTTTACATTTTATCCTTTTAGCAGCACGGGTGGGGAAACCTTCAAACAAAAGATATCCTTAGGTTAAGTGTACAAAAGATTTAGCTAATCAAGAGAAAATATTCACGTTTGATCTTCAGGACATTTATTTGTGGATTTCAACCCTCTCTACTTCCAAAGAGGATTTGAAATGGTGTATTCAGGGCTATCAGTTCCAAAGGAATAGCTCAGGGGCATCTAGCTTTGGATCCTGGCCAGAGACTTTTGAGTCCCTCTATGATCTCAAATTACAACTAGCACAAGGGTGAGCTAACAAATTCCCTGACAGGCAGGCAGGAAAAATGCTCCCAAAAGACAAGTATCTTTACAAATGACAGAATATTTATTAACAATACCTTTAAAAAAAGATTACATATGCTGGATCACTGGTAAATATCATTTACACTGGGGTTGGGAACTACCTGGGGTGTCATTTCTTTTTCATTCATTTTATTATTTTGTTGATTTTTTTGCGTGTGATTTTAAATTTTGTTTTAACATAGATGTAACCATATCAAACTAAGAAAGGAACACAGCTTGAAATACTGACAATATTTTTTCTGGTTACCACTCTAGTTTTTACACACGTGGAATCCTGATTATGACTTTATTGGATAAATATAGCTAGAAGGTTGAAATTTAACTTATATTATTTGTAAGCGAAAACGACAAATTACAGGCAAATTTGAGCTCTCTCAGAAAGAAGAAAAGGTGGTAGCGTGTTTACATGTGAAAATTGTTATAGAAAATTTCTTTGCCTTTTATATGCACTGTTCCACTAGTGTCAACTTACAAAACCTCCCCCATTATAACAAATAGTTCTTTTCATAAGAATACGGTTTTGTTGATATTGTCATTTTCCAATGTGTGGTTTTAAGACTTAGAAGGTAAAGCTTATAAAGCAACTAGGCTACTATTGCAAAACAGGAGAATCATCAAGATACCATACAATTTTCCTAAAGATCTTTTATAGAATCATGAAAAAATTCTTTGCAGCAACTATTTGCTGAAATAGGAGAAATCTGCCAAACTCCGTACATGATTTTGATTCAAAAGAAGGGCTCTATTATTAAAGAGATACACATATTATATATAAAGAAATTATGAATCCATCAACAGAGAATTACCTTTTTTAAAAATGTACATTCAAAACAGATACATTTAAAGATAGTAAAATTATCTTTTATCCTTTGAAAGACTGGGTTGAGTATAGTAACTTTTGCTCTATGTTACTACAGGATATTTAACTTCAAATTTAATGTCTAAGATAATGCTACTACAAAGACGATGCTAACTTAGTGGTGTGAAAAGAAAGTCTTACCGTACACCGCTAAATTCAGGGATGGGAGTATTGCACAAGGTACCTCTTGGGCAGTGAGTTTAGGTTTTGAGATTGCAGCCATTCCTGAAACCATCTCAAGTTGGGTCAAACAAAATTGACAACAGGTTGGGAAACAAAGTGTACGTGTCAAAAGGACTTGATGCAATGCGTTAACCATCTGAAGAGTCATTTACAGACAGCAGCCTTGAGTTACAGACCAAGCCTTCAGCTGCTCTGCACTAGATCCTTGTAAAACTGTACAAGTCATTTGCAATTTATTTACCAAGATGAGTTTCAAATTCTGTCTCTAAAGGAAATATTTTCAAATAATAATTGTATGATCGTGTTGCCCATAGCATTTTACAGCAGAGGAAAAAAATTAATATCTACATTTCATGTTAACTTTAAAAAATTCTATAAAACACTAAATATATAATAAAAAATATGCATATAAGGACATATGTAAACTGCTTTGGTAACATCATATTACAGATGTCTTCAGTGCATTGCAGAGTTTCCAAAGAAACTTCAGACAAAGCTAGATTTGCTTTGAGGAAGTACTGTATAATGCCATTCCTAAAGAAGCAAAAAACATTTTTTTTTTCCAGTAATAAGATGTACTTGAACAACAATATTACTTAGTACTGGGTGTCTCCAAAACAACTAGCTAAATGTTGCTTATATTATAAACAGTAAGTCCTTTAGATGACTTTCGTCATAAACTGGACCTAGCTGTGAGGGAGATCACGATGGTGCTGATGGCTGACAGCGTGCATGCATTTGAAGTGGAAGGCCCGGCTCCTCTTGCATAGGCATCTGCAAAGAGAAAATAAATTCACTCAACATCGCCTCACCCTGGAAAGCAAGGCCACAGGGCTTTTGGAAACAGCAGAACTGGCTGGATTCTACTGGAAATGACCATTTCCTAACCACTTTTTTTTTTTAAAAGATTTTATTTTTTTCCTTTTTCTCCCCAAAGCCCCCCGGTATATAGTTGTACATTCTTCGTTGTGGGTCCTTCTAGTTGTGGCATGTGGGATGCTGCCTCAGTGTGGTTTCATGAGCAGTGCCATATTCGCGCCCAGGATTCGAACCAATGAAACACTGGGACACCTGCAGCAGAGCACGCGAACTGAACCACTCGGCCACGGGGCCAGCCCCTTCCTAACGACTTTTTAATGTCAGTTTCATGACTTCCTAGCTATGAATGTGGGAGTAGGCTATGGGACATCTCTGGACCTCCATTTAAGCATTTGTAGAATGAGGATGTCCACATCTAACACAAGAAGAATCTTCAATATTACTGGTAATGTTATTAAAATATGATGTATCAATGATGCACCCAAATAAAAATTGCTACTCCCTTTTGAACTCTACCTTTGTGCTGGGCACCGAGCAGTATGACACAATTCTCACAAAAACCCTAAGAATATCTGGTATTGTTGCTATACCATTTCCCAGATGAGGAAATTGGGGCCTAGGGAAGTAAGAGAACTTGTCCGAGTTCGCCTAGCTAGTAAACAGCTGAATTGGGATCTGATCCCATGTCTGTTTATGTACACCCCCAGACCCCCCAAAATAATCTCAATCCTTTAAAAACTTTCTCTTATAGGTCTTACATTTTTCATACTAAGAGGTTAGCAACTGTCATTTGAGGTTTCTTCAAGATTGTCAGATCTTTGACCAAAAAAATGGAAAAATCTCTTGAGGAAAAGATCATGTTTTGCTCAAAGTTACATCCTTGTTATCTGCTAGTTATACCAAGATAATTGCTTAAACTTTGTTTTTCTAAGCAATTAAACCAAGAATCTCAGTCACCCTAAAAAAAAAATTATAATCCTTGCAATGATAAGAAAGTGTGAAGTGAGATTTTAACAAAGTGAGATAAACTAACCTCAAAACAAACCCCAATCTTGTTTTGTTTTTGTGGCCTTGAGATTAGTTCCACATCTCACCATAAATCTGGTTCCCTTTCAACAGAAGTTAGAGCCCTTGGTTTAACGAGGTGTAGAATTCGATTCTCCCCAGTTTCTTATAAGACAAAAATGCTGTTAGTCTTTGTATGCAAAAAAGGTGTAATAAATAGAAACTTCATCTGGAAACTGGCAAACTACTCCTGAGTTCAGAGCATAGCTTGCTGCAGCCTTGGTTTTCCCATCTGAAGTCCTGTTCTGTTCGTTAATATTAACAAATGCTTATTCAGAAGAAGGGTGAAAGGACCAATGAACATTTTCTCTTCTGATTTGAGGCATCCGAATGTTATAGACGCAACTAAAACTGCTTAGTGGATGCTTTATTCTAACTTGACATCAGCAAGACACACTAACCTCTTTCCTCATCTGAAAAATAATGCGATGGACACTTGGCAGAGGGGCTGAAACTCAGGACTCTGCAGTAAGGATTTTGCCCATGATTTGTAATATCATCTCTCCACTGAGGGCTTGAAAATTTATATCTCCAGTCTTCACTGAATCGCTTATCTCCAGACTGTTAAATCCAAAGGCCAATGAAAATTGACACTTAGATATCTAACTACAATTTTTTTTTATCGTGGTAAAATATACATAACATAAAGGTTACCATTTAAATTAAAGTGTGCAATTCAGTGGCTCCAATTTTGTACAACCAGTACCATTATCTAGTTCCAGAACTTTTTCATCACCCTAAATGGAAAGTCAGTAACCATCAAACAACAATTCGCACCACCAGCCAGTCACTAATCTGATTTCTGTTTATGGATTTGGCTATTCTGTTTTTTTTTCCTTCAAATAAATGAAGTCACACAACAATGACAAAAAAAAAAATGTGCTGAGATATTTGCAAACATAGGATTTGAAAAGTAGGAATGAATATATTTGCTCAAAAAAGAATACTCTCAAAACTATTCAACAATCTTTAAAAACAAATAATCTTGACTATATATAGACATATGCATTTATGTACATATGTTACACACACACATTCAAAATAAATAGTGTCAAGTTCAAAATACTTTTAGCCAAAGACATTGAATTACATCGTTTCACTAGAGACAAATTGCCAAAGCACTTTAAAGTACTCTTTTGCTTGTTCCTCCTGACTGAGGCATGCTTTTAACTTGCTAAGCTGTAATTTGGGGGTTATTGTAGACGCCAACCACATGGGGCCACATGGAAAAACCTGTGTGACCGATTTGGGGCTGCTTTAATCTAATTTTTGATTGGAACAGATTAAACTGGCCAACTGTCTTTTGCATGAAATGCCTGTGATCAGCAAACACCAGTTGTCTGAGGAAGGGGGTGGTATGGTCCATTTTTATTAGAAGTCTTTCTTTGTGGGCTTAATTTCATTGAAGCTCTGACTCATTGCGAAGGCTTATAAGATAAGTTAGGCAGGGAGAAGGGAGAGGGAAAAAAAGGCATTCTTACTTGATATCTTTGGAATTCGAATTTGTTCACTGCTGCTGCCGTCTCCTCCATCACTGAATGGCTTAATTTCTATTATATAATCTTCATCAAAAGGCAAAGAAAGCTCCACCGATGTTTTATTTGTTTCAATGACAGATGTGCTGCTTTGTCTGTTCCATCTGTACAAGACCTGCCAACACAGAAAGAACAGGTGTCACCTGCTGTCCTCACAAAGGCCCCAGAGATGGAGCCTTCCTTTGTTTCCACCTCTGGGCACGAGTGAAATGCAGGGCCACCAAGGTTGTCAGGCTGCCCACATGCATTTGGGAGGCTCATTTATAGCAAGGGCCATGTCTGCAGCTGCCATTTCATCATGAGGAAAGAGTTTAAAGGATACTGCAGCATGGGGCTGGGGGGTAGCATGAGTCTACCAACACGCTGTGTGGCCTCACATAACCTCTGGAAGGCTCAGCTAGCACACCTGAAAAAATTAATACCTCTTTGAGGATGTATAGAGCTCAGTTACACATGAGGGGCTTTGGCATCAGAATAGACTTGGCCACTGTGTGACCATGGTCCACTTACCTCACCTCTCTGAGCCTCATTTCTCTCATCTGTAAATGGGGATAATAATACCCACCTTTCTGGGGTGTTCTCAAGATTGCACAAGGACTGAATATAGGGAAAGGCCTGGCTCTAAAGGAAGCATGTAAGAAATAGTATCTACGAGAGCTCAAAGGGAACAAGAGATGGAAGCATACTTGGCAAAAGTTAGAAGCACAGGGCAGGATAAGCTACTATTATCGTGGATCCTTTGGAGAGAGGGCATTCCAGCACGGGGAGAGGATCTTTGAAAGGCAAGGGCAATAACTCCCTTTTTCCTACCACTGGGAATCCCTTTTGAGCTACATACAAAATAGGGGATGTTA
Source organism: Equus quagga (assembly GCF_021613505.1). Lineage (NCBI taxonomy): Eukaryota > Metazoa > Chordata > Mammalia > Perissodactyla > Equidae > Equus > Equus quagga. Next base: position 111,679,890 of record NC_060267.1, read on the forward strand.
TGTGGAAATCGCAGTCACTCTAGAAGTGTCTGCAGCTTTAGCAGTCCCCTCACGCACTTTTGTTTCCCTTCTTGGCCGCCACTGGCTCTGAGTCTGGGTTAGAGGCTCATTTGATGAGGTGGCCAACTAGGTCTCGTGAAAACACATTCACCTGCCTGGTAGTGCCTATGCTGATCATCATCAACTCCAATGAGGAACAAAATATAAAAGCCTGGAAAAGTGCATCCACCTTTCTGGATACAACAATAATTGTGATGATAACTATCCCACAAATACTCTCTGATGTTTGCTATGAGCTAGGCATTTTATCGACATCACCATGTTTAATCATCACAGCAATCCGAGAAGACAGGTATTAATCCTTTCTACAGATGAGGAAACTAAGGCTCAGAGATGTCACAGAGCCGGTAAGTGGCAGGATGAGGATTCCTAAACCTGTACTCTTAAACCTCTATAACCCACCAGCTCCAGTTTCCCCTGACAATAGGAAAGATAGGGTTGGGTGACATCAGTGGTTCTCAGTCCTGGCTGTGTGTTAGAAGGACTTAGGAGCTTGTGAAAATACTACTGCTGTAGTCCAGTGGTTCTCAACAAGGCTGGGAGGGGTAGAGGAGCAATTTTGCCCCCCAGGGAGCATTTAGCAATGTCCACAGACACTTTTGGTTATTACAACAGGAGCTACTGGCATAGTAGCTAGAGCCAAGGATGTCACAATGCAGAGGACAGGCCCCACAACAGAGAATTATCCAGCTTGAAGAGGCAGCAGTGAGGAGGCTGAGAAACCGGTCTGCAGCCCCCCTGCGTCAGACTCTGTAGAGGCAGGGTCCAGGCTATGCGACTGTTTAAAACCAGATCTTCAGGTGATGTTAATGTGGGCTGGGGATCATGGGTTAGATCAGGCATTCTCAAAGCTGAGCATGCATCAGAAGCCCCTGGAGGGCTTGTTAAAACAGCTTGCTGGCCCCCACCCAGAGTTTCTGATTTGGTATGTCTGGGCTGGGACTTGAAAATCTGCATTTCTAACAGGTTCCCAGATAATGCCATTGCAGCTGGTCCAGGGACTACACTTGGAGAACTACAAGATTAGTTCCTCCTTCCCTAAGGCCCACTATAAATCTGATCTGCTGAGGTTAGAGACAGAAGGTCACTCTTCTATTGCAAGAAAAACCAAACACAAGTGAAATTCATAAAATTCCCTTAAAATGGTTTAGATCCCATTTGTTCCCTGGCATTTCATCACCTTAATTTATGTCTCTCTAATACAAGGTGGAAAACACAATTTCCTTAAGGTGGAAAGATTCATAAGCATTCCCCCTTCCTTTTTTGGAGCATCAGTTGTATCAAACTCAGCATCCCCTCACTAACGATCAGGCTCAAATAAATCCTCAGGCACATTCAGGAGTGAGTGTCAAAGCATCTCATCACAGCCCTTCAGGAACATGGGCTGGCTGATGGGATGCAAGGGCACATCTGGCTTTGAGGAATAAATTGCTTCTTTGATTTACCTCTGGTCCTTGCCAGAGTGCAGAGAATTCAACTAGTTTCAAATATAAATCCAAAAGAAACACTTCCACAAAAAAGCAGCCCTTTTATCAGCACTGCTTATCAGTCTTGTAATATTACCGACTGCAGTGGAACCTAAATAAAGGCCTATAAAACCTTTATTTACACCAAACACTCGTTCAGCTGACTGACTTGAAGGCTGAGCTTGCATTTCATACAACCCAGGATAGAAGACAAGGAGAAAGAATGGGTTCATGGGCATGACGATAATGGCATCAAACACTGTTGAACCCTTACTAGGTGTTTAAACACTGTATTTTCTAAATGCTAACATGGATTACCTCTTGAGGTAGGCACTCTTGTTATTTTGATTGCAAAGATGAGGAATCTGAGACTGTAGAAGTTAAGCAATTTGCCCAGGGGCCAGCAAGTTGTGGACCGAGCATTCAAACCTAGGCAGTCTGGGTCCACAGGCCGTATTCTTGACTAATATTGGATGGCCATACCTGTGTGCTTATGGGCAAGTTCCTTCCCCTCTCTGATCTATGTCTTCATAAATGCAAAATAAGGGGGTTAGACAGGAGAAAACTGATGGCCCATGGGTCATATTTGGCCTGCATATGTTAACTGCTTGGTCCTTATGGTGTTTACTTTTTTTTGAGTTACATGTCACCAATTAAAAATGAAGGAATTATAGGTGAAAAAGTTTGAGTTCTACTGAAAAACTGGAAGATGTGGCCATGCTGGTCTACATTCCTTTCTGGCAGCAATTGGCTGGAGAAGCCACTGCCTATTCTGGACAGTCACAAATTCTGCAGTCTGTCACAGTCTCCAACACTGTCTATTGTGTCCATGTGCCCACCTCAGGACATTTGCACATCCTGTTTGCTGTGCTTGGAACACTCTTTCCCAGAGAACTGCCTATCTCACTCCCTCCTTTCTGTCAAAGCCCAACTGAAATGTCACCTCTTGTAAGAGGCTTTCCCTGGCCTTTGTATAAAATAATGTCTCTCCTGTCTTTTCCACGGAACTGTCTACTCCCCTCACTATGAGTTATTTTTCTTGGTAGTACTTTATTACTACTTGATATATTTGTTTATTGCTGGTAGACAGAATAGCTGAGTGGCTAAAAGGTGGGACTCTGGATCCATACTGCCTGATTCAGATCCCAGGTCTTCAATACACTAGTTACGTTGATAATACTATATCATATGCTTGAATGTTCCTAAGAGAATAGATCTTAAATATTCTCACCATAAAAAAGAAATGGTGATTATGTGATGGGATGGAGGTGTTAGCTAAGGCCATGGTGGTAATCATTTTGTAATATGTAAATGTATCAAATCAACGAATCGTGCACCTTAAACTTGTATACAATGTTATATGTCAATTATATCTCATAAAGCTGGGACAAAATAGACTAGTTATGTGAGGTAGGCAAGTTACTAAACTCTGTGCCATGAGTTCTTCATCTATAAAATTGGGGCTAATAACTGTACCTACTTCATGGGCTATTACAAAGTTAAAATAAATTACAACAGTGCTTGGCACATATATTTACAATATTTGTTGAAAGGACCGAGTCAACTTAACCCATTTATGTAACCTGCCTGGCTTGGTAGGCAGTTTGGCTTGTGATACTAAAACTGTATGTTCTCTTGTTAGCTTGAGTGTCACAAAGTAGCTTAAGGATTTGTGCTGACAGAATATTCTGGGTCTCAAACTTCCTAAAGTCAACTTCTTATTAAGACTGTTTACCTAAGCAGAAATCCCATGAACTTAGACAATTTAGGTAAAAATGCAAAAATAAATGCACACACACAAATCATATGCGTAATTAAAAAAATTATACATCTCCAAACATTTACATGGTATACATAGCAATTCAGTATCTAGAGCCAGTTACAGTGAGATTCCTTGGGATCTAACTGGGGCTGTGGGGACTCTGGCTCCTCCAATCCCAGCCCTAAAGAGAAGGGTTCTTGAGTCGGAAATCAAGAAGAATTCAGAAAGAGCCCTTTCCTACCATCTGGTCTAACCTTGTTCCTCCTTCTCTTTTCTCTACCGTCACACATGTAGTTTCTGCAGCATTTCACACACTTGACACCCATCCATCACTGATGCTTCCTTAGATACAAAATTCCCAACTTGGAGGTGCCACTATATTTTTCATAATAATCTAGATCTACAGGATACAGTGAACCAACATGAAAAACCATACTTGGAAAAAATGTCTAAATCCATGGCTTAAATAGATTATATCATCTGATCTGCTGCTCTGATATGGAAAGATTCCAAGCTCTCTGCTTATCATTTGTTCCAATGTTTTATTCCTGTTCTATGGAAATAAAAATTTCCCCCCATCCTATGCCAGGCCCAGCAGGTCTTTTCTGGGAGGTGAATGCCCCAAGTTTGTCTTGCCCTGCTTTATTCCACCACACCCTGCCTGATTCTATGCTGCTCAAGTAAATCTCCGAGAGGTCTGCCAAAGTGTCTGTTGTGGTAAAAAATATAAGAAGGGCCTTCTTGGAAAGGTGTGACCAAGACAAGCTCATATGAGAGTTTCTGAATGCGGACAGGAGTACAAAGAAATGGCAACTAAATAATACTTGTTCCTCAATTTTTTTCCTAAAACATGCCTATAATCTTTTGAACCCAGTTCACTGAAGCAAACTTCAGCTTGCATACAGATCTCTGCCTCTGTGAAAGCTGTGGGCACTCCAAGTCACTCAACTCAACAGGCTTCGGTTTTCGCATCCGTAAAATGAAGGGCTTTGCCTAGATGATCTCTAGGATCTCTTGCTGAGCTAACATTTTGCCTGGCTGCCTGAAACAGTTTAGGTAGCTCCCTGCCCTTCGATTTTATTTCAGCACCAGCTTGAACATGAGCTTAAAATCTAGTTAAAGCTTCTCTCACGAAACTCGTGCCCCTTCTCAGGGACTCTTAAAGCTTTCTGCACTTTTATTGTGCTTTTTTAATCTGTTCTAGTGGGTGAAACTGCAAGCTGGGAGGGACAATTTCTCGGTTTTTTCACTGTCTCTCTTGGTTTGGTTAAGTCAATTTGGGCCACATCACATCTGCATTTCTTTCCTGTGGTGATTAAGGTCCTGTCATGTTAGCCTGGGATAGAACTGCAAAGTTGCAAATGTCTGTCTTTGCTCTTGCCTTCTTTCTTTTCCTCATTTTAGTGGACTCCTCCCTCTTTCATCTTCCAGTCTCTCTTGTCCTGTATAAAACTGATCAGATAAACTGACATTATTTCACACTAAGAGGCTAACGATTTAGGAGTTCAGGAAATGAGACCTCCTTTCTAGGACAACCAGACTGAATGTATGCTTGGCTGGAGAAATCAGGGTGAAATTCAGCCACTGTTCTCTTGAGGTCCACAGTATGGGGATTCACAATAAGGCATCAGCCAATTACAATTACCCAAGAGGATGGAAGGTTTAAAGGCCATTTAAAAAATATGGCCAACAGAGAGAGCTCTGGCCATCAGGGAAGGCTTCTAAGCTCAGAACTGAAAGATGAGTGGCTGGTTAAGAATGTGGAAGTAAGGGGTACAGTCCCAAGGAGATGGAACAGAGATGCAAAGGCTCAGAGGAAAATGAAGATACTAGAAAATAAAATTTCTCCTTTAATAAAAGAAAAATGCAGTCCCAGAGATATTAAGTGATCTACCTAAAGTCACATAGCCAATAGAGGACCAAAACATAGGTCTCCCGTTTCTTTATGTTATCCAGTCATTCGCCACATAATGACGTTTAAGTCAACAATGGACTGCTTATACGAGGGTGGTTCCATCAGACTGTTGCCATGTAGCCTAGATGTGCAGTAGGCTAGACACTCTAGGTGTGTGTAAGTATACTCTATAGTGTTTATACAATGACGATATCACCTGACGACGCATTTCTCAGAATGTATCCCCCATCACTAAGCAATGCATGACTGTATACTTTAAGACCCTTCCAGAAGAGGTTGCCTTTAAAAAAGGACTCAGTGAAAGGTCTGCAAATTAGTTTTTAGGGAATGTTTCTCTGCTGGCAGAATACAAGTCACTATGCCATTCAGGTGAAGGAAAAACAGTCCATGAAAAGGAAGGTTTTCCGAATCCTTCTCTAATCACATCGCCCAAGGCTTTACTAATGACTATGTCAACTCCCAATTCCAGCTCTGGCTTTACCAACTACTTCCCAACGGTCCATGTTCTTTAACTAGTGCTTGACAGCACTGCCAATCTGCTACTCTCAACATCGCTGTGCAAAAACGTCACAGCCCATGGGCTTAAGTCAGCCTGCAGACCACCTTCATTTGACCTGCACTGATTGCCTCAAACGTCGTTTAAAAGTAAAAAACCCCAAGATATTTATAACCCATTTTAACTGGGGCACCAAGGCTACATACATTTTCATTTCTAGCTCTTTAAAGTCTGGCTAACATTTATAGAATCAGGCAAAGGAATTTTCTAAAAAATCTCTGCTTCTTTTTCTATATACGCATCTCCCTAACAATAGGAATATGAACAAAAATGATTAACCGTTAGTAATACTGAGAAGTTGTTGATTAAAAGAATACAACCAAGACAAGAACAAAACAAAACCGACAGTAGACACGTTAAAAATGTGGTTCTTCAGGATTTTTCAGAGTCCCCACCACAGGGTCTAACCATATCAGATTGACTCTGTCTGAACCCAAAGTTTAGGCAATTCTCTAAATCCTGGCCCATTGCCAGGGACCATTTATAAAACTCAGACCAGACCACTTTGAGGACAGAGATTCCTAAAGAGGCTGTGAGAGTATCATCAGAGAAAAGGAGAACACGGTTCATATGATTCATTGGAAGAGACTGTCCCCATTAACAGCATTTGCAAAAAAGAAATTACCCACTTTGTATCCTTTTACTTCCGACTCATTATCCAGGGCCTTCACTTGATCCCAATTCAGGATAATTTTGGAGTCCGATGAATTCCATATGATGTTTCCGGGGGGTTGACTTGGTGCTATAAAAAAATTAAGATATACGAAGTCACAGATTATTAAGTCTCAATGGATTCTGAGGAATATCTCCTTACTACAATTCGAGAGTAGAGGCAATTTAATGGACTATTGCACTAATATGTGTCTTCAAGGTCACTAAAATATGACGAGATACAGCACTGCAAATGGAAAAAGATTCAGTTGGTCGCCTAACATTTATAGCTAAAAGAAGTAGCCTTTCCCAGTAAGGAGAAAAACATTTATCTTTCTGTCCTCTGGAGCAATGAATTTTGTATGGTATTCAGAAAGCTTCAGTTAAAATGCTAAGGTAAATTTGAATCCACATAATGATACCAATTAGTATGCAAATGATCATTGGGAGGTGGGGATGCGGAATGAACTTGGGATATGTTTAATGAATCCCTAAAATATTTTTGAGCAAGGTTGTTCTTACGTGGCTTTCTGGTTGTCACGTTGACCGTTGCACTGGAGGGGCCTGTCCCAGCAGTATTATACGCCTTGACAGCTAAATGATATAGTGCACTGCCTTTTAAGTTGGTGATTTTTGTTGATGTCTGATTTCCGATTGTTCGTATTTTTCTGGCATTTTCTTCCTTGTCATCATGTCTCCAGTATTTAACCTGAGAAAATAAAAAGGAAGACCTCGAAAATCATAACTATTGGGGATATTTCCAATGTCATCAGGTAATTTTTTTAAATACAGATTCTTATGATTGAGTTAATTTTCTATTCTAATTCACAAGCAGAGCTTTCAGAACCAAGAGCTTTGTATGCTCTGAGAAATTATCCACAGTAAGAAGGGCCCCTTTTTGTTCTTAGCTTCATTGTGAGATGTAAATTGGCGCAACCACTGCTGGCTACTTCTCCCTTTTTTCCCACCTTTGTTTTGAGCCCAAGGAATCCCAGGCATTTCAGAAGTTAAAGCTCATTTTGCCAACTATCTCATAAATGCTTATACCTCCATCTATTTTAAAAAACATCTCTGGAGCATACCACAGAAAAGGGTAATCTCACAGTGGAATGTTCTGTGCTTCCATTAATGCTCCCCTAGAAGCAATTGTTCCCTAAAACAAATGCTTCTAAATGGGAATCCAGGTCTTTTTCGCATCAGAGTGTGTTTTGAAAGTGTCACTGAGACCTAGGGACTCTTTCCCAGACTCAAGGCTCATATCTCTTGCTTACCTCATAACCTTGTATCCGTCCTCTATTCTTCTCTATCGGGGATGCCCAGAAAACTTCAATGTCTGTTGCAGAAAGACTTCTGGCAAAGATGCTGGCTGGTGGTTTGGTGGGTTCTGAGGATGAGTATGGAAAAAGTTATCACTCTATCAGCTGCATCAGGACAAACTTCTAGATACTGGCATTACAAGGTGCAAAGCATCCATGGTTATATTATAGCTCTTAGTGATTATGATCCAAATCCTCTTTTTATAGAGAAGCCATGATTAACGGCTGGGGGGGGGCGGGTGGTGATGAACACGGTGGTGAAGAGACTTGTCCAAAGTCTTTGGCGTCTAAATTTGGGGGTAGGTGAAAGGGAACTAACCTAACACTACTTAAGTTTAAGCACCACGTTTTCATAGCCAGTGATTCCTTTAACACACATCCTTCTTAATTAGCATTTGTCATAGATGAACCTGAGTCTTAGTCACTGGATTATGAAAATGAAAGAGAAAGGCAAAAGGAGAGTCACCTGACTTGACTAAGATTCAGGAGAGCCAGGTGACTGTTCAGTTCTACATAGCAAACTGTTTGATCTTGGACAGGTCATTTATGCTTCACGGGCCTCAGCATCCTCAAATGCAAAGGAGAGCCTGGACCAAGACTGCTTCCCCAATTTCAGTTACTTTCGCCAGAGATATAGACCATTATTATATATTAATATTTTCCTTTCCGTGGTCTTTCTTAAAGAAAAACCTAGCCATGTCATGCATACTAACATTCATAAAATCCTGGTTTTCATTTGATAGCTGTATTTTTTTCGAATGCAATTCAAATCAATATATAACTATTAAATATTTTTAATAGTTCCTCTGGTACCATTTACAATCAACTTGTGGACTCCCTCTGGAATACACATCATGTTACAGAAAAAGTTGGACAAGGAGACCTCTAAGGTTTTGTCTATCCATAACAATGTAAGCTTCTATTTCTGTTAATTAATTCAGTACTTATTAAGGGTCTATGTGTCAGGCACATTTAGACACTGGTGACACAAACATGAAAAATAAATAGCCGGCCCTCAAGAAACATACCTTAGTGAGGATGGCAAATTAAAATTCAAAGTTTATAATACATTGAGATGAGAGTATAACAGGAATGTTAAGATATTAAGGTAAAGAGAAGCACTTAACACAGTTGGCCAGGGGAAATGAGAGAACCTTTGTTGTTCAAGTGGAGTCTTGAAGAATGACCATGAAATCACAAGGTGGTCAAGACAGGGAACATTAAGAGAAGCTGAAGCATATACAAGGGGCTCAAGCTTGTTTGGATAATTGCAAATCCTTTGGATATGGTTGGAGCATGGAGTATGCAGGGTAGCAGCAGGAGTTGAACCAGAAGATAGAGTCAGGGGCTAGATCGCGAAGGGTTAATTCTAAAAATAGAATTCTTTTAAAAGTAATGATAACATATATGTAGATATGAAGACCTTTGTGGTGCTTGTGATTTTGGTCCTTAGCAATGGAATTAATAATGGGTAGTCATTAGTCTTTATATACAGTAGTATTGCTATCTTTCTAAGATACCAGTGGTAAATAATTAACCAAATTTTTACATTATACTCTTCTCAAATAAGGATATACCTTAAATTTATGGGTACAGTGCTAAAGCGATTGTACATCCTAAAATCAATTTCTCAGAATTGAAGAAATATCAAATATCTAGGCAGCATAAACCATACCTTCTTCTGCAGAATATACCACTGTGGTGGGACTGAAAGGGCCTTCTCCTTTATTGTTGAAGACACCCACTTTAACCTCGAAGGGAAAGAAGGGGCGCACGCTCTCATTCCTGAATACGTATCTGGAGGCATCAGCTGAGGCCAGCACTGTCAGCATCCAGATTATTTTGCCATAGGGCCGGAAAGCCACCACGTAACCAAAACCTCTACCATTCTGTAATTCCTCGGGGACTGTCTGGGAAGGAAGGGAGGTGGTTTTCAGAAATCACAGTAGTTTGATTCAAATGTTAAAATTGTTTTATTCTCCCTCCCCAACATTCTTGTCCATATTCTTCCCCACCAATCTTATGTTGGGCTTTGTCGAGTCTTAAATTTGGGGCTTGCCATTGATCTACCTTAAATATTCATGAGGTATTGCAGAAGGTTAAAAAACTTGATGAAAATCTGCAATAGAGAGCCTGACTTCTTCATGGGGAGACTCAGCTCTGAAATTGTTGGAAATGACTGGACAGTTGATCTAGAACCCAACAATTTCAACATATACCATCTAATATGAATCTTCCTCCAGTGCCAAATAGACAAAAGATCTCATTGAAGAAGTAAACAGCATCTTTGCTTGGCCAGGATCAGACTGAAGAGCTGAGCCGGAGGGAGTGATTTCTTTCACTGCTGGGGCTTTGGTTGAATGAAAGATTTTAACCTCTGGGGCTGTCATTTAAAATTCTTCAAAAACATTTAGGAACCCATTCTAAAACTCCCACCTCCTCTCTCAAAATCAATTTCTGATAAATTGGTGACTAACCTTCCTCCAGGTTGTTTAAAAAATACCTCATAGAAGAGAGCTCCAGCAGCAAAGCCAACTGCCAGGAAATCATGCTGGTACACTGAATCTATTGCTGGCAAATGTTTTAAATCAATTAGTCATGCAGCAATTGAGGAAGAAAAGAAAAACTGGTTTTCTCTGAACCAGCCTTCATATATATATATATATATATATATATATATATATATATTTGTTTTTTACTTGTGTTGTCTTCCCTGTCATGATTGTTTTTCCTGTGATGAATTGAATTAAAACTTAACAATTAATGGGCAAGCACCATCTTGTTCTGCTAGTCATTAGCTATGTGAGGGGGAGTGTTTGCATGCAAATGGATTTTAGCTGTTAAAAACAGAGGAGGAAACTTCCCAGATACGTTTAACATAGAGGAAAATAATAAAATTGCCTAGACTAATGTATGTTCCTTTGGTTCTATGATTCATTTACCTCCCAGGTTATAACCAGTTCAGATTTGCTGCCTCCACCACCACTGACATTAGCTGGGGTGACTTCTGGGACTGTGCAGGAGACAAAAAACAAGTCATGTCAGATGGCAAAGGCAAATGAGGGCCAGGAAGTTTGCCTGGTTGAGGTGACTCACTTTAAATGAATACTCTGATGCACACACCTTTGTCTTTTGGGATCAGAAAGGGGCCCGAAGCATCAGCTTAAGGAAGTGAAACATACCGAGGAAGTTGATACTGGTTACCTGTTTCCCTTTCAACAAGATACACATGTTATCTGACATGTCTGACCAATGGTTCAGCTCCATCCCTAAAGGCTGAGGTTCACTGAGATGAGGAAAGGACTGAGGTTCTGGTTCTAAAGCTTGGGTAGGCATTTATTAACCATGCGGTTGTACACAAAGGAGAGACAACAGACACTCTGCCCCTGCAGAGCTTACAATCTAGTTGGAGGCAGAGAGCACATACAGGACAATTATAGAGCAATGTCAACAATAAGCAACAGTACGGTACAGACAGAATGGAGAAGTGCAGTGGTGTTCTGAAGTAGCAGGCTGCTCAGAGTAGGGTAGGGCTAATGGCTTCTCGGGGGAAGGTGAGTTTTAAGCTGGGTGTTGAAGGAAGCGGTGAACATAGGTTGACCCTTGGCTCACTGTGCTTAAACTCTTTGATCCCCAGTTTTCTCTGTAAAAGAGGGGAAATTATGCTAGCTTCCTCCTCATGATTGTTGAGAAGAATTAATTAAATTACAGTTTTGGAGGGGGAAAAGAAAGCATGGGGATTAGCTATATTATCAGCATGTAAATGAAAGACCCCAGACAGAATTTAAAATTGTCTAGCTGGGGTATGTAGTTGGTAACTGGGTATGTCCCCTTGGTTAAAGCCTATGAAATAGATGTAGATGGGTTTTTGTCCAGGAGTAGGGTCAGAGTTCTCATTTGCTTAGGGACCTTGTTATTCCTTCAACAAATATTTGGTATTGTCACAGCTGGGAAGTCTACACAGACCCATACTTAATGAGAGAAGTAAAAATACAACTAACGCAGATGAATTGATGTCATTCTCTCCCTTTGGGAATTCAAGCTGTGTACATGAGGGTCACACTAAATTTCTGCATGGGTTTGTGTGAAATAGCAAGATGTTCTGAATCTTAGTTTCTGGGAACGGTTTATACCCTAAGAAAATCTTACTGAACATTTCTGAAGAACTTATTCTTTGCTACAGTGATTTCTGTGAGTTGATTTCATTTGAAATGTGGGGTATGTATTTAAAAAAAATAATAATCCTGGTAGGAGAATCTTGGTGACCAAACAAACCAATGAAGAAAGAGTTGACATTGGAGAGAACTAAACACAGAGTATCTATCCCTGTACAAGGGGACCCAGGGAAGAGTGAGAACTTAACTCTTGATTGAAACTCACTACTGGTTAAGCTGAGCATCTACTGGCGTGATTTCTGATCATCATAATCATCAGGGAAGGGTGTGCTAATACAGAGCCTCAAGAGGGCTGAAGAGCAGGAAGAATTCAAAGTCTTTCCCTAAGGAACAGTAGCCTCTGGAACAGACTATCTGTATCCTGGGTGGTACTCACGGGCCTCTTCTGTCCTCCGCTTCTCTGAGGGCCGGCTGGGCTCCCCAATCCCAATCACGTTGGCTGCAACTGTGCGGAATTCATATTCGACCCAAGGGTTCAAACCCACCACTGTTGCTGTGAATGTCTTCCCATCAATGAGTTCCGGGACTGAAAGACATCAAAAGGTGAGGATGTTTCACAGGACTCCACGTTAGGAAGACAGGAATTTCCATCCATCATCATCACCATTACTGTGTTTAGGGCACTGTAGGCAGTCTGAGAGTAGCTGTGCCAACAGCTGTTACAGGAAGGTAATCCCAGAACTTTCTATGCTAAACTAATAAACTCAAATCAGACACCATCACAAAAGACACAGTCTTCAAGGCCCAAAGCTACTGGACTGTAATCATTACTGTTATCACTTAACATGTTTTTCAGCATTTATGGTGTAGTGCCAGGCACATTGTTTAATTCTTACAACTATCCTATGAGTAAGGTAAAGTTATTGTCTTCATTTTTATAGATGAGGAAAATGTGCTTCACGAAGGTTAAGTGACTCACCCAAGGTCACACTGGATTTCTACCTTTGTCTGTCTGTGGTCCAAGCTCTATAACTTATCATAACAATGGAGTTACAATATTATAAAACTATACTACTACTGTCAATGAACTGTATTAGCATATCTATAGAATCTGTAAACATAAAAGGGCTGGCCCATGAAGAAAACAAAAAATGAGAGTCAGAGAGGCAGAATTTGACAGTGTTCACCTAGCAGTATTTGGAGAAGGGCTCCAGCACAGGAGGACATGGCCTGCTTTATGCCACAGCCATGAAACTCTGGATATTGCTTCCATGCTCACAGAACAACTCTTTGAATTTTAGACTGATTGCCAGAGATTTCCCACTGGGGCCAAAAGACTCAACAGGAGGTCCCCTGTGACCAAGCTGAGGCCACCATCCTAGTGACTAGGCTGCAGTGGCTGCTAGCCTCCTCGGGCCACACCTACACCGTCCTACCCTCCAAAGATAAAAAGCGTGGGCTCTGAAGTCAGACCACCTGGACTCTAATCCTGAGTCCACACTTAGCAGCCAAATGACCTTGGGCAAATTGCTTAACCTTTCCATGCTTTGGTTTCTTCACCATAAAATAAGGCTAATGACAATATCTATTCACAGTGTGGTTGCAAAAATCCAAGAGAAGCATTTAGCAGAGCATATGAGACTTAGTAAGAGTTCAACAAATTTCAGGTTTTCTTTTTAACCATCATTATTATTAGCACCAGCATCTTCATCCTCCTCCTTTCCTGCATTATATTTATGCAGCACTTTCTATTTTTAAAAAAGTTTCACAATCATTTCTCTTTTGGGTCATAAATAATTCTTATTATGCCCATTTAACAGAAGAGGAAAACGAAGATGAATAGAGATCTGCTGATTAGCAGAGTCAGGAGTAGACTTCATATTTCCTCATGTCCAGATTTTTCCTATCTTTCCTTTCTAAAACACTCTTGTGACCCAGAAGAAAGTCAGTGATTCAGCTGGAATCACAGAAACCCATTTCTAATGTTGGATAAGCTAAAATGAAAAAAAAAGTTGTTGAAATCATTACTATTCATATGAATTGCATAAAACTGGGCATATCAGTCCATTTATTTCTATTTCAAAACATCAAGGCGACACAGCCAACCCTTGACCACTAGAGGAGTGTGTATCTTGCTTACAACAACTACTTGTTTGTTCAATTTTTCCTCAAATGAAAGCCAAATAAAATAACAAAATGAGTCAGTTTGGAGGTATTGACAGAGGTGGGATACTATGGCTAACTCATGTAATTTTAATTTAAAAAAAATCTCATGCTTTTCCACGCCCAAATTTAACTACCTAAGAAATGGGCTCCAAGCTTCAAGTCAAGAGACTCCATGTAACCCTTAGTTATCGGCTTCTTGAGAGCTGCGTATAAACTTCACACTGACTGTGATTGAAGACTAGCACAATCCACTGCTTCCCAAAGCGTGCTAGTGATACGCAGACAATATTAGATAACACACAGATAGATGCATTTTATTTCTAACTAACGTATTTTTAAATGGGTATTAAGAAAAAAATATAATGAGCATAACAGACCTATCATTTCACAGATATTCTTGCTTAGGATGAGTTAAAAACAAAGGAACAAACATGAGCTGATATAAAGAAAAATATTAAATAAATGATAGTATAGTTGGCTGAAGTGTAGGAAATACTTCCACTGTATTGTTTGCAGCTGTGTCTGAACAAGAACCTAGATGCTCCTTGGCTTCTGCCACAGTGCTTTGTCCACTATGTTGAGTTTCAGAAGCCCCTTAGAGATACCAGCACCAGGCATCCAATATGGTACCTGTATTGACTGCTTGCCAGCCCACGGAGAATGGAGTTCTGGCTTGAATGACATACATGGTGATGGGGCTATGGTTGTCAGGCCCGGGTCTCCAGGAGAGCTGAGCGGTGGTGTCTGTAATTTCATCTATGGTGACAGCCTCTGGGGGTCCTGGGGGACCTGTGAAAGAGCAAGAGCCTCAGAATTGGAGCATTGTGTTCAAATGTCTGAGTAAGTAATGACCCAATAGGATGCTGACCTATTCAACTATTTATTGACTCACTCACAGATTCCTCACTTGTCAATTCCTTTTTGGATACCTACTAGGTGCCCAGCATTCTTCCAGGCTCTGAAACTACAGAGATGAATGAAACATGGCCTCTTTCTTCTAGGGGCTCATAATAGAATAGGAAAAGCTAATAGATAAACAAAGAATTACAAGAGAATATTTGGTCTAAGGGCCGGCCCCATGGAGAAGTAGTTAAGTTCGTGCGCTCTGCTTCAGCGGCCCAGGGTTTTGCTGGTTCGGATCCTGGGTGTGGACATGGCACCACTCATCAGGCCAAGCTGAGACAGCGTACCACATAGCACAACCAGAGGCACTCACAACTAGAATATACAACTATGTAGTGGGGGGCTTTGGGAGGAAGAATAAGGAAAAAAAAACAAAAAAAAGATTGGCGACAGTTGTTAGCTCAGGTGCCAATCTTTAAAAAGAAAAAAACAGAATATTTGGTCTTGATTTTAAGAGAGCACATTGGGGTACCACAACGGCAAAATTCATTAATTCATCCATCAAATATTTATAGGTCAGGCACTGTTTTCCGGGGACACATTACTGATAAATGAAGATTAGAGTCTTCTGAAAATGGTCATTTTTACCACTGATGTGGATTTGAGCACAAATGGCTTTAGAACTTTGGGGGTCACAGTGTTGCTCTGTGCATTATAGTTACTGACCCCTCCCTGCCCCACATCAAATGAGCACACACTTGTGTACAAGGGAACTGCTGTGAAAATGATCAGTGCTCAAGAGTCACAAGACTGTGGCTTCTTGAAAGGAATTTCAAAATTGGGCTGGAGTCTAAAGACCCTCATTTGCAGTTTCTGCAAGTCATACCTGGATTTTTCTACTTATGCTCCCGATGCTCATTGTTTTTGTCCGCGTACTTAAACCATCAAACAGGAGGAAATCAGATTTAAATAACAGCTTGGAAATCATAAAGAAACAGAGGGATGGAAAGTGGTTGGCAGGCAAACACAAATATCAACAGAGCCAGAGCAAAGACCCCAAGCTAGCCTAGATTCAAACATGAAAAGCTCTTACTAGGCAGTTAAAGGCACTTCTAAGAAGGCACAATTGACCACCTCAAGAGAGAAAGTGATTGTGAGAGGGACAAAACGACAAACCTCAGACCCACTGGACAGGAGATACTCCTAGGAGGCATTGCTAAGGCCCAGTGCAGCAATCAAATAGACTGCCCGAATACTGTTGGGCCATGTCACAGGAGCAGGGAAGAAAGAGACTGCTCACAGAGCGGTGAAAAGTCAACAGCAACTTCGTGAAGGATGACTTTGTTCTGGGATTCACTTCTGCACGTGTTATGTGATGCCCTAAATTCTTCTTTCCTTTTTTAAAAATCATTTTTATAGACCCACAGGTGAGACTAAATTTATCTTTTTCCTCCTACTCCTGAACAAGAGGTCTGGAAATCTGTATGCTGGAACTGATTAATTTTCCATGGTGACATTTCAGCATGTCAGTCTAATGCCACCTAGATAGAGCTGAGGTAACCTTTAGTCTTTGGGACCCTTATTAACCAGATAGAGTCCCGAAGACAATATAGTCTTCTTTTTTTCTCACTAGCTTTCTCATCCAGCATTCCCATCCCCTGTTTTAATGGAGATTCCTTTGACGGCCTTGAAAATCAAAGTACCACAAACAGAAAAGCGTTTCCCCTCCAAACTCCTCAATGAATTAAATTGATAGGAAGCATCTGAGCCCATTGTTGGAAAGAAGGAAATAAAGAGCAGGTATGAATTTGACCAATGGAGACAAGATGGTACTTTCACAGCTTTCTTTGCTCTCTGTCACGTTCCTGCCACCCGCCCCACAAGTGTGTAGATGTGAGCTCACAGAATGTTTACCAACTTTGTTTTGGGGAAGTTGGGTCCCTCTTTCAAAATAACAAAATGAACAAATGTTCATCCTCTGAACAAAATGTCCACGTGGTCAGGGGCTCATAGAACTTTCTGTTACAAGCAAGAACAGAGGGAATGTTGGTGTGATTCCAGTGTCTCTGCTTCTGTCTCAGGGAAGGGTGGCCTTTCTGGCCACCAATAGATTGCTATGGATGAAATAAGTAGATATCAGAGAAGGAGGGAAGCCGGAGCCAAGACCCAAAGCTTTACTAGTTTCAAATATAAAAATCTCTGACAGGGCAGTGAAATGCATTTCTGCCTCCCCTCTGTAATATGCAGAAAAGTTGCAAGGGCAGAGCCAGAGGAGATAAAACAAAAGATTATGGTTTAAAATGGCATATTAATGTATTGGCCTTATTAACTAATTAGGCTAGATTTTCTTTTAGACTGCATTTGCAAATTCCTCTTGGTATTTAATGTTATTCTCTGTGAAATGAAGTATACAATATCATTTAAGAACTTCAAGTATTACTGATTTAAATATTTATTAGTCTAATTTATTGGTGTTTAAACTGCTGGTCTGAACATTATCCTAATTAAATAGAGGATAAATTTTCAGCAACAGAATTCTTTTGTTCCCAAGGGGAGAGCAGACCAGCTCTGATATATTTTAAAATGGAAATAAACACGTTTCCATAAGTTCTTCTATGGCCGCTCTACCCAGGTTGAAAGTTTTTCCTCTTATCTGCCCCTGATCTGTACCCTTACAGAAAGGTTTTTTTAGGCAATTTAAAGGGGAAGCAGACACATTGTAAAAGCTATTTTTCTCTAATCTCTCTTGACAGTGAGTTTTACTTGCTAACTCCCACACGTTTCCCCCTCATGTTATGCCTAGAGGATATAGCAACACTTTTTGTTGCTTCCAATAATACCTTGTTCTCTGTGCACTCAGATTCACCCTGCCTCCAAATCTGATATTCTCTGGATTTTTATTTTCTGAAACTCAAATTTCTGCTGGTTAAAGATGCCTAAACACCAACAGTAGTGGTTTAGATGAAGGAGACACTAGCCAAGGGATTATTTTGATGTTCTGATTTGGCTTTGCTTTTAATACTTCAGAAAACCCCTGGGCATGCATCAGTTTGATTCTGGTCTGTACACCGATTCACAAAGATTTTAATTTTAATTTAAAAATATTTCTTAAAAGTCCTAACTGCTCCTTTACAAGTTGGTTTGGTGGGGCTCAGCCAGGGCGTCTGCAGCCATTAGGCTGAACTGAGGCCCTGTTGCTAATATTCAAGAGAATCTCACAAACATCAGGTTTTATGTCAGCTCCTAGCTTAGTTACTACATCCAAGCAGTCAGGAGGTGTTTCCCTCTAAAGCCATATTTTAGGAATCGGACAGAGCTATTAACTTTACGGAAAAAAGGAAACAGAAAAACTGGTGATGATTTTATTAAGCCGCTAAAACACTAATTTGGTTTAGCCCAGATGAAACATAAAAAGGCACAATTTGATCCCTGTTTAAGCCATTTGCTTTTGTTAAACTAAAGTTATTCCAGAAGGTCACATCAACTCCAATAGACATAAATCAGGCACTCTGGGCACTCATAGGAGTTGTTTTCAGTTTAGAGTAACTGGACTTGCTCTGCACTTTCTGACAAGCGTCTGTGGGAGATAGATGCATACAAAACTTCTATAGACTGTTAACCACTGTTTACAATGTTCAGCTTCTGACTTTTTTACATAATTCTAAACCAGGGTTTTGGAGCTCTGTGCAGGAGTAGATATCACAAAAGTATTTTAAGAACAAAAGCCAAAATTCCCATACCTCTTACAATCAGGTCTGCGGCAGCAGACAGCTTGTCTACAGTTGTTTGGACCATGCAGACGTATTTCCCAGCATGCTTCAGCTGGATGTTTCGGATCATCAAATCACCAGCTGAATCCTGCTGATAAAGTAGGGGAAAGTGGCTACAATTACTTTTTAATGAGCTCTAAATATCATTATCGCATGAAGGACACTGTGACTAATGGATTTATTTTACACTGGCTGATGAAAACATTAATGATGCAAGCCATGGCCTATTAAAAATATGTGAACCTGCCTGAGATAACAGCACCAACATTTTCAGAACACACCTTGGACAAGACCTCAGATGTCTGGCTGCTCTGGGTTTCTGGAGGAGTTCGCCCCTTGAAAGCACTTAAAATTATGCAAGGTGGCTCTTGATCTAGTCCTGTGGGTTTCTTGAGACATGCCCTCAGCTTATAGCCTTCACTGAAGTTCCAATGCTTTGGAACTTTACATTTGGAAAGGGGAGGAAAGCCCACAATTGGCAGAATCTGCATTTTACTGCACAACCCTGTCTTAGAGCCAGCATTTTGATTGTTCCCAGGTTTGAATTAAAGGACTATGAGGACCAGACTCTTCAAGAAAATCTTGCATCACCTAATGTAGAATGGTGCTAGCTTTCCAAATGCCAGATGCATGTTTGATTAACAGATGAATAGAACTAATCACATCCTGGTATGAATGTCTACGTGCCCTAGAAATATTTCTACAATGTTGACCAGCACAGTACTTTTAATAAATATAAGGAGATGCCTCCGCAGGCTATCACAAAGGTGGCATTTTAACTGAAGAACATGCTACACCTTGGAGTTTGGTGTCATAGCTCTGTTAATCAAAAGCTGGAAGAATAGCTGCTTAAGCAAGAGAAAACCCTAGGGGTCGGATTCAGGAAGCTCTGCTTATTTCTAAACCCTCAGTGGATGACAAGATAACATAGGTTATTTTGGCCTTGTTGCTATTCTTCCAAATGACCATAATATTGGATAATGCTTAATGGTATTTACTATATGGCAGGCGTATATTAAAGCACTTCCTAGTACTTATATTAACGTAATAAATACTCACATGTCCTATGAGTATTTAGTCCTTTTATCCTTACTTTACAGATGAGGAAACTCAAGCACAAAGAGCTTATATAACTTACCTAAAGTCACTTAGTTAGTGAGAGGCAGAGCCAGGATGTGAAGCTACATGGTCAGGCTCCAGTCCCTATTCTTTACTATAATGCTGCACTACCAACCGGAAAACTTTATTCTCATTCCAAATTCACGTGTACTTGGTTTCCTTCTTTTGTTTCAGTACAACCCATCACAGGACAATGGAAGACATGGAACTACCAATGGTTGTAAAAGGATGAGAAGAGAGGCAAAAGCATATAGTGACGGGAGAACTGAAGGTTCAGGACTTAGTTGTCTTGGGTTGATCCCTGCTGTGTGACTTCGTGTAAGTCTCTTAATCTCTCTGAGCCTTAGTTTATTGGCCTGTGAAAGAAAGATACATTGCCTACTGTGCTAGGTTGTGAGAATCAAATGAGATTGTATGTGTACGTGAAGTCCTTCTGAAAACTGTGAAGCAAAGAGTAAATTTAAACTGGTATTATTGATGACCTGGGTCAATTTTCTTTGTGAAGCAATTACGTCAAAGATGTTAAATCTAATTTAAGATGAGCTGTGATTTTTTTTTAACTGAAAGTTCTTTTACTTATAACACTTGGGTTCTCATCTAGATTCTACAATTTACTAATCAAGTCTTATAATTGCTCAGTAAAATTGGATAATAATTGCTAACCTATTTCACAGGGTTTCTGTGAGGATTAATGAGCTGATATATACGAAAGTGCTTGATAAATGATTAGGCACGTTGCAAATATAAGGAATCATCATCGTCATTATCATTATTATTATTAATACTTCTTTACCTAAGACATTGCACCTGTTAGGACTTTGAGTAAAGGTTTAAATATGCCTCACAAGGGGGCGTGTGCAGGGAAGGTGGGAAGCCATACTGGTTTTAAGGAAATGCCTACAGTTTCCCAATAATTCATTTTATTCACCCAAGGGCTTGAATGTCGGAGAAACTTCTGGTAGCCTGTAGATTTCAGAACACAGCAACCTATTAAGAGAATTTTTTGACTGTGTGATTTAGAGTGTGCTCTCTTTATTTACAAATTTTGACCAAATTAGTGTTTTTACAGTAAAACTGAAAGAAAAAATAAAGTCAGAATTAAGGTAAGAGTCTCACGGAAGGACACCACATGACTTTCTCTTTCTCTATGGAGTTGTCCAGACCAAACTATTAACTGAGACTTAGGTTTATGTTCCTGTCAAAGAGAACAAAGCAGAAATACCTTCTTTTCCCCCACTGTGGTCTGTTCTGTTCCTGACAGAGCATGCGGATGCTATCAGAGGACAATGAAATAATAACTTTTCAAAAAACTACAATTGGCTGGCTCTGCCAGCATCATTTCCACCATGCTGACCCAGGAAGTAGAAACTACAAAATGGGTTTGACTTCAGAATTGCTTCCTTATCTCTTCTATTGTCTGGTCCAAATGTACAGACATTAATGATCCTGGTAGCCGATACACTTCGCTCTCACAATTTGTAGTGCTGTCCTGAATTTTGCACTTATTTCTTAGCAGTAGTTGATTGGGGTTAGCACTAGTTTCACAGAGAAAAACATTTCCCATGTGAAAGACTAACAAGGGTGATTCTACAGATAGAGGTCTCTACAAAGGGTGGTCATTAGTGCTTTACTTCATTAAGAGTGTCTCCACCTGGGCCTCAGCCCTGGCTGATATGCAGCCAGTCCAGCATAAAGATCACACCTGTCTGACGGGCAGAGCATCCATTTTGATCAGTCAGGCACCTGTTCTGATTGGTTGGTGCCCACGTCATTCTGGGAGATAATATTTTTTATATCTCTCCTGCCTGAGACGTTGGTTTTAGTATGAAAACAAATATTCTGCTTAATTTATGAAGGTTTTCTCAATTTATGCTTTCCTGTTATTAGAATCAATGTTACCCTTCCTTCCATTAATACAACCATTAAAGTTTATTGAGTATTTCTTTTCTGGTAGGCATTGGGCTATGCACTTTTTTACACCTGAAGGTATTTAATATCCTCAGTGTCCTTGTGAAGTAGTTAATATCTCTTTCACTTGGTCAAGGTTGTCAGGCTGAACCATATTCAAGAGGTCCAGAATGGTCAGTATTGGCAATTTAATTGAGCCTTTCTCAACTAAGTTTCTAAGAGAGAATTACTAATGACTTGAGGCATCCATTGACGTAATGAATTAACTCCTCTCCTATGTATCTAAAATGGTACCAATCATATATAATCCTTGGGAGAAAATGGTTACTCACATCATTTTTGGTGTTCTGTGATTCAATTGAGAAACACTGAGAAAGGAAGCAAGAATGTAAGTAACAGGACTAGTACTATATTTGAGTGGAAAATAGGCCCTCAATATATCACGTGGATAGCTTTTTAAGCTTTAGTCCATTTATTCTCAACATAGGGGTGGAGGTAAGATGAGGCGGGTAATGAGATTCCTATAGCAGCAATGGGGATGGGGAGGGCTTTTCAAGTCACAGCCCATTTTTATATCGTGCTGTCTTTTGGTTGGACCCATCCATGAGAATGGCAGCCAGAAGGAATCTTTATTACTAATGGGAATGGCAGGCTGTGTTAGGGCAGAAAAAATTTTTGGAGAATGATTGTGATAGACCCAAATTGTTTCCAGATTTGACCTGTTCTTGGTGTGAATTCAATGATAATACGTATTTTTATGGAAAGTAAGGCATTTTGACAATTCAACATTAGAATTCAAATTACCTGGAGATAATAAATTATCTGATCAGACTTTCAGATTCAAGAAAGAGAACACTATCATTACAATGGTAGGTCTTCTAGAAGAGCCAAAGAGAGTTTAGTCAGTAGCCTAGAAACACAAGAGTAAACTATCCTTCAGCTATTTTCTTTCTTTCTTTTTATTATTTTTTTTGTTGTGGTCATATTGGTTTATAACATTGTGTAATTTCAGGTGTACCTTATTATAGATCAGTTTCTGTAAAGACTGCACTGTGCTCACCACCAATAGTCTAGTTTTTATCCGTCACCATACATATGTGCCTCTTTACCCCTTTTGCCCACCCCTTCACCCTCTGGTAACCACTAATCCGTTCTCTTTATCCATGTGTTTGTTTATCTTCCACATATGAGTGAAATCATGCAGTGTTTGTCTTTCTCTGTCTGGCTTACAGGGCATAGAGTTTGGGATTTGAAGTTTAAAGCTGAGTTCTGCAATTTTAGTAGCTATGAGGCCAAGGCAAGCCATACAACTCTCCGGAGCCTCAGTTTCCTCATCCATACACAGTAATGTATAACTAGCCTGTAGGATTGCTGTGAGGATTAAGAGAAGACCTGCCATATAGGGTTGCTCACACAGGGTGCTGCATTTATATGCAAAAAGGAGAAGGAATGAACCAAGAGTTTCTTGAAATAAGGTTCTTGAAGAAAATCATCAAAGAATAACTTTATATTTCCTTTCAAGTTAGTCTAAATAAGTTGAATCTGTTTTGAGAAGTTCAGCTGCACACTGCATTTCCTGTGGATAGTTTGATATTAATACTTACCCCTCCAACTCTTTCAAAGTGGTCCCCATCTTTGTCGAAGTCTATCAGGTGTCCATTAAATGACCAAGTGAACACAATGTCTAGCGAGTGATCATGTGTTACCTGGCACGGCAGAACAATACTTTCTCCAACAGTGACATCCATACTGGAAGGGGGCACCATTACCCTTGTTGGATCTGGAGAGTGAAACAAAATAAACAAAGACAGTGAGCTTGTGTAGAAATAAAATGTAGAATCGAAGAGCAGGAAATACTGAGTAGTTTTGCTTTCTTTTTTTCTTAGGCTGTGACCAGCAAACCTCAGTCATCTGGGAAGCTCCGATTCAGGCTAGGAGGTCATTTTTAATATGAAAAGATGAAAACACTCATTATGTGAAACTTCCACAGAGCAACAGAACTCAGCTGGGGAGCACTGAGGTCAGATCTCTGAAGACACTCATGGAAGGCTTCCTTCTGGCAGCCTGCTCAGAAATTGCCCCTTTAAAGAGGTTTTCCTATCTCCCCAGTTTCACTGGAAAGCAATATTTCAGCTGAGTGTAAACAGGAAAATTCATGTTAATTTGAAGTTTGTTGGGCTTTCTTTTTCCTATTATAAAAGTGAAAAATGTTTAGTATGGGAAATTTAGAAATTTCAGTAAAGTTAAAAGAAGGTACCAAAAAAAACCCCCAAAACGAAATCTTACTTACTCTCTTACTGTCCAGCAAAAGCCTTTATTTTCATTTTGGTATAATCTCCCCCACTCTTTTTGTTTCGTAGTTTTTCAGTTGTTTTGTTTTGTATCATTGTAAACATGCTACACATATGATTTTTCTTTTTTTCTCTACTCAATATAATATTGGGTATGTTTATATCTTTATCCACATATTTTTATAATCTGCATAATGTGCTATTGTTTGCAGTTTTAACAATTTTGAAACTGGCAGACATTTTAGCAAAATTTATTGTAAATATAATTATTAGTAATACTGTAATGAACATCGTTGACAAAATGATATACATACATTACTTTAAAATAAGGACTAATTCATTTTAATTAATTAATTAATTTATTTAAGGAAGATTGGCCCTGAGCTAACATCTGCTGCCAATCCTCCTCTTTTTGCTGAGGAAGACTGGCCCTGAGCTAATATCCATGCCCATCTTCCTCTGTTTTATGTGGGACGCCTGCCACAGCATGGCTTGACAAGCGGTGCGTAGGTCCGCACCCAGCATCCGAACTGGAGAACCCTGGGCCACCAAAGCAGAACAGAATATGTGAACTTAACTGCTGTGCCACTGGGCTGGCCTCCTAATTCATTTTTAAATTCACTCTTTACATTATAGTTTTAATTGGAAATGGAATGGGCTTGCTTAGCTGAGACAGCTTATAAACTCCAAAACTACTTTCACACACAAGGAGTCTCTTATTTTTCACTGCAACATGATTTCCTAAATGGTGTCATAGAGTACAATGGTGAAAAGCAATTTGAGCTAAAAATAAAGGTCACATAAGTGCCTAAAGAATGAAATTCTGAATTCAGCCATATTCCAGAAATTTCTCTATACTAAACCAAACCATAACAAAGAAGGCTAATCAAAAGCAAACAAAACAATAAAAGAACATAGATTAATTCCCTTCCATATTCACAGGATTCTGTTTCAGGCTGTGGGGTATATAAATATTTATTGAGTGAACCTCTTAGACTAAAATCTCACCTGGGAACTTTGAAACTATATCTTATAGGAGACTTTTGATGGGTCTTACTTTCCAATAAACCACACTAAAATTTCCTCTTTGAAGAGAGTATTTAAAACAGTTTTTCTACGCTTTTATCCAACAATGGAAAGCGAATATCTCAGGTCGTTAGAAAAGAAAAGTCTGTGTCCATAAATAGATTCCAGTCCAGTGGTGGGATGTGCTTTTGCTGTTTTCTGAAAATAGGATAAGATGATCAGTGGACTGATATGCTTTCAATCTCTGTTGAATGAGTGACGCCCACGAAATGAGGAGTGGAAAACAGGTACTGCCAGCTAAGAAGTTATGGGAGGGGAAAGCTTTCATTTTAAAACCTGAGGTTTTTGCAAATCACATAATCAAAAACCTGCTCTACTGATTCACTGACCTGCAGGAATAGATACAGATTAAGATTTTTTTAAATGAGGGAAGGAGTTGAGAGCAAATTACCTTAGAATAACTCTAAGCAAAAATCTAGGAATAGCTCCATTTTGACTTAATGTGTCATTTACCATTTTTGATTTTAAATTTTCCTCATCTATAAAATGAAGACTGGAAAGAATAATTCCTGGCTAAAATTATATGTGTGTATGGCTTTCATTGGCAAGATGTCGCCTAATTCTACTTTAAACAGCTGTCCACTTATTTTGCAATTTATATTTTCATTTAAATGCACCTTCATTCATTTGTTGATTTATGCACCAAGCACGCATTGTGTGTTTCGTGGATAACATTGTCCTGGTACCAAGAGAGATACAAAGGAGACTGAAGGATAATAACATTTGTAATAACTAACTGAGGCCCTTAGGTTCTAGACACCGTGTTAAGCTCTGTACGTGGATTACTTCATTTATTCTTAACAAATAGGTGCTATTACTGTCCCTGCTTAACAGATGAGGGAAACTGATGCCTACGAGTGGTTAAGGAACCATCTATTGTACTATACTATAGCTCCTCCCTTCATTTAGCCGATAACATAATATCCATTCACAAATCATCCAAAGAACAAGTCTAAGGGCATAATACAGCAATTTGCACTCTTGATTATCTGTAATCAACTGAAGATATTTAAATGCAGAAGGAATTCAAAGGCGGCCATGGGGTGAAGCTAGTTTCAGAGGCCTTCACTGCAAGAGTAATGAAGTTACTGCCTTAGACTAGTAAAAGGCAGCGATGATTTTATGCCTAAAATGCTGGCTCTAGCTCTAAGCTCACACATCAGACTTATGAGTGTAGAGTCAAATGTCCAGTCTCAAGTCCTTAAACATGTCTTGGCTCCCTATCTCCTGACAGCTTCTGGGTGAGCAACAAGGACTTGGCACATACCCCAAAGCCTACAGTCATTTGCCATTCCAGCTCACATTTTTAACTGACATTTGTTTCATAAAGAAATGTTCATCTCTTTATGCACATGTAGGGATCTGGGACAGATTTTATTATTGGTGAACTCAGCTGCCTGTTAACCAAGGACAAGAGAAATTCTCTAAATCAAGGATTATGCTGGTATGGTTGCTGTGCTGACAGCTGCTAATTCATTAATTTAGCACTTGTCACCGATTCATGTTCTGAGCCCTGAGGTAGCAAGAATCAATGCAAAGCAAGTCATGCACTGTACACACACCGGAGAAGTCTCCTTGGGACTAGAGAAGATTAAACTAAAGAGGTTCAAAACCTCATTAGCTAGTTGGTTTTCTCAAATTGTATGCTTCTTCAGTACTCCTTTCTGTGTTGTGAATTCTCATGCTTTTTTCTTGATTAATTTCCTTAAATTTGAATACAAACTCTGTATGCAAATAAACAGATGGCTTCTTCAAAACAAAACTGTCTCCCTTCCTTTGGTCTTAATTCATCAAGATCAGGAAGAACCTATATTTACAACTTCTGTTCTGAAGAGTCACTCCAGCTATTGTTCTGTGCATACAACTCTCAAAGGCAATTAGAACTC
Source organism: Equus quagga (assembly GCF_021613505.1). Lineage (NCBI taxonomy): Eukaryota > Metazoa > Chordata > Mammalia > Perissodactyla > Equidae > Equus > Equus quagga. Next base: position 111,706,800 of record NC_060267.1, read on the forward strand.
AAGTTGTAGAATTGATGTCTGGATTTGGATGTAATTAAATAGCAACAATAAATAGGGCCAACAACACCCCTAACTTTCCTGCTTGTGGTTGGTTCATCCTGCGGAGAATGATAAATTCAGAACTACAGAGAACTGATGCTTAAAACATATATATTTACCAAGTGCTTAACCCATCTAGAGTAAAAACAAATATTCTTTTAGGTTCTATAGTGTTTTCTATAATATATAAAGGACAGAAGGTACACTAAGTGCTTTGTTCTAAATATCATGCCAACGATGAGAGAGAGCATTAATTATTAACCACTCTGTTAATGATTAGGCCAACAATTAGATGCATAAATTATACCACATCATCCAAGTCATATTATATTCTGACTTTCAGTGTTGGTGGAAAGGCTTGATTTAGAACTTTTATTATCTGCAAAAACAAGTGCCTGTGGGTTCGTAGGATAAGAATTCCATTTTAATGTTGCTTTCCCTATACCATATCAACCCTTCCATTTCAGTTTATAATTTCTTTACTTTTCACTCACTGTGCCGAGATATTCACATAGTGCCTATCAGGAAAGTACTTAATGTGTGTTTTAATCATCTTCATTCAAGGAAGGGACATGTCCTCTTTTGTTCGCAAATTTCTTACTGTAATGGTCTTCATGATGCCTTTCAGTCAGGTTGTGTCTTCTTTTTTATATTAATTTTTATAGAGAGAATTTTAAAAATGGGATTCTTCAAAGACCTGGAGCTAGTCAAAGAGCTGACAGTCAGGTCACCTCAAATGACACAAGAGGGACCGGACAGAGAACTATTTTCAATAATTAAATGCCACAATAAGGACCTTTTATTAATGATCACAATAAACCTGGAGGTAGCATCTCTAGAGATGAATTTCAGCACTCCCTAGTTGGTCCCATTTTTCAATAAAAATAAAACCAGTGTCAGATGAACTATATTTATCAATTCTGCATAAAATACACATCTAAAAGGAACATTAGATCTAAACATTAGATGAGAATCCAGATTCACAGTAATTTCAAGCTAGACCAATTCTTTCATTTAGGATGAAATTTAATAGGCATAAAGGCAAAAAGCTATACTTAAAAAAATCAGCTGTATAGGTACAGGCTGTGGGAAGACTGGATTGGCAGTTCACGTGGAAAAGATTTGAGTATTTCTGTGTCAACAGGGTCCTTATAGCTGCCAAAGAAAGCTAATAGAATCTTAGGTTGCATTAATAGCATGTAGTATTCCATTCTAGAGAGGGAATAATCTCGTATGTTGCATTAATGAGACCACAGCTCACTACGAACATCCTTTGGATTCATTGACAGATCACTGTACCTAGGTTACTGAAGGATCTAATAAACATATAATAGCTAAAATAACTGAAAGTATTTGGCACAAGAAAGAAAAATTAGAGGAGAAATGATAACGGTCTTTAAATATGTGAAGGGTTTATAGGCAGAAGATGAATTAAGCTTATTTTGTGTTGCCCCAAAGGAGAAAGCAAAGAGTAACTAAAATCAGGCATATTTTGGCTCCACATAAGGGAGAACTTTCTAACAATTTCATCTTTCCAACAGGGAAATGGACTGCTTAGGAGAACATGAATCACCATTTCTAGAAGTATTCAAGTGGAGATGGACACCATCAGAGAGGGGACGTCAGGTTACACTGAAGGCCAATCAGACCAGATGACATCTATTTTCTCTTTGGAGAGTGTACGCCTCCAAGCCACCTCCCCAGTGCTTTCCTGGGCGCTCGACTGGCTAGTGATCCTTTCCTTTTGTGAAGCTCGTCAGCTTTAACTGTCTGTTCTATTTCTTCAATATTAAGCTTGAGCATTGTTTTGGAATATCTCTTACATATATCCAGTTTCTCCCCTGTAATCAGGTTCCAGGGGGTCAGGGACCACATCTTATACTTTTATAAATCCCTGGTGCCTAGCTCTGTCCCTACTTATGAGAGTAGGTTAAAGATAAGTTGTTGACCATCTGTGAATGGTAGTGTTGGTGACTGATAAAAATAAGTCCCCAATCCTTGAAATGCTGAAGCTGTTGTGCTATATGCTTCTTATTATTTAGCCTGACTTACATTGACTATAGAACATAAAAAAGAGTCACCTAAGAGTTCACTCAGCACTCCCTGCGCAAACTCTGGCCCTTCTGCTGTGCTCATTACTGACTTTTGCCTCTAAGGCCACATTTAGGACTTATTCTTTTCTTGCTTTAAAAAAGAAATTTAATTTAAAAATAATTTATTTTGAAATTATTTCAAACTTAAGAAAAGTTTCCAGAAAAGTACAAAATACTCTTTCACCTTCACACAGACCCCTCATTATTAATATTTTGCTGCATTTGCTTATTTCCTTCTCTTTCTCTCTTACATATTATATATATCTCTACATAATAGATATATTTCTTTATATATAATAGATAATAGATATATAACATGATCTATAATATATTTACCCATTATCAGTCTTTTACATACATAATATATATTATCTATTATATATTTATACATAATATGACCTATAATATATAATTATTTACCCATTATCATTATTCTCTTTCTGAACCTTTTGAGAACAACTACAGACATGTCTCATTACCTTTAAACATTCCAGTGTGTATTTCCCCAAATAAGGACGCTTTTCCAAGAAGCAGCATACAAGCCTCGAAACAACTAAATCAACCCTCTTACATTACTACTATGCAACTCAGATCCCATTCAAAATTTGCTAACTTTCTCAGTAATATCTCTTTATCTTTTGGTCCAGGTCCTTAACTAGGAATGCATGTTGAATTTAATTGTTATGCTTCTTCTGACTCCTTCATGTTAGAACATTTCTTCAGTTTTTCCTTCTCTTTTAAAACCTTGACAGTTTTAAAGAAGATCAGCCTTACATTCTATAGGATGACTCTCAACCTGGATTTATCTGATGTTTCCTCATGACCTGATTTCGATTGTGCATTCTCAGCAGGAACACCACTGAAAGGCTGGGTAGTATCTTCTAAGTGCTTGGAATCAGGAGCTATGTGATGTGACGTGAACTTGTCTCAACACAGATCATGTTAACCCTGATCACCTGGTCACACTGGTGTCTGCCTGGCCTTTTCACCTTATATTTACCATTTTTACCCCCTTACAACTGATTAGTATTTTGTGGGGAGGTATTCCAAAATCACGCCAATAATCTGATGCTCACCAAACCTCCACCCACCAGCCTTAGGATCCACTGAAGACTTCTGCCTGAATCAACCACCTCTATGATGGCTACCAAATGGTGATTCCCTATTTCCATCATTCCTTCTACATACACTAGTTGACAGTCTACTTTAGGAAGTGCTTTCCTTAATTAATTAATTTACTTATTATATAACTATCCTGATGAAATAAGATATATTCAATGTATCATGCTCTAGATAATATCAGGCATGTATGTATTTGGCATTTGTTTCCAAGTCTTTATTTTAGTTATAGTTATTGCTGTTTTGGAAATTCTTTAGACATTTGATTTCTTTTAGACATTCACTTTTCACTAAGATTCGCATTCTATTGAGCAGCAATGCCTGTGAATTGAGAACTTAAAAAGATTTTAAAACAAACATAGGCTATTTTTCTCTTTATCTTCTCTCTCTTTTTATTAACACAATTAAAATACGACTTTGTCGTTTGAAGAAAGGAAGAGGAACCGGCTGAAAAAACCCAATGATTTTATCTTGGCTAAAGACAAGGAAATCTGCCCTTTTTAGGTAGTGGGAAAACACAGCCATGGTGTAGGGCACTTTCACGTGTCAAGGGTTTTAATCGATTCATGCCAAAAAGCACTGCCACGTAGTACTGTGACCTGGTTCTTTGAACAACTTGTGCAACTTGACAAATGACATCGGAAGAAAACACAAGGCAAATTCTGACCCCAGTTGGATTGAGCACAAACAGGAGCCTTCTGTAAAGCAATTTACAAATCACCCCTGAGCAGAATGCTTACCAATCTATTTTCAAGGACTAGGGAAAAAACACAAAGCAGAGCTGTTTAATAAGCTTGACTGCCACAAATGGAAACTGCTATGCACAAGCCAATTGAGGGCGGCCAAGTATAGGTACTTGGGAAACAAGCAGCCAAATAATAATCAAAGTTATTAGTTTTGCCTGGTCAAAATGTGTAGCAGACAGCACCTATTTAATTAAGAAGATGACTCTAATGACACCCAAATGCTCTCGGTTGCCTTTTAGGTCTTCGATAGTTAGTTACAACTATTAATAAGGAGCTTTTGTTTCGTCTTGTTTTGATTCTCAATAGCAGGTTATAATTTGTCTAAAAATCATTCATGGTCAACTCATCTGCTCTTATTTTCACCTGCTACCAGGGAAAGCAAACCTCGGTTTTGGATTTGTGCCAAGTTTCAGTAGCAGGGTTTCTCAGCTGGGATGTCTTTCCAAATGGAAAGAATTTTCTTCAGGTGCCTAAGCTTCCATTATGAATAAGAATACTCCTCAAGCAAAGTAGCAAGCAATAAGGGGGTGGGGGAGGTGGGCAGGGGGTATGTTAAATTTACCTTCTCACAATTTCTTTGTGATGCTTTCTTTATGATTTGAAAGAAATGACCTCAACAGACTCTCAGAAAAGACTATTCTCATTGACAAATTAAATAAATTGTATCAAGTCAAGGATAATTAAAATTACTACTCTATGGCATTTTCGTAACTGTGTTGGAAGACAAAAAGAATGAATGGGAACCACAGATATCTTTTAACCATGGAGAAACATTTTCATCAAATAACACTTAGAACTCTTTCTGTTTGAGAAGAAGGGATTACAGGCCTGTGTCTTTTAGCTACTACACATGAGTAACTCTTCCTTATGAGTCACTGGGCAAAAGAGTCCCAAAGAAATACCGTTAGTGTCAGTGAAACAAAGTAAATCCCATTACAGACAAATGGCATAATGAAGTCTTTGCTGATTAAAGGAATATATTATTGCAGCTGATGGGCATCTGGCTGCATCTACTATCAGGTAAGAGAATATTTACCTAAACTACAAAAGAAATGAAATGTACACCTTGAGGCAAGGTCCATAAATTCCACAGACAATGCCTCTATTGTCATTAACATACAAAGTAACAACCAGGCGCCTATCCACACAGCTTGCTACATGGGGAAGGATTAATATCTGGTCAGTAGGTGGTGCTGAAACCTCAGCAGAAGGAGAAAGCATCCCTCCTTTCTGCTTATCCTGCTCCTGTCAGCAATTTTCTACATGTTTTCAAATTCCTCAATTTAAGGATTCTACATCTTGGGAAAGAGGCAAAAATTCTCATAATCTAAAGCAGTATTTCTTTGTTTGCTTACAGATTTGAGAGACGGTCATTGAGGAGCATATGAAGCTTAAAACAGAGGGTATTACTATCTTTGTGGACATTCTTAGCTACCCTCCCTTTATTTGATGCAGGAAGGATTGATTTATAAAGCTTTCTGCAAAACAAGATCAAACAACCCACCCACTCCAGCAGCCTGGTCCACTATTAACTAGCTCGTCTGGGGGCTTGTGTATAATTCTAAGTGAAATTTTCCCTGAAACCCTTCAAGATGGACAACTAGTAATAGTTCCTAATGCCCCGCAATTGTTGCAATGCTCCTTTGGTGTGTGTGACAGGTGAGACATCATGAGTTTAGCTAACTAAAAGAGATTCTTCTTCCTGTTGCGTTACATGCTTCAGAGTGTGATCTAATACACAATGAAACTTAAAGGAAGGAGAATGAAAATTAGGAGAGCCTTCAATTAACATTTTGCTACTCTTCTTCATTTTGAGGAGAAAGAGGCAAATAGTTGGCAAGTACACTCTTGCAGGGAAAAACTACTTTCTGGGGTAGATTTTGGGTCACTGCACATTCAGTCCAGTCTTCCACACCAGAGATAGGGAGACTTTTCTTTCGATTGAGAGTTGCTGACCCAAATAGAAAAAAATCATCTGAGGGTCAGAGAAGTATAAATCAACTTAATTTAGTTTATTTTCAGAGAGGTGTTTACAATTCTTCACGCCTTTTAACTTAGGTACAGCGGACATAAAAATCTCAAGATATGTCGCACAATTTAACACTTAGATCTAATCTATGTAGAGGAGAGTGGAGATGAGGGAGCGTGGGAGAGCAGGGAGAGGGAGAAAAGCAGCTGAAAACACAGAGACAGAGCAAGAAAAGCAGAGGCAGAGGGCAGCAGAGTCCCTGTTCCACAAACACAGAAGAAATTCCACACTGAATAAAGGACACTCACACCAAGAGGAAGGCACAGCGCCACAAAAGAATCTTTAGAAAGTGAAAAGGCAGTCTTCTGCAGAGTAACATTCCATTTTGTGGTTTTTAGGATATTGAAATGGAAATCTTTGTTGGACAAGCTGCATCTTTATAAATACAATCATTGACAGGTAAACTGCATCTTGCTACTTCCACCTAAAGATGGAATTTAAGTCAGAGTTCTGGTTTGAGTCAAAGTCCCACATTTTCCACTCTTCATTGACTTCTACAATGTCTTCTACAATGATAACTGATGATGATGATGATGTGAAAATTAACTGATGGCATGATTATTATGTGAAACACTGCAGTGCTAATGTTGTCTGAATATATGGAGAAATGGTCAGCATTAAAAATTGGTCAGACACTTCACAAAGAGATTTATTAAGGGCAAAAAGAGAAATAGCTTTCCGGCCAGGCAGATCTTGCTTAATTAAAAAAAAAATTAACTACTTCCTCATTTCAGAAACATGTCAGTTACTTGAATTAAAAGAAACAAGCAAAAACTTCTACGGGTGTATGTGCTTGTATGTGTGTGTATCCAAATGTCTATTCCTCAATAAATCTTTTTAAACTTTACAGGAAATGTACTCACTTCCTAGATTTTCCATTAGAATCTAACAGCTCACTATTGGTAGTGAAAATAGCGAGGCAAGACGCTAGCCTATGTTATAACAAATACGTATGTACACATTATTTGTGTAGCTTATGCTAAATCCCTAGGGCTCTCTGGCCTGCGGTGCAACAGAGTTTTGCAAATTGCTGCTGCATCGAATAGACCAAAACTCACAGAGAGATATGAAAGAAAAATCAGTTCATTCATTCGTTCAAGTGGGCAAGATATACAAATCTCATGGCCCTTTGCATTTGTTGATTACCCCACAGAAACAGTTTCTCATCCATTTCCACAACTCTCCAGTACCTTAAGATAGGTCCCACTGGGAATTGTTTCTGCCTCAGGTAGAGAAGCAAATAGGCACAGAGAGATTGTCTTGCATTTGGCCACTATACCAGGACCTGCTACTTTCCTCAACTCCAGAAAGCACCATTCACATAGCGAACAATGTTCATTTGTGCAACATGTCGGCCAATAGAACATCTTGCCATTTTTTCCCACGGGTGGAGGCTCCCAAACAATGCTGGAGGACCCGAAAGAAGCTGGATACTCAGTTCACTGGAAATAAGCCCAGGCCCAGAGCTCCTCTCAGAAATGGTAACTGGGAGTTATTTTTCACAGAGTAAAAGACTTTCTTTTAGCTATGCTTTGATGTGAACATAGGTTTTGCTAAAAATATCAGCATGATGAAATGTATAAAACACTCTATTTAGTGTCTTTAAAACCTAGTTTCCAGGTTTATCTATATAGCATTGATTAGGCGTGTAACCACCAAGAAGACATTTGACATCTCTGAGCTGTAGTTTTCTCATCTGTAATTTGGAAGTGATGGTATTTGGCATCCCAGGATGACTAAGAAATTCAAACCGGGTTAATGGATTTTAACATGCCTCATAAACCATAAAGTGCTCCCCAAGTGTGAGATACTATTACTGTTACTAATGATGCTGAAGATTTCCTTGGGAAAAAAGGAAAAGGAGAGATTTATTTTGAGGATAAGAAGAGGGTGACATTCTAAGGGAAAGAGCTCACTGCAGTAAGTCACGGTTCCAAGACAGCTGTTGGCTGCTTAATAAAAGCCAGTGAAGATGACAAAGTAATTTCTGGTTCAAGCATGAATGCTCAAGTATGGGAGTTTATGTTCGATTGCCAGATGCTTCAAGCTAGCAGCTAAATCCAAAGACACCAAAGACACTTCATGCACCAACAATATCCTGCCCTCTCAAGTCAGAAGACTGCATAAACACACATTCCAAAAGGAAAGGACATCACTGGAAAATTACCCAGGAGGAGAAGTAACTGTGAAACTGATGAGAAAGGTGGCAAATTCAAAAAGAATTGCTAAACCACTGGTTAGAAAAGGAGATAAAACATGAACAGAGAAAATGCAGCATCTATAGGGTTGGGTGATAAAAAGATAATACTGCTATTTGCTAATGATGAAGACGACATTCCCCTTGAGGCTTCAAGAGGTTATATTTATTTATGACTTTTGCAAATCTGTCAACAGAAGATTTATTGTGGGTGATTTAAAAGAAACTGTTAAAATATTTACCTTTATGATTCTAACCCAGAGTTAAGGTTGCAGTATATTTATCAAGGTGGTCAAGTAACCTATTTATTAAACATTTTCCATATTGTTTTGTGGTAACCTGGTAGATCATTTATATCAGGAGAAAAAAGAGAAGTAGACTTCTTACTGATGCCGAGTTCCTGTGGACTGGAATTATCATTTCAGGTTCTTGTGAAATGGGGATGGTACCATGGTGGCCACCATCACCGTCATTGAACACCATCATCGTTATCATCATGGCAGCTTACGTATAGTCTATGTTTACCATGTGGCAGGATCTGCGCAAAATACCTACATTTATGACCTCACTAAAATATAAGCATCATGAGGGCAGAGAACATGTCTTTCATATTCAGCACACACATCTTACACATAGCGTAGCTATTGACACAATAGGTGCTCAATAAATATCTGTAGAATGAATGAACTGCTAGCAGTTAAACTTCCTACTCCATGATACAGGTATGATTATTATCACCATTTAATAGACAGCGAACCTGAGGCTCCCTTAAGGAGGCTAAATATATTCCCCAAGGCCACAGACCTAATCAGAGGGAGAAAACAGGTCTTCAACCCCAGGTCTGGTTGACTGGAAAGCCCTATAAGTTACTGATTTCCATTCCAATGTGACTGCAGCTCACTGCTCACTTTAATTCATTGTCAAAGAGGCGTTTGGGTGGCTGCCAATGTTTAGGTATAAATGAGCTTTGCCTAATTCTATTTTTATTCTGATAGAATGTGACATGATGTGTTGGAACCAGAGGTACTTGCAGGAGTCAAGACATAAGAAGGAGGAGGAAAAAATGGGAATCCAGCGAAGCCCAGCAGGATGAGGTGAGAAAAGGATTCAAAAGAAGCGGCTCTGGGAAAGCCAAAAAGGAATCATCAGACTTTATTGTCAAATGCTCGCAAAGGTCTCAGTCATTTATGGAATCTAGCTCCATAAATGGAGGCTCAGCTCAAGGGGAGGTGAAAATATGTCAGTTTAAAACATTTCGAAGTTTTAAAAAAATTCATTTCAAAGTATTATATATTGGAAAATTGGACCCCTTGAACGACAGACAGTTTTGTTCAGGAATTAAAAAGGTGGACAGGGGAACCAGACTTCTTGAGTTTTAATTCTTATTCAACTACTTACTGACTGTGTTGATCCTAGGGAAGTTATCCCATTTCTCAGTGCCTCAGTTTCCCAAGATTTAATGGGAATAATAACATATACCTTGGATACTTTGAGGATTAAATGAGTAAATTAATATAAAGTTTTGAAAATAGAGCTTGCCACATAATAAATGTTAGCTGTGACTAAGAATGTAGCAGAAACAAAGATGCGTCCACATTTCAGAGTAAATGCCCAAATCCTTACAAGGGCCAACACCGCCCTACCTGATCTTAACTGATATTTTTGTTGAAGATAGAAATCCTAAATAAAACAACCTCTTTCAGGTTCTTTTAAACCTGAATCTGTCTGAAGATTTTTAGATATATCTATCTGCTGGCTAGATATCCTGAAGGTAGATATCTGTACCCTGCATATGCAAACTGAAAACTGCTATCTAGACTCTAATAGCAAGAGGGTGCAGATTTTCAGTTGAAAGCTGCTCTTACAGACTAGAAGCGGATTAAGAAAGTGGACTGTGGAGTCAGAAGTATCTGGATGCAAATTTTAGCTCTACCACTCACTAGTTGATTATGGGTAGGTCACTTGACTTGTAAGTCAGTTCATTTGTTTCTTAACTTGCAAGAGTCCTATGGCTGCTTATAATATGACTAGAACATTTAAAGTGTTTGATACAAGTTAGGTATCATCATTGTCATCATCATCACCATTGTCATCACTGAGTTCACTTTTGCCTGGGTCCATGTGTTGTAAATGCAGGAACTTTAAAAGAAAAACAGCTTCCCCAAACATGTAGAGATTGAGGAAGAGAGTGAAAAATTTAGTTAGAGAAAAATGTTCATATAAATATCTCCAAAGAAATATCGTGGGTCTCTAAGTAATGACAAAATCTGCTTCAACTTTATAAGGAAGCCAAAGAAAAAATGAAATTGACAGCTACTAAAAATGATAACAGATTCTCAAAACAATTTGCTCCTAGTGAAAGTATCAAAGGGAAATTATCATTTTACGTAGACATTTCTTTGCCAGAACAGTGTACAAACACACCCAGAAAAATAGCACAGGAGCTTTCTTGCTCATTTGCCAGGGCAATACACCAAGTTTGAAGACGATCCCCAGAATGACATCAAGTCGAGAGATTATCATGCTCAGTGTATCCACATCCCAGGACCTCCATTAAGTCTCTGGACATCATCAGACACTGTGAAAAATGCTGAAGACAGGACAATATGACCCTGAGCTGAGAAGATTAATAACCGGTGAATAACTAAACTAGCTCACTGATAGTTTGCTATGCTGATTTCTACAGCTATCTTAATGGATTATTTGAGTAGTTTATGGGGCATGGCCAAAAATATACCTCACTGAGGGACATGAAAGGTCTAAACAAAGCTTAGCTGAGCGGTCTTTGCCTTTTAAACATAGAATCTTTTAAAATCTTTGTTTTCCCCTCTTGCCTTCTATTTTACAATTCTCTAGAAGCCAGAAATCACACAAGGACTAAGAGTTACTTTTGGGAGCATCAGCACAAATTCCCACAGATGCTGTAAGATTGCTCACCTCACAGAGTCACCCCAAGACACACTGCTTCACTTTGTACAAGAGATAGATGTGGGGAGGTGGGGTACCGAACTACTGACGGGCAATCTGTTCTTCAATAGGAGTCAGTAGAATTTTCCAGTAATTAAGAGATCTGGATTCCAATACAGAGGGTGTACTTACATGATGCTAAGCATCGATTTAGAATCCTCCTTGTTAGTGGCTGGGTGTCATGCACACCCAATCCCTGTTTCTTTTACAACCTCAGTCTAAATTATCATAGTTATATAGACAACCTAAAAACAGTGGCAAGTGGGACCGGGATAAATCAGATAAATTACACAGGTCATGATTTCACAGGGCATTCCCTTTTGATGCTATTTGGCTATATGGAGCTGGCCAAAAATAATTTACATACTGGGATGATTTTACAAGAATAGAATAACAAAAAAGCAACAAAAATAATCACTATGATTATGTGTCAGACACTGTGCTAGCTTCTTTCTATAAAGTATCTCATTTCCTATTTATAGTAACTCTGTTAGGGTTCTGGGAACTCTCTAAAACCTCCTGAAACAGTAGCACAGGGATTTTTTTTTTTTAAAAAAAGGCATAAGCCTATACAGATGGAGAGAATGATTGGGAGGCATAACCATTAAAACTGGTGGTGTTTAGGGGCCGGCCCCATGACTAAGTGGTTAAGTTTGTGCAATCCGCTTCGGCGGCCCAGGGTTTCACCAGTTCGAATCCTGGTCACGGACATGGCACCACTCATCAAGCCATGCTGAGGTGGCATCTGACATGCCACAACTAGAAGGACCTACAACTAAAAATACACACTATGGGGGCTGGCCCCGTGGCCGAGTGGTTAAGTTCGCGCGCTCCACTGCAGGTGGCCCAGTGTTTCGTTGGCTCGAATCCTGGGCGCGGACATGGCCCTGCTCATCAAACCACGCTGAGGCGGCATCCCACATGCCACAACTAGAAGGACCCACAACGAAGAATATACAACCATGTACTGGGGGGCTTTGGGGAGAAAAAGGAAGAAAATAAAATCTTTAAAAAAAAAATACACACTATGTACTGGTGGGCTTTGGGGAGAAAAACGAAAAATAAAATCTTTAAAAAAACAAAACAAAACAAAACTGGTGTTTTAGAAGCAGCTGGATGGTTAACAGGTAAGAAGCCCTGAATCCTAAGGTGGTAATGGGGAAAAACAAGAAGCAGACTGACTTAGTCTTTGGAATACCCCCAAAGATTCAGGAATTGGTGGCACCAGGTACTGCTGAAAGCGCAGGTAATGGAGCACTGGATGAATGTTTAGAATCAGTTAGGTCCCTAGACACTCTCCTTTATTCCATGCAGCCAGATGACTAACCCTCCTTACCCGAGAAGGATGCTGGGAGTTTACTCTCTAAGCGGATAACAGAGGAAGGTCTCTGGGCAAGAGGACACCAGGTTCAATTGAGGGTAGTAGGGATTTTGCAAATATTTATATCATGAATGCTGAGACTCCCAGCTGCCTTCCTCCACATGGCTTCCAGCACACTGGCAGTGAGATGTCTGTCCTCCGAGAAGGAGATTGAAGACTCTTTCTCTAGGGACTGTGATCAACCCCAAAGGAAAAACCTAAAAATAGTGACATGGGAGGAAGGTCCCAAGTGAAACGGTTCAGTCATATTGCACCCATAGTCAATACACTTTACCCACAGGTTCATGGCTTCAAGTTAGCTTTTCAGTGCCTCACTCTTCAATATGAGCCAACAACTAAGAATCACTCAATATCTGAGGACAGCTTCTAACATAAAAGATCGAGTCTGAAGTAAGTAAAGAAAATCTATCATTAATATTTTCAGAGGAATAAGACATATTGAATTCATGCATAGACAAGAAAACAGTACTACAAATAAGGAACATTCAGAGACTAAAACAAGAAAAGGACGTTACAAATAAGAAACATTCAGAGACAAAAAGAAAGTTCCTAGAAATTTAAGCCACGATAACTGAGAGGTAAATGTTAACAGGTCTAAGACTAATTTCTGTGGGCTGGCGTCCAGAAAAGCAGGCGGCTTTCTGCACTGCTCCATGGAAGCTAGCCATGGCCCCATGCTTAAGGCCATCAATTCTAGTCAACTCTAACACTTGGCCTGTAGCCCCAGATCATGCCAGGCCAGGGGTAGTACTTCCCCAATCATGAGCACTGAGGTGGTGTTCCTGCCACTTGCTCACACACTGGCAACCACAGGCTTGGCCTCTAGTCTGCGGGTCATGCTAGGAAAGAAGCTATGCTTCCATAATCACACAGTTGGAAATCCTAGAGCCCAAGGTTCAGCACCCCCTTTTGTCATCTGATGCTCAGCTTACTAGATTTCTGTGAGTTACCCTAGAGTGCCATGGACAATGGGGGATTTGTATTCCTAATGCTGCTTATGTCTCCATGAATTTCTTCCTAGAAATGCTGCTTCAGCAGCTCTGATGTGTGGGAAGCCTGGCCATTTGCCTTTGTTTGACTGGCAATGGCAGAGATGAAAAATAGTTGGAAGAGAAATCTGAGGAAAGTTCCTGGAGGATAGAACAAACATACAAAGAGATGAAACAGAGGAAAGATAAAAGAGAAAATTACAGGACCACTCTCAATAAAGAGAACAGATAAAAGACAGCAGAGAAATAAATTCTTAACAAAATAGCACCCCCAATTTCCTAGAACAGGAGGAAATAAGTTTCTAAATTAAATAGGCCCATTATGTATCAATCAGAAAAGAGAAAATTAATTCCACACTAAATCACAATATTGTGACAATTCAAAACAACGGACATGACGAGAATAGCCTATAAATCTCGAGAGAGAGAGAAAACCAAAACCAAAAATAGGTCGCATGCAAAGGAATAGAAATTAGAATGGTTTCAGACTTCTCAACAGCAGTGTTGAAATTTGGAAGATAATGGATCAATACCTTCAAAATTCAGAAGAAAAATTATTTCTAGCCTAGAATTCTATTCCCAAACTATCATCATGTACGGGAGTAACAGAAAGAAACTTGAAAGAAAAGCAAGGTGCTTTTCAGGAAACTGCTGCTGGATATGCTTTAAAAAATTAAGGAATACACGAGATCCAGGAAACAGGGTATCCAAATAGAAAAGAGATGATAGGAATTCCCGGGAGGATGGTAAAGAAATATCCTAGAAGAATATTTTATAGTCTGGGTCTAATCATATTTCAAAAAATTTGGAAAACTGGCCAAAAGTTTGGGGTTTCAATTAGTGATATGTACCTAGAACTTAAGTAAACAAACAAAAGATAGCAGGGAAATAAAAAAGATTTGCCAAAAAAGAAAAGTAATTATGATTTGTTCCATTGCTCACCTGGAAATAGCACTGTATAGTCATAATTATGTAATTGTGGATTAATAATCTAACCAGAATTATAATTTATTTATATTAGGAGGATGGGAAATAAGAAGGGTATCATGTGGGTAGGGGCATGTGAAAGAGAGCTACAAACTCATTTTCTATAAGAAGAAGTCAATAGATAATCCCCAAAATGGAAGAATCAAGAGATAATAATATAAACATGTTATTTAAAGACATGAAAATCAATACAAAACCAAACCGAAAAAAAAAGCCCAAAGAGTTGAAAATGTTTGCCTCTAGGAAAGAGAAAAAAGGGAGCAGAAGAGCTTATGTTTCTCATACTAAGTCCTTTAGAACTATTTCATTATTTATTCTTCGTCCGAATAAACGGTGGGGGGAAATTAAAACCGAGAAAACAAAGTATTGTCAGGTGGATGTTGTTATCCCTATTTCAAAGACGAGGAAACTGAGGCTTAGAAATTTCACACAATGAGTGACTAGTAGAGAGGAAATTTTAACTGGGATCTGTGGCTTCTTAAGTGTGACAGTATAGCTAGTTGCCTCTAGAAGGGAAAAGACCCACCATCTTGCAGAGCATCTCTGTGTGTCAGATCATATGCTAAGTGCTCTGCATAATGCCACCTCACTTAAGACTCACAACAACTCAGAGACATGGGTGTTATTCTCATTTTACAAAGGCAGAAGCAGAAGCTTAGAGAGGAAGTGGGAGAATCAGGATTTGAAGGGAGCTTTCAAAGCTCACGCTAAGGAGTCCAGAGTGCTACCTATTTTAATCCTCCTCATCTATATTGAGTGCGTTGGGGATATTGTCAGCCTTTATACTAGATTCCTAAAGTTTTCTCAATATAAGCCCTGCTTCTTTGGCCAGCTGTTACTGAGTCTCGAAAAACTCAACTCTGATTTGTTTGTTTTCTCTGGAGGATCTGCACAGGTAAAATGTTGCCTGACAGATATCTCGTTTTGTCACCTAGTTCATTTAGGAGAGCGGCAGTTTTCTGCTTGACTCACTACATCTCCAAATGGAAATTTTGTATGAGGCGTTAGCATTTCCTCCAAACTGAAGAAGAAAAAGGATCTTAGCGCAGGTGGAAAACTGTCTGAACTTGAAGTAAGAACTTCCCAAGAATTAACAGCTCTCCTCTCCTAGTTGGAGCCATCATCTCAAATAATGGAAATATTCATTCCCTACCTGGCTGAATAATAAGCGATGGTTAATTTCTATCCCAAGGGACTTTCCTCAGAGGATCTAAAGGAGGAGCACACCACAGAAACAGCAACCCCAAAGGTCCCAATTACTCAACGCTACAATGGTATGACTTAGAGTGGCCATATGGCCTTGTTTGCCCGTGACAGTCCTAGTTTATCTCTGTTGTCCCAGTCTATCAATAGTACCCTGCTTATGTCAATTTGCATGAAAAATTACATGATAGCCTAGCAACACTTCATTGTTGCTCCTATTTTGGTATGCTGCCACAGAATCTACTGCATGCTTCACTCCTCTCTCACTCCACACCAACATATGTGTTACCAAGCCGGTCCCGTGGAATGGAGATGGATAAGGGGGTATCTCACCCCCTTGGTAGTCTCTCTTTCTAGCTGAAAACAAGCTTGCATTTTACTAACCTGACGTATTTTTCTGCATACTGTTTTTAAAATAAAGGCAACTTTATTTCCTAGGTGCTTTAAATTAAATCAAGTTATTTGACAAATGACAGCACCCTTTCAGTCAGACGTTATAGATAACCACAGGCAGAGCCGGGTGACACCTTTTGTAGGCTATTGATTAAAAGGAGCTGATATCCATCTTTCCAAGCACAGAATAATCCGCTGGCATTACAGAAATGATGGCAATCTTACAGAGAAGGTTAATCAGATACATGGGAAATCATACCTGCTCTTTGATAAAGTACAAGTCACTCAGAGATCATTCACAGACGCCAGCTGCCCACAGCACTGTCCCTCAGAAAACAGAGTTCAGGGCAGGCAGATCCTGGTTTGTCAAAGACCTACTACAAAACAAGACATTCTGCAGGTTTGAACAGTTTTGCCTGCTGAGAGCACTGCTTTGTGGGTTTTATAATACATGCACAATGGTAAACAGCATAAATATAAGAAGTAGATATAAAGTAATGATTTACTTTTTCTGAGAAGAGAGTGACTAATCTCTCAGTCCTCGGTGCAGCTACAAAAACATCGCTGGTGTTTTGGTACATTTTTAGGGCACCATAGCAAGATACCAAGTTAAGCACACTGAGACACTGCTGTTGGATAAATGGTAGTGGAGTCGATAGGAGGCAGGTAGAGAAAGGACTGGCAGCACAATGATACTATCATTTAAAGGTACCTACTAAACACCAGGGGCTATTAGTGCTTTACAGAGAGAATTCTAATTTTTTCAACAGGTAGGATTTCCTATCTTATGGAGGAAGAAACTGAAACTCCTAAAGATTAATTTCAGGTCACAGGGCTGCTCAGAAGGGTTGGAGTCGGTTTATGAAACTAGGCTGTCAAACACCAAAGCCCATATGCCTTTCATGGTGCCTCACTGAGGCCCTCTATTTTTCCCTGTCTGCTACTTATTAATTTGCTCAGCTGTTATTTTAATAACAAGAATTTGCTGAGCTTCTTTGGGAGGCCAATATGCTATAGTAGAAGGGGGCGCAAGCTATTGGGACCTAGCTTGGTTACGAAATTTCCCCTTTCTAGTTTCCTCTACAAGAAGAACGGGCAGGAAGAGATGATCTCATCTCTTCCAAGGATCTCAAAGGTCATTCCAGTTGGGTCAATTTATGAATCGACTGCGAGAACAGGATGGTTCTAACATGCTGCAAAAGGAGACCTGATTATGTGACCTATCCATTTATTTATTCACTCACTCATCCATTCATTCAAGATAGTTACAGAGCACCTAATATGTGCAAGGCACATGCTAAAGACTGTGGGTACAGGTCAGCAGTTCTGATCCTCAGGAAGCTTACATTCTAGTTAGGGGGACAGAGGATGGATGCACAAATAAGCAAAACCAAAAAGTATGTTTAGATTATAAAGTGTGTTATGAAAGAAATGAACAGGGTACTATGATAGAAAATTATAGGAAGAAATTTCTTTTGATAAGATGGCCAGAGAAGATTTCTGAAGAGATCTGGGATCTGAAGGATGAGCCGGAGTCAGCCAAAAAATGGAGTTAGGGAGTGGGGTGGTAGGAGGAGAGTTTTATAATATAAAGAAAAATTATCCAAATATCTCACGGTATCAAAATAATAGTATGAACATAATAATATGAAATACAAAGACCAACATGCACAGGTGTGTGTGCACACACACACAAATAAACCTTACTTCTGGAGGTATCTACATTATCAAAGCCCACCGGCCAAAAAACAAGAACAATAAAAAAACATACAAATACATAAGTAAATGAAACGCATGAACCTCATTTTCTAGATGAGGATATCGAGGCTCGGAGAGATCCTGAATTTTTGTCAAGATTACCCAGACTGAGAAACCAAACAGGCTAAAGTTACGGTTATTTAAGCGCAGCTGGAGCAGACTCTACCACGTATCACAGCAGTAAGGCTTGCTTTGGTCAATGTAACTATGAGATTTATATTTTCCAGAGCTGAATACACCAGTTATACTCCTGTGTCTCACTAAGATGGCCTCAAGGTAATCAACTGATCCCAGTGACTGGTTACTGCTCCAGAGTGGCTTAGGGGATGTCACAGAATTTTCTAGAAGTTTCAAACTTTGACCTGCCAATATGTACAAAAATGATAATAACCATACCTAATATTTATTATATGTTTACCACATGGACAGGTAGTGTATTGAGCACTTTAAAGTATTCTCTCTTTTAATTTTCTCAGCATCTTGATGAAGTACGCACCATTTTTATTTTTGTCATATGCTTTTCTGACTCAAAGTGTAGAGTGTAAGGGAAACAACAACAGACATTTAGTTTCAAGATTGGATTCTGACCTGAGGATTGCTAGCTAAGTACCTGAAACATGCTGCTTTACCTTTCTTTCTTTTTTTTTCTTTGTGGAAGATTAGCCCTGAGCTAACATCTGCCAATCCTCCTCTTTTTGCTGAGGAAGACTGCCCCTGAGCTAACATCTGTGCCCATCTTCCTCTACTTTATATGTGGGACGCCTACAACAGCATGGCGTGCCAAGCAGTGCCATGTCTACACCCAGGACTGGAACAGGCAAACCCTGGGCCACCAGAGCAGAACGTGCACACTTAACCACTGCGCTACCCAACCAGCCCCTGCATTACCTTTCTGAGCCTCAGTTTCCTCATCTACAAATGGGGAAAACAATACCTTTCTGTTTTGTCTCACTCAGTCAAGGTGGTGTGTGTTCTGTGCCATGTAAAGTGTCTAATATTATTTTCCTGTGGATATTGGATCATTTCTTCCTTTACTTGAATAAAACAGTAATGGTAGATGACACAGAAAACAATGCAAGCTATAACGTTTGAGCAAACCTATCAGTACAGTTTGTCTACAAGACTCGGGCATGGATCTGAGAGATATTAAAAGTTCATCAAAGGGCTAAAGAAGGACAATGGTGGGGGGTGGGCAGACAGATGGATTAGGAGCACATAAGAAGATGTAAGTTTCTGGTAATAGTCTTCTTAAGTTGATCACGGACCTACAGATATTTATTACTTTTCTAAAATAATACAAAAAATTCAAAAAAAGAGTAATAGACATTCGAGGGAAAATAAAAGCGTATCCTTATTGGCTGTCAATTAGCTGGAAGTTATCTCTTCATCAGAAAAATGAACTATGTCTGATTTCTCATTGATTTATCAATGAACTTTATGCGTGGCAGTAGAGATTCAAAAATGAACAACAATCAAGTGAGAGTCATAAATAGACTGTAAAAATGTGACAGGTGCATTGAAAGAGATGTACACAGAGCAACGTAGGAGTAGCGTCAAGGTAGTAATCAGGACGTCTCCTGGGATTCTTATCATGGGAGGATTAAATGGATGATGATGTGACCAAATGAAAGAGAGAGTGCGGACGGAAGTGCTAGAGGGAACTGAGTGGAAAAGACAGAGTCAACATGGGGGACATGCTTTATTTGTGAAACCAAGTATGCAACGGCATAGACAAGATGTTTCTAGAATATGACCATCTGGCCAGGTGCTGGAGCTCTCAATTGGTGGGTTGTGAACAGTAGTCAGAGAAAGAGAAGGTAATAAATATTTGAGGGCTGATATATGCTAATTAATGTAAATATATTATCCAATTTAGTTTTCCCAATCCTATGCAAGAGATTCTGCTATACTCATTTTACAAGTTCACTTTGAACAGTTTGTAAGAGATAATGTTGAGATTTGAACCAAATTTGTCTATGTCAAAACCTGTATTCTTCCCCCACAATATATTAGTGGAGAAGGGAACATATGGACTATATTGGATGTACTAGAGAACTTCTCTCTCCAGTTACTATGCTCTTAATATCTGGCATGGTGTCACAGGAATAGAGAGGAAGGGTGCTAAGAGTCTGCAGAGCTATAGGGAATGGAAGACTGGTGGTGGGAGTATTCTCCAAGGATGTCTTCCAGGAGTAGAGTGGAAGCCCGCGATCACAGCAGAAGGATTAGGAGAAGCTCCTAAGTAACTGACAGTCATACAGCTGGTGATGCCTAAGAACATATCAAGCTCTAGGAATTAGATGATTCCTGGATAGCACAGCTGGTAAATTGACTTCATTACGTCTTTTTCTTTCTGTGCAAAATAGATCATTACTTATTTTTTCCTTTTTTAATTGAGACATAATTCACACAACATAAAATTCACCCTTTTAAAGTTTATAATTCAGTGAGGTTTTTTTGGTATATTTACTCTTTGTGCAACCATCACCACCATCTACTTCCATAATGTTCCGAGACCTCTAAAACAAACCCTGTACCTATTAAGAGTCAATCCCAATTCTCCCCTCTCCCCATCCCCTGGCAACAGCTAAGCTATTTTCCATTTCCATGCATTTGCCTGTTCTAGACATTTCATATAAATAGAGTCATACAATATGTGGCCTTTCGTGTCTGGCTTCTTTCACTTAGCATCATGTTTTCAAGATTCATTCATGTATCAGTAGCATGTATCAGTATTTCCTTCCTCTTTATGGGTGAATAATAGTCCATCGTATGGATAGATCACATTTGGTTCATCCATTCACCAGCTGATGGACATTTGGGTTTTTTTCCACTTTGGGCTATTATGATTACTGCTTCTATGAACATTCAGGTACAAGTATTCATTGCTTTCTGATACATCTACATAGGGCTCAGGTTTTTTTTTTTTTTTTTTTGGTGAGGAAGATTGGTCTTGAGCTAACATCTGTGCCAGTCTTTCCCTTATTTTGTATGTGGGACTTTGCCTTAGCATGGCTTGATGAGCAGTGCACAGGTGCGCACCTGGGACCCAAACCCACGAACCCCGGGTTTTCGAAGAAGAGTATGCAAACTTAACCACTATGCCACTGGGTGGGCCCCATCATAGGGCTCATTTTTAAAGTCAGTATGTAAAACAAAAGTTTTATATACTGAAAATTGCCCTTAAAAATCTCATGGGAAGCCACCACCTTGAAATCAATATGCTATCCAAATGAGCCAGATTTCTCTCCAGTTTTCTTTGGCTATGAGCCTGTTGAAGTGGCTGGCTTGTGTTTGGTGGCCATATGGTATAAGATCAACATGTCATCAAACACTGGAATCCCCTTCAGTGTGGTGAGATGATCACATTTTAAGAGGTACATGTAGACTGAGGCAACTGAGCCCCGTGTCCTTTCAGATCCTTATCTTATGACCACTCGCGAAGGGACCGATTGGTAAAACTGCCCACACCGCTTAAATTGTAACTTCTCTCTTTCCTTCAGGGATCATAACCCGAATTCATGTAAAATAAATGGTCATACAATGCAAATCTCTCATACATGAAGCATGCCATCTCATTTTCTTTGGGAGCCTGAGGTAAAGGACCTCTGGATAGATTTTGTTGTTGTTGAGTGAAAAATAAATAAGAAATTAGAGGGTTTTCATGCTTTATTCCAACTAAGTACTTCGTTATCAAATACAGAAATTTAGAACTGGAAGAGGCCTTAACTCTATTCATGGCTCTTCATCTTACAGGTGAGAAAACTAGAGTCTGGAGCAATGTGATATACTTAGGGTCACACAATTGGGTGGTAACAGAGCTGGGACGAGAACCCAGGTGGGTAGGACTTCAGTTCACTGTTCTTTCCACTAGACTACAACCATTCCCATATTCACAAAATTTAGAAAAAATAGGTCATATCCTCAAGTTTTTTATTATTTGCAACCTTTATAACTCAGCACATTGTTTTCTGTTTTATTTCTTTCTCTCTTTCTTTCTTGTGCTAAAACTATAATTCTCCCCAGGATGGCAGGGAGTCTAAGAAGATAAGTTAGCAAAAAGGAAGAGCTATTATACAATTTATGGCTTTTCCTTTATACACAAAGCTTTCCCAAATAGACTGGTGCACTAATGATTTTGGCTGGAAGATGGCACGCTGATTTTCTGGAGCTGAAGGCTAGCATGATTTCGTCATTCAAATACACTAGTCAGATGAATTAGAAATATTCATGAAAGGAGAAAATGAGTTTACAGGTAGTATCTCATGACCACTATTTTAGTACCATTAATCCACACTCTCCCTATTTCTTTGGCAGTTGACAGGAATCCCCAGTCAGCAGCTGGAGAAAGCAGAGAGTCTTTTTAAAGACAGGACTAATTTGTTTCCTGGTGAGAGGTGACAACCTGCCTCAATTTGCTTCAGATTTCTCAAAGATAATGACTTGTGTTTTCTTGTCCCAATTAACCACTGGCTGCTCCTGAGAAGACCATGTCCATTCAGATAACTGAGTTCCTATTCCCACTGATAACCTCCTGGTATAGATATGGGAGTGAAATGCAGATTCAGAATAGAATCATGAACAGAATTATAAATAGAAAGATTTAAAGCATTCCCTTTTCCAGCTTTCTTCTTCTCATATCCCCATCATGGTCAATTTACATCTACTTAATAATTTAATAATTGGAAATAATCAAAAGGCCAGCCTTTTCTACAGAGTGATGACACCCAGTTAATACTGCATGTCAAATGCTTACAGAGGGCCTGGTAGTATCATCAATGTATGATTTAGAGATATAAGACATACAGAATAATGAGGTCTGGGGTCAATTTAGAGAATACACGCCCCCTGTCTAAAGGCATTGTGATTCATAAGTTTTAAACACTCTCACAGCCAAATAAAACAAGTCTGTAGGTTCAAGTCAAATTAGCCATGAGAGCCACCTCTGGTCTATAGCTGACATTTAAACACTCCTGATATTTCCTAACAGCCCTCTTCTCTCTCCTCCTCTCATTCACTCCTCCTTATCCAGGGGTGAGTCTTGGGGAAAACAAAGAAGAATTCTTAGCTCTTTGCCATTCTTTCTCCTTGAAGTGTGAAGGAAGCACATATATTGGGTTGATCCTCCATTCTATAAGTTTTGTAATGCGAGAGACCTGAACTTGCACAGAGGTACAAGTCTATGCAATTTGGGGCTCAGTCTTAGGAAGCCCACTATTGCTATGTACCTAGCCACACTCTCATCTATCAGCTGTACCAGTAACAAAGCTGACATTTGATTGCCTTGATTTACCTCTCAAAGAGTTTAAAATTCAGGCAATGAACAAGGGTATTGTGTATTGAACTCCTTTAAATTCCAACATTTGATTAAATAGAAAAGAGATTCTTTTATTGGACTCTATTTTAAGAATATATCACTCATAATTAGCAGAGTAACCTTTTCAACCCACGCTGCATTGCTGATTATGGATAAATTCATGCCAGGAGAAATAAATGGAAAGACTGCAATAAGAAAACAAAGACAATGTGACAGAATTAACCTAGGGGCATACTTTTGCTCAGGGGTATAAAAATAAAAGGGGAGAAATAAGTTTTTAAAACCATAAAATCGGGGTGGCCCCATGGCCAAGTGGTTAAGTCCATGCGCTCCGCTTCGGTGGCCCGGGGTTTCGCCAGTTCAGATCCTGGGTGGGGACATGGCACCGCTTGTCAGGCCACGCTGAGGCGATGTCCCACATAGCACAACCAGAGGACCTACAGCTAGAATATACAACTATGTACCGGGGAGCTTTGGGGAGAAGAAGAAGAAAAAAAAGGATTGGCAACAGGTGTTAGCTCAGGCACCAATCTTTAAAAAACAAAACAAAACCATAAAACCATAGAATGATAACATTTCAGAGTTGGGAGGGTCATGTGGGTGAACATTTACAGTCACCTGAGTAGGCCCTGAGAATGCTAAAATGACTAGAAAATGCCCTTTATAGGCCCTCAGATCACACACTCCCATGTGATGCTAGCACTCTTTCTGCAATGTTTCCTCAGAGTGGATGTCCAGTCTAGAACTAAACATCATTAATAACAGAAAAAAGTCACTAGTTTCATCTTTTGTATGGTCTAATTATTTGAAGGTTTTTCCTTTTATCGAATACAAATAATACCCTCTGTTCCAATACTTACCACCCATCTATTCTAGAACCGCCCTTTGATATCACATAGAGTTTGATAGCTCTTTAAATATTCGAAAACATTGACCATCACTTTCCTTCCCCCTCCATATGTCCTCTTCTTAGGTTTAACCAGCCTCGGTTTCTTCAGCTGTGCCTCCTCTCATCATTCCAGTTGTCTTCCTCTAGGTTGATTTTAAATTTGAATGTCTATCTGAAAATCAAAACAATCTTCCTCCGGTTGTATTTTCATCACTGCTACAGTAGAGTTTTAGATTTTTCCATCTCTTGTCTTGGATCTCTATTAAGTTACTGATTTAATTTGCTTTTTTTTTTAAAGCATAGAATATTGTTGACTCATCCATGATCTTACAGTCAACTAAGACCTTTAATACATAGCCTGACCCTAAAATTTGACAATCTCCTGCTGATTTTGGGGGCCAAGTGCAAAGCTTTACATTTGCCACTATTAAATTAATATTGTTACATTTGGTTCATATGAATATCTTTTTCAGATAATTTTGAGTACTGATTCTGTCATTTTGTATATTCCTTAATGATTCATGTGATCAGGAAACCTACTTAGCAAACTATTAGTAATATCATGTGTCACTTATAAGAAATTTCAATAGGAAAAGGTTAAGGAAAGAGGGCAGAGGGATGGTAGGGATCTCCCTGCCAGGTTGATGAGCTAATCAACACTGTCGGAGTGAGACATTTTAACCTATCTTCCAAACTGTCCTCCAGCATCCTCTCTCTATCTTGCACACATAGGTATCACAAGAGATTTTTTTTTTTTAGAGGAGTCTTGCTGATGCTATTTTGACTAGCAAGAGAAAGAAACATATTTCTAAGAAAATAAGCCTAGTTTTTTTTTATTGTTCAAAAATCTAGACTGGTGGAAAGATATTAATGAAAAAAGAAGTTACAAAACAGTGTGTATAGTATGATGTTTTTGTTATAGATCATACTATACACACTGTTTTGTGATAAGGATACTTATTTACAGATTTGAAGGCAGATATAGATTTAAATATACACACACAGACACATACACACATATATACATACATATATATGCATGCCTAGATGTTATTCTGAAAGAAAATATTTTAAAATATTTACGTGTATTTCTCTAAATGATGAGATTATCTTTTGTCTAATATTTCTACAAATAACATGGATTATCACATACTTAAAAAATAATTGAAAAAATCCCATGTTGGTGATAACTACTTTTGACTCTAAATGCTCTTAGAAGATGTAAAATTTCTGCTGAAGTTGGTGTCAAGATCATTAAGGTACAGTTGATGGAATCCCCTTTCTTTCCATTAAAAAGAAAATAAAAATATTTGCCTCCCTGTTGTCCACAGTTCCTGAAATACGACCCACAGTGTTTCAGTGGCCTCCTCTCTGGAGGTTTCTCATTTCACCTTTCCACTGTATTTTCCCTGAATGTGCTGGGGGCTTCCACACCTATGGGCCATTAGATAAATTTCTTCTGCCTGGGATTACCTGTACATTTTTTAACTTAGTGAACTCACTCATCTCTTAATTCTCAGTTTAATTATCACCTTTACCCTCTTAGTTAGGTAATCTTTCCTATGTGTTCCTTCTATACTTGGAACTCAGCTCTATTTCTTTGTTCAGCAGGTCAAGGGGAGGGTCCAGGAATGTTATTTAAAAGCCTGTAGGCAATTCTGACCCTTGAGATCCATGGCCCACAGTGTCCAGATGGAAGGAAACGGCTATGTCTTCTGTATCTTTTGACATTCATTCATATTTGGACTGCATCAGAGAGTCCCCTCATCACTTATACTGGTCTTTATAATTTAACTTCCTTTGTCTTATCCATCAAGAAGTGTTCGTGCAAATAGCATGGTGACCAGATGTTTTATTTATGCTGTGGGCAAAGCCAATTGACACACATATATGTTACATCAGAAGAGATCAGATGAAAGTATATATGGAAGAGAAGGCATTTCTGATTAGACTCTTTGGATTCCACTCTTTTAGGTAGAATTCAAGCTTTACTTACACTTACAAGGAGTTCTACTTCCGAAGAGAGAGAAAGGAGGAAAAAGTTAATGTGGTAATAGATGACATGCTTTCCAGTTTGGGAAATTTACAAAGCAGATGTTGCTAATCTTCACTTAATAACATGTCTTGCATGTTTGCACACCGATTACAGAACTGCTAGAAGGCCACGTAATAGCCACTCTTGCTCTAAATGTTCTGCTTACATTTCCTCTCCCATAACCAGTAACCTACTTTCGGCTCTTCAAATGGCTGCATAAAAGAGACAACCATTTTAACCTTTTAGAAATGGATCTTGCTGGAGTAAATCAGAGAGAGATGATGGAAATGTTAATTAACTCGCTTTCATCTTGGTCAGATTCCGTATTTAACCTAAAGGCCTACGGTCTTTTGGGCGGTTTTCTTAGATTTGATTGCCTATGACAGCCAGAGAAATTTAATCACAGTTTGGAGGGGTTACTCCTTTGAGAGTGCAATACCCCTCCTACCTCTGGCACAGAAAACAAATGCTAAGGAAGGAAGGTGAGAGTCACTCATGAATTATTCTGACACATCTCTTTTCTAGTTCAGGGTTTGTGATAGACCAAACTTTCCTTTTCAGAGTTGGGACCAAGTGTTGCCTTCCTGCACGCGACCACTTTTAAAATACAAGGAGACCAATGATTTAAAACACACACACACACACACACACACACACACACACACACACGCACACACATCCCTATTTCTGAGAGATCATGTCCACATAAAAACAGTCTGCATGACAAAGCATCATTCTCAAACCACAGGAAGTTTGACATTTAGGAACAGAAGATAAAAGTGCTTAATTTTACTTTCCACTTTATTTATTACACAATTAGCCATTTAAAATCCATTTCAGCTTTGGAAATTAGAAAAAAGAAAACACAGCACAGTTGAAAACAAACCACATTGATCTTTAAACATTTCATCGACTGAAAAACTCAAGATAAACCATTTTTTTTCTTCAGGAGGGTAAGAGCTCTACAGTAAGATATAAGATGACAGATGTAACCTAAATAGATGTGCATGAGAAAGAGATGGATTTTTACTTACGTATTTGAGAAATATACAACTTTAATAATGCTGGGGATGTGTTCAGAACTGGTAGCAGAGGTAGGTCAGAGATCTATGCTTTTTAATATCAACTTCCTCTGGAGTAAGGATTTTATCACATTAATAGCTAAATCATACTGATCGTAAAATAGCTGAAATGAGGCAATTAGTATGGCCTATGACAGCCATGAAGAATGAAACATTTGAGGTTTTCAGTGCAAGCCAGATGGATATCTTCAATATACTTCTTATTATCTGCTTGTGGTAATAAGTTCAATTAAACTGAATCAGTACAACACAAGTCTCTTTGAATTGCCGGAAAAGAAATTAATTATGTGCTTCACATTTAATGAAGCCAAAGAGTCATATTCTGTCTGCCTTTTTTGTTTGTTTTGTTTATCTTGATTGGTAAGTATTCATTAGGAAATAAATTATTTCATTCATTCTACAGTAGAGTTTTTTCCTTAAAAGAAAGTATTTGGATTAAATGGGTTAAATATCACTAGTAATAAGGTTTTATCTATGCTACAATATCTGGGAGAGAAGTAGAAAATCAAATCTAGTGTTTCGATGATTTTGACTGCAATGTCTAACCATGTAGAAAAATTCTGACCTGAGGTTTTCTTTTTAATTTGAGATTATTATACATACAAAAATACAAAATTGTTTTTACCAACACTCATATTCCTACTTCTACAATTAACAGTCTTTAACATTTTTTCATAGACCTCCAGCTTTTTCCCCTCTGAAGATAAATTAAAAATTTACCCAATTAAAATATTACCAGTACAGTTAAAGTTTTTTCACTTAATCTTGCTCCAGACCCCTCCCTCAAAAATACTATCATGAGTTAGTCCTTATGTTGAACATGTATTTTTACATTTAAAAATTACATGGTATTATTTTCTATTACTTTTATATTAAATGATATTACATGCATTATATGATATAATAACCTATGTATTATTCTTTAATTTGTGTATTTTTTTTGTCACTACCAACAACATGATGAAAATCTTTCAACTCTACCTCAGAACAAGTATAATTTCCCCTAAATACTCAGAAATGGAATTGTTGGGACATGGAGATTGTGCTTTTTCAATTTACTTACTCTTGACAGTGTCTATTCCAATTGGCACTCTTACTCATAGTGTAGCGAGTACCATTTTCCTCAGATTGTCACCAACAAAAGGTTTTGTTGGATGTTTATTTTATTTTTATTTTTATTTATTTATATTTTTGAGGAAGATTAGCCCTGAGCTGACATTTGCTGCCAATCCTCCTCTTTTTGCTGAGGAAGCCTGGCCCTGAGCTAACATCCATGCCCATCTTCCTTTACTTTATATATGGGACGCCTACCACAGCATGGCTTGCTAAGCAGTGCCATGTCTGCACCCGGGATCCAAACTGGCGAACCCCAGGCCACTGAAGGAGAATGTGCAAACTTAACTGCTCGCCACCAGGCTGGCCCCAGATGTTTATTTTTTTTCTTTTCCTTTTTTTTTGGTGAGGAATATTGGCCCTGAGCTAACATCTGTGCCAATCCTCCTTTACTTTCTATGTGGGATGCCACCACAGCATGGCTTGATGAGTGGTGTGCAGGTCTGCGCCCAGGATCCAAACCTGTGAACCCTGGGTTGCCAAAGCAGAGCATGTGAACTCAACTACTATGCCACCAGGCCAGCCCCTAGATGTTTATCTTTTGTCAATCTTATATGTTCAAAAATCGTATCACATTGGTGCTTAAATTTGCATTTCCTTGATTACTAGTGAAGCTAATAATTTTTCAAAAGCTTGTTGGGCCACAGTGTGTCTTTTATACCAAAAGCAAGAATGTGAAGCCTGCCTTCATCATGGAGGCCTTCCTATGAAGGGGCAGAATTGGAATAGAGAAATACAATAGTTGAGGAATTACGTCTTCCCTCTAGACCAAAGATGGAGAAATGATGGGCAGAATAGAGTCAGGGTAGACTGTTAGGGTATGCAATCTCAATAAACTTAAATTTCAACATTACAAATGGTGAGAACCTCTTTTACAAAGAGAACTGGACAAAAGGGGAATCATTCTATCCATGATTGATATCGCTAAAGGCACACTATTTGCTAAATCTATGTGGTCCTCATTAGGCCTCACAAGAATGTCTGGGGTAATAATTACGCTGTTTCAAGATCTTGGCTTCATGTCTCGGTACAAAGAGATTTCCAGGTTATGTCATGGTCTGTGAATATAGGAATTACCTATCCTTCCCTCAGGATTCTCCTATCTTAGCTGTTGCAAACTCCAGTGTGGCAGGTCTTCTCAGATCTAACGGGATCTAGTATGGAAATGTTCTGGTCACTGTCCTTCTACCAAGAGACCTATCATAGTCAGCATTTAGTACTTCTAACAACTAACTTTTCCTTCCTACTCTAGGTGCCTTGGTCAGAGTTTGTGTTAATCCTATTAGAAATACCCTTAATTATCGCCTAGAAATAATTGGTTCCAGTGGAAGACATCTAATTAGG
Organism: Equus quagga; assembly: GCF_021613505.1. Taxonomy (NCBI): domain Eukaryota; kingdom Metazoa; phylum Chordata; class Mammalia; order Perissodactyla; family Equidae; genus Equus; species Equus quagga. The sequence goes on from NC_060267.1 coordinate 111,736,481, forward strand.
TTGAAGTGCATTCTGTTATAAGAGCCCAATGTTAAAAGCTTTTGTTGTGGGTTAGCAGCCAGACGTCACTGCTGGTTACTGACTTCTGATTGATCCCTAGTCAAATATGGATAAAGCCTTGAATAATTTTACATAGAAGATGTGGGCTGCTTCAAATTCATTTCCAAAAAAGGTTCCAATTGAAAAGACATGACATTATTGTGTTGGTCATGCTCAGCATGGAAAAGTTGATGTTTCTCACTATCCTACAGTTAAAAGAGAAGAAGAATTTTCTATAGTGCACTGTAGTAATGCTGTAGACACTCTTTGGTGTTGGTAAGAAAATTTCCTTTCTGTCTGTTATATATATGTGTTGATAGCATCTTTTCTTCTAAACATAAATAAACTCTTGATGAGATGGACAATGAGCCCTAATTCTGGTAATAAAGGAATCAATTAAATGCTCAGTAAGCCACAAGGAGAATCTTCACTTTACAGGGACGGAGAACAAGAACACAAAGTAATTTCATGTTAGGAGTATACGTGGTGTTAGTTAAATTGTACTGAGAGTCTTTTTTCTATCAAACATAGTTAAAGTACAAATTATTTTTTATTATTATAAAAGTAATTCTGTGCACTGAATAAAAAATTTTAAACAAACAGAAGAACAAAAAGAAATCTTTTCAAATCCAGATGAAATGAGGGTAAAATTTGTGTACAGGGCAACTTCAAAAGAAAAAATATATATATATTAGGAGAAGAACAGCCAGCAGCCTGAGAGGTGAGTAAGCTTAATGTGGAACAGTGCAACTGATTTAGGCTAGTGACAGTGGGAAGTTCAGGACTTGATTAGTGTCTTGAAAAACCTCAGTTGATGTATTTTGTGCTTTAGGATTTTTCCTGGCCTGACAGTCTGGTTCCAGCAGTGTGAGGCCTCTTCAAATCCTGAAGAATCAAACTGAATACTCTGTTCCAGTGTCTGCCGAGTTATTTTTCTCTTCTCTCTCAATCAATGAGCTGATCGCCTTCCCTCTGGATTTTCCACTTATATCCAAGTAGTGGGGTCAACCCTTTCGATGCTGGGGTGAGGCTAAGGTCCTGGGAAAGAAATTCTCCTACCAAGACCAGCTTGTAATCACACTGAGGGAGTCTGACATCAAGGGGATGTGAACATTTCCAGCATGCAAGATCAGCATGAGGTGCAGTAAAAGTTGTGTATAACCTGGCTAAGCTATATCTTGGACCAAATTGTGAGGATCTGTCTTGGGAAGGAAAATGGTTATCAGAAGAAGGGATCAGTAAGGCCTTTTCTGTAAAAAATTGAATAATAAATATTTTAGGCTTTGCTAGCGAAGAAGCAAAATTAAGAATAGTATGTAGGTACTTATATTTTATATGGTCTCTGAAGTGACTACTTAACTCTTCTGTTGTCACGCAAAAACAACCATAGTCAATATGTAAACAAGTGACATCTGTTTGCATTAAAACTTCATTTATGGACATTGAAATATGAATTTCATAAAATTTTCACACCTGAAAATATTATTATTATTTTGATTTTTTTCAACCAATTAAATATGTGAAAATCATTCTTAGCTCCTGAGCTATACAAAAATAGGCAACTGGCTGGATTTCACTCACGGGCCATAATTTGCCGTCTCCTAAAAATGCAATGTTCTGAAACTTTGATGTGTATGAGGATCAAGTAGGGTGTTAATTAAAAATATAGTTTTTTTAGTCCTCCTCCCTAGAGATTTAGATTTATTAGGTTAGGGGTGAGGCACCAGGAATCAGCATTTCTATTAAGTATGCTACTAAACTTTCACTTGCTAGGTGGCATGTACAAAGTTCTTTGATGTAGGACAGGGTTTCTCAAAGTATGGACTGGAACCGCCAGCCACAGAGTTCCTCAAGGTCACTTTGGATGTAGTTCAGCAAGAGAAGTATGGTAATAGCATCCATAGCTTAAAGCCCTGCATTTCATTTTGAGCCCTGGAGGTGATCAATGGGAGCTGGGGTTGCTATTACTATAGTTATCTTGCTGAACTGCATCCAAGGCAAATACTCTAAGTTACTCTTCTCTAGGACCTCTACTTAAAAATATCTGTCATATGAAACCTGTGCAGACAGACACTGTGTCATGCAAAACTGCAGGCTTTTAACTCTGCTATTAAAAAATAAATTTGTAAGTACAACATTGCATGTAAATGTAGCCTGCCTTCCATATACTTGTTAAAGATGTTGACAAAATGATGTCACTAAAGCACGTCTTTGTCTAAAGGTCAAATATTATGCTTTCTGTAGGATTCAGGAGTCTGACTTCAGAACTCTTCTTGCTTAAAATTAAATCGCAAATCCCAAATATACTATAACTAGCTTAAAAAATTAAAAAAGTAAAATTTAGAAATTCAGATGATGGGATGATAATCAAGAGCCCCCCTGGGCACCTGTCAGAATTCTGCAGTTTGGAAGCCTGCTCATGCATAATCTGAATATTTCGCCATTTTATGGTTGCTTGCCAGCGAAACCTCCTGTACCTGGGGTAGTGGATTTCTTTCCTCCTTCTCCTCCTCTACTTATTGACCCTGTTTGACACCATGTTCCGCTTGTCTCCAAGACTGGGGGGCAGGGGAGGAAGAGAATTGGATTTTAAAAGTGTTGTTAATGATAGAATTACCGTAAAAAGCTTAGAGAAGATGTGTTTTGATGTCTGACCTTCACGGCGTTTTAATCCCAGACATATGACGAGATCAAAACGAACACAAGCACATTTTAAGGTTAGAGAACACCTTCTCTGATAAATTAGCCCCTTTGTAGATCTCAAAATTGAATTAAAATACAGCACTTACTCATATTTCGGGCTAAACTGTTACATTTGCATTAAAGGTGCACGGCTCAAGCATTTTGATGTGCGATTCAGTACTTGGCACAGTTCACGTGGAGTTCAGAATGGTTTTCTCTGCCTTCACCGTGCTTTATGGTGCAGATTTTTAAATTGTATTTCTCAGTTTATGTTAACATCCCTCTCGGAGACCTGGCGGTGTGAAGGCCCCTCTGCACAGACACGTCCTTCCCATTAATGCTAATGGGAGTCAGAACCAAGCACTGGGAGATGAATGTTCACTCAAATATCTTCTGACCTTACCCAAAGTAATAGGATTGTTAACTTCTGTGAACATATTGACCAGATAAAGCTCATCTCTCTCTTTTTTCTCCCACCTCGTCTCGAAGAATGATACGAGACTCAGAGGACTTCTGTGGAGAAACTGACTGCAGTCGAGTACCTGGCAATCGGGCGGGGACCCTCACCCCTGCACATCTCTGCCTTCCTCCTTTCACAGGCCGCCAGGCTCTTCCTGCCCCATCTTCTCCTTCTCCCATCTATTAGGAAATTGCAGGTTTTGAAGTGTTCCCTATGCCTTAGCGAAACAGATGGCCAGCATAGGCACCATATACTGATGCTGCCGCATGCCCCTCTAAGTCCTTTCCAAAACTCTCCTAAAAGTTGCCATTAAATCGTGTTTCCCAATCTTCACATACCATCTTCATGATTTTTTACATATTCTCTCATAACAATGTATATTTAATACTTTATACTGACTCACTTCTTTACTTAAATATATTTTGAAAGGAGATTTTTTATCTTTACCATTAATGGAAAACTACTGTTCTGATACACATTGAAAGTAACTAATAATTATTAAAATAAAAAAAACAGGTTAACTATGAACTGCCTAAAACTATTATACCATACTTGGGAAATCACAGTTTACATTTTACTAGAAGGCAAGAAATAAAAGTATTTAGTTCTTAAAAAAGGTAGAGGTTACTATTTCAACAACATTTATATCCACCCTAAAAATGAGGTGACCATGGCATATTTCATCAGTGGTATATCTGTAAGCTTTGCACCATGATTCGGTACAAGGTGAGTCCAGGGAGCTGCATGGATAGTTGGGAATGGCTTTGTCCTGGGGCTGGTTGTCCTGCTGAGATATGAACTCTGATGAGAATCAGAGGACTTTCCTTTCTGCCAACTGTCTTGAGAACCAAGGAAGTCAAGGCTTATGAGAAGGATGATAATCAAATACAGGATGTAACTTGTTCCTATGTGAAAATACCCCACTTTCAACAATATAGAAGAGCATACATATGGTTTCTATGTTTAAATGTTTATAATCTTTCACACTCTCAGTCATTTCTTTGTGGCGGCTCACTTCTCTTTGCTAATTATTCTAATAGGTTGGGGGTGGAAACTTCATAAGTGTTTATTTCAATAAGATTTTGAATGTACATATAGCCGTTTTATTAAAATACAAACAACAGCAACAAAACAACTACTAATACTTCTTAAGTACCCAGCACCATGTTAAGCACTTAACAGATTATCTTAGCCACAAAACAACCCTATGAAGTCACACTGCTATAATACCCACACAGGTTAATTACCTTGCCCAAGGTCACAGAGCTGGTAAGAGGGAGAAATGAAATGCAAAGCCAGATCTTCCCGACTCTAACCCCTGCCCTTTAATCACTACTTAAGACAGCTGCCTACTATTCTCTTGTATGTCCATAACCAGCAAATAATCTCTAACAGGTCCCAGCTCTGCAACTAACCAGCTCTGAAACCTTGGGATCCCTCCTGGTCCTAGTTGATCACTAACTTTCCTTTCATAGCTGAGATAGCCATACGTTAGCAAGACCTCTAGCTGGAATTTTGTTTTATAAATATTCTCCAACCTCTTTTTCCTTTGCCCTGTGAAACAAGGTGAACACATAGTCAGTCATACGCCTGTGCTATTGCTCTGAGTGAATAATTAATAGACTGAAATAGCTGAAGTCAATCTAAATACAGATTTACTTATGACTCTTGGACCTGGAATTTTCTATCTGCATAGAAAAGTATGTTTATGATAAAAAGGCTTCCCTAAACTGTAGTCTTTTTCCAATTTTCAGTGGCCCCCAAATATGTAATTAGGTTCTTTTTAGCCTTCTTTAAAATAAAATTGAGGCAAATATTCTTTTTGGATATTTTTATTTGTCTTGGATTATCTTACTTCACAGAGGGAGCTACAAATGGGCAAGAAGGAAATAATATGATATAACCCATCCATATTCATTACGGAGAAACAGGAAAAATGAGTAAAAAGATTTCCTGATGAGTAGAAAGAACCAAGCAGAAGGCAGAATCAGGATCTCTGGGTTCACATCCTTCTTCTGCTACTGGTGACCTTGAGAAAGTCACCACCTGAGTCTTATCTCTTCAGTCAGATCATTGCCAAGATCCTTTCAACTTAAAAAATCTATGACTCGGCAAGATATAAAGTGATAGAAATTCAAATGAATGTAAATTAAAATCTCATCCTTCACAATTACTTTCACCCTATCCCACCAACCTGGTGTTGAAATAGACTCACATCATGTGCTGTGCTAAGAGCATCAAGGACTTTCTGTCATAAACTATAAAGCACCCAGCTAAGGTATGTGGAAAATTTTATTTCCTTAAAACCGACAGGGTTGGCTGGGTGACTAAAGCAAAGCACAGAGGAGATCAAAGCCCTTTATTAGTATAATAATCCGTATCCATATCTCTGAATAACCAGGGCAGCTCTTTTAAAAATCGCCAATGTCATTGTTTAAACAATGTTTGCTAAAAATAGTATTTGAGTCATGGGTTTTTAATTTGCTAGCACAGTGTTCCTAGACATGAATTTCAAATCTATAGAGACTTGAAAGAAATTTAATTAAAGGATGGAAGATAACATTAGTTACATACTATAATAGATACAATGGCTGTAATTCTCAAAATTGTATTGGATGATTCTGAAATAAGATAGCCTTTCAATCACATTCATTACCAGCAGTTCTCTAAGAATTATTAATCATATCATGTTTGCTATGATGAATTAATTTAGTAACACAGTGATATCTGTACATATTAATATGAATGATGCCACATCTATAGATTAGATTATTAGAAATGAGGACACAAATATTAATGCATGTGTTCTCTGGGTTAGTCATTACCTTTTACTATCAAGTTTCCAGTACTGCTAGCAGTTCCAAAATGGTTAGTGGCTATACAGGTATAACTCCCAGCATCTGATTTTGTCACATTGACGATTCTGAGACTTCCATCTTCAGAAATGCTAATTCTGAAATCAAAGCAAATAAACCAAAAATGGTAAGTTTGTCTCATACGACTAATTGGAAATGATTTCTGTCATTCTGTCGTCGTTCAAACTATAAATCATGGCTACAAAATTTGACAGCCTCGTCTTTATTTAGGATATTTGTCTACATACACATAAATACAATTAGGACGTGTGACTTATTTAGTACTTTTAATACCTTTCTTGCTAAAATGGTCTCAACATTCTGTTGGAACAGCTATTAGAAATATTAGATATGTTGTAACCATTCTGTCTCTTCGGCAGCTCTAAGCACCTTATGCAAAGAGAAGGCTTATTGTAGATAACCATTAGTCTTAAAACTGCTAATAAAGAATAGAAAAATACTCCCTTGATTGGCCCCTTTATGCATTTTCATTGAAAGTATTTTCTTCCAGATGAGAGGCTTAACTTAAATGAAGTATTATTAGGCATATTTATTTCTTAAATATGTCACACAATACATCTTTAATGAGATGCAAGATTTGAACTTAAAAAATTAAAATATTCCACTACATGGTATGACTTTGGCAGAATAGCAAATGCAGATGGCACATCTCAGGCCCCAAAATTAGGGACACATATCTATTAGCTAGTGGGAAGGTAACACTTTCCCTGACAGACACAAAAGCTGGACCAGGAAGGATTCTAGAGAACCCTGTTGTCAACACGACTACAGCAGAGGAGGAAGACGCAAAGATGAATAAGATATACAGCCATAAAAATTGTACACAGATAGTTCATTCAGGTAAATGTCTGTTCAGTCTCTACTATCTCTTTCAAATATACCCACTTCTTTGCATTTCTTCTGCTGTCTTGTTCTCACCCAGCCTATCAAATGATCTGCCTCCTAAATGATCTGCCTATTCCTACTCTTGTCCCTCAATGCATTCTTCAGTGAGTGGCCAGATGATATTTTAAAATATAAATCAGATTACATCACTTGCCAGGCTTGAAAATCCTATGTTGGCTTCCCATTGCACTCAGAATAAATTCCTTTCTAGAACCTAAAGGTCTAATGGCTCTGGCCTTCGCCTCTCTCTTGCCTACTTTATTTCATTCTAATCTTTCTATCCTTCAATGAACTGTAGTCACACTGGTCTTCTGCAAGTTCCTAGAATATCTGAAACCCTTTCCCATCTCAGGAGCTTCCTATTTGCTGTTCTGCCTGCCTTGACATCAGGACATAGCTGACACCTTCTCACTCTCTCAGGACTTCAACTTAGAGGTTGCTTTTTCTTATAGACCTTTCCTGACTCACATTTCTAAAGTGGACTTCCCTGTCATTCTCTTTTCTTGCAGCCACTTTATTTCTTCCCATTAAACACAATCTAGAAGTTTTGTTTGCTGTTAACTGTCTTATCACATGGAATATTAGCTTCATTGAGGGCAGGGACTGTGTTTGTACTAGGACTCAATCTCTGGGATCTAGTACCTAGGATGACATGTAGTAGATGTCCTGTAAGTATCTGTTAAGTGATTGAGTGAATAAGTAAATAAATAAATAAGTATTCTAAGAGAAAAATCAATAATGTGTTATAGGAATTCAGAGTGACTGAGCCACTAGGCACTAGCATTTGTCTCAACAGAGTCCTTTACAAATATTTTAAATAAGGAGTGTAGAATGAGCACAGATTCACTTAATAGAACTTTTGGCTAAGCATTTTAAAACTACAGGTCAAATCTTAAATACAATGGGTTGCAAATGCTGTATATACTTTTCGTGAAGGCTCTAGGGATGGAGAAGCTATAGACTTCCTGATGACCCTATCCTAGGTTCTATGATTCAGGCTGATGAGAAGATATGAAGATGTAAGAACTCTACAAATGATTTTGCAGTCAGAAGGATGGGAGTTCAAATTCCAGTTCAGTGAGCTCTAGCAATGTGACAGGAGGCAACTTGCTTAACTTTCTATGTTTTAGCTTCCTCATCTATAAAATGGAGCTAACAATACCAATCTGACAGGTTGATAGTAAGAACTAGGTGAGATAGGTTCAGTGAGATTTCTGGTACATTTCCTGGTATTTATTAGGTAGTGATTCTCTCTCAACTTTAAAACTATGCCCTCTTATTTAATCATTTGTACATATGGGGAAAATTGGACAGTGTTCGCTTAACATAATTTCTCTTACTATAGCAATTAAATCAGCCTGCTTTTTGCACTCCAAATTTCTAATAACCTGAAGCCAATATACAAACTAACTTATCATCCCAAATCAGTGTATAAGGTACAGGCAAGGAGGCCCTTTGTTCATTCACACCACAGATAGACACATAACAACTGCTGAGTAAATACCATATGACACCCCATTAGCCAAAGAGCAGATGTACTGACAAAAATAGAGTGGTGATCAAATCCTAATTACCTCAATAATCACAAAAATAGCTTTAAAGAAGTTAATCATTTTCCTATTTATAAAACAATGCACTTGAAATTGTGAATTGTTGGCATATGTGAACTCAATAAGGAAGGTGACATTTGTGTTTTGAATACGGAGTCATCTTCCATGAGGTAACATAGGCCTGGGGCATTTTAAACACTCTGAGAGGTAAGCTGACTCTTTCATAGCACAAAGGCCTATTAATAATTTATACCATTTAAAGTGGTATTGTAATTCCCCAGACGTAAAGCCATCACCTGTATCTCACTGTATTATGCCAAAGGATATGAATAAAGAAACAAAGAATTTGTCATCAGATGACTTGGGTCCTAGCCTTGACCCTGATACTTACTAAGTATCTGACTTGGTCAAATTACTTATGCTCTAAGACAGGGTTTCTCAATCTTGGTACTATTGACTTTGGACCAGATAATTCTTTGTCCTTGGGAGGATATTTAGCAGCATCCTGTCCCCTACCCACTGAACTCCAGTAACTCTGTCCCTCCTCCCAAGTTCTAACAATCAAAAATGTCTCCAAATATTGTCAAATGTTCCCTGGGGGCAAAAATCACCTGCAGTTGAGAGCTACTGGTCTATGTCAGTTTTTATTTTTTTAATCTTGGGGGATATTATGACGATTATCTTCTATAATGAGATAAAATATGTGAAAAGTTCTATTAACTGTAAAGTGCTGTACAAATGTCTTTCCCAGCATCATTTCCATCCCTGCATCCCTAATTTTGGTATTTCCATTGCACAAAAGGCACCAAACATGTTGTTGCTACTCCAGCTGTGGGTCCCAGCTAGCTTTTCACCATCTCTCACAAAAGTCTCTTTGCCCTTTATCTTCAAAGCTTCCCTGTCCAATTTCCTATGGGTCTTGTGAAATGACAAGTTCATTTTGTCAACTACTGTATTATTCATTTTTAAGATTTCAGTGCCTGACATTGGTTTAGTGTTCTAATCCTCCTATGGTTATTCACAAAGAGGTAAGTAAAAGAGCTAAGCCTCCAATGCTAGAATTTCAGGTAATGGAGAAGGTCAGTAAGGGAGATAATTTGTACAGGGGACACTTTTTAGTAGCAGTCATTAAATCATATCCTATTGCTGTGACTACTTATTCTTCCTAGGTATAATACAAATATGGGTGTAATATGAAGTTGGGGGAACTGTTTGTGAAATTCAACCACTTTTTTATCCAAGGAATATAGCGTAGTGATTAAAAACATAAACTCTAGAACTAAACTGTTTAGGCTCAAATCAGTCTTGTGCCACTTATAAGCTACGTGACTCTGGGTAAGTTAATGTCTCTGTACCTAAATTTGTTTGTGATAATGGAATAATAAAAGTAACTATATCTCATAGGGTGTTGTAAAGCTATGTAGTGTTCACAACAGTGCCTGGCACGTAATGTGCACCACGTAAGTTCTATTAGGAGCTGGCAGGGCGCCACAGTGGTTACGTTCGCACGTTCTGCTTCAGCAACCCAGGGTTCACTGGTTCGGATCCCGGGTGCGGACATGGCACCGCTTGGCAAGCCATGCTGTGGTAGGCATCCTACGTTTAAAGGAGAGGAAGATGGGCACGGATGTTAGCTCAGGGCCAGTCTTCCTCAGCAAAAAGAGGAGGATTGGCGGCAGATGTTAGCTCAGGGCTAATCTTCCTCAAAAAAAAAAACCCAAGTTGTATTAACTAAAGCTCTGTACCCTCCTAGATCCACTGATTCAAACATTTATAAAGGACTCTGTTAAGACTAAGATTACTACCAAGTAGCTCTGCCCCTCTGAAGTCCGACAACACATGATTATGCATAATGAAGCATATGGGTGACATCAAGTTGTTATAGATGGAGGATGGAAAATTGGACTCATTCATTCATAGAGATCTATTAAACACCTCCTATATATCAGGCCTGTATAAATCAGGAGGACTTTAGATGATTATATATCTAGAAATAATGTGAATGTCTTATATACCATAATGCACACATTTCTATAAATGCATAGTAGAAGGGGCATTACTTTTTCCAACGGGGAACTATCTGTAGTATAAAGATGGGCAGGGACCGAGCCCTGGCCAATCAGGGGACCCTATTCTCCTGTCTGCAGTGATTGGCTTATGGATAGGCATGACACCAAAACCAGGAGCTGTTTGAGGAAACAATCTCTTTTTGCTGAACTGTTAAATTTGGAAATCTAGAACTGTTCACAGCCATCTTGCCTGCCATAGAAAGCATGCGTTAAAGAAGCCAAGCAAAGAGAAACAGAGCCCGAGAGACAGAGAGAGAGAGGCAGAGACCTTATGGCATCCTTGAGTCCCTGTTTCTGTCCATGCCTGAAGCTAACAACTTCCCTTAGATGTTCCAGTTATATGAGCCAATAATTTAAGATATTGGATATTGGGTTTTAAGCTCTTACAACTGGATGAGTCCAATCACTTAAAGAAATTCCTGAACTTGTTCAGGAGATACTGGCAGTGAAAGTGGAGAGGAGGGAATAGATTCTGGAGATGACTCTGTGATGGCTAGCTCCACAGAACTTGTTGCTAGAAGACTGATTAACTCTATTACGGAGGAATAACCATGGATTTCTGAATATGAAAAAACTGACCTTATCTCTCTTCATATACAGCTGTATCATATACTTTTGTCTATATATTTCTGCAGATAAAGGCTAAGCACACAATGACCTGTTGCTTTTAATTTGTTACACAGGATTTTTATGAGTGAGGAATTAGCTATAAAGCTAGCATTTGGCCTTGGGGTGCTAATTTGGACTTACTCAAAGAACTTTTGAAATGCAACTCAACACTAATATTTATTGATTGATTGATTGATTTTTATTTATTTATTTTTTTAGGAAGATTAGCCCTTAGCTAACTGCTACCAATCCTCCTCTTTTTGCTGAGGAAGACTGGCCCTGAGCTAACATCCATGCCCATCTTCCTCTACTTTATATGTGGGACGCCTACCACAGCATGGTGTGCCAAGCCGTGCCATGTCCGCACCCAGAATCCGAACCGCGAACCTAGGACCGGCGAAGTGGCACATGCGAACTTAACCACTGCACCAGCGGGCCGGCCCCCAACACTAATATTTAGATACTTGCTTCCTTTCAGTTTGGTTCTTACACCAACTTAGAAAAAGAATTTTTAATATTTCAATATTCGTTGTTTCCCCTGAATCCAATCCAAAGGTAGTTTTATTTTCATGTTTGTTTCTTGACGAGATTTAAAAGTTTCTATTTCACTTTAGTTCCCCCACTTCAGACTATTGACTGACCTGTAGCTATTAGCTTGACGTTGAACTTGGAGTTCCTCCTAATACTCATTAACAGTAATAGAGTTAGATAAAAAGAATTGAAAATGTAAATCCATTCCTGGCTTAGAACAGGTTAGCCCTGACCTACCTGTAGGCTCTTTTTTAAATCATTGATAGTATCAGAAAAAAGTCAAAGATGATAAAGCAGCAGGCTGTAAAAATAAAGGTGTGACACAGGATTTAATTTTCCCTGCATGAAAAGAGGTCATCTAATTCACAACAGAGTAAATTACCTATTGCATAGAGAAGCAGTTGTTCCCCCACTGTCATTTGGAGATTTCAGATCCATAGAGGATAGGAGCGTATCTGAAATTATGAGATAAATTGAATCTCTCTTTCTTAATACAAGGCTCTGGGTTACAGCCATTGAAGAGCTGACCTTGTCAGTCCTATAAATCAAAACCAGTCTGGGGACAGTGGACCTTTAAAAATGCTGATCTTTTCTTTTTGAGGGCTTTAGTAACAGACGACAAAAGCTGCCAACTCCACAATATTGTATCACCCTACAGAGGAGGGTTACCCCAAAATGGCGACCTGTGATTTTCTGAGCAGTTCTGCATTGAAGTCCAACTGCTGGTGAGAGAGGCAGCATATCCTTACCCGCCTCTGAGTCCTGAGGAAACACTTCCCTTATAAGTAAATCCCTTTAAAATACAACTCAGAAAATTACTTCTCCCCTTCTGCAAAGGCAGGAATTATGGATTAATAATTTCAACAAACAAACAATGGAAGCGTCAAACTGTTAAACTTTAAATCACCTTTAATATTGTTAGATCAGTGGTAACATAACTCACGTAAAATTATGTGTAATTTAAAAAATCTCAAAGGGTCATAACAGGCTTCTCCTTTCTTTTATACATGATCAGTTCCAAAAAAACTTGTTTGAAGGTTGAAAGCCTGAATGTGAAAGAACAGATTTACACACTAAAATACAGGGCTAAAATACATTATAAAACTTCAAACACGGTTAATATGAGCACTGCTACGTCTCACCTCAAGCAAACTGGCAGGATGGTGGAGCTATCACAGGAGGCCTGGTCCCAGGTAGGAGTGCACTCCTGAACCCAGGGGTTACCAGCGATGCTCTAGAATGAGGGCAGTTACCCAAACCAGGGGTCATTAATGTTTTGAGACAGTACAGTGTTGGGCATACGTCAGCCAGCCTCTTATAATAAGACTAGAGGACCAGAGAAAGGACTGCCTAGCCACAGATGTGCTTGCTTCGTTATGCATAGAATTTTCTTTTAATCCAAATAATTGGGAGATTTCATATAAAAACCCATTCATGGCTAATTGTGACAAATGGGAAATAAGGCAATACTGAAGCACGTTGTCTCCAGGCACCATGGGCCGGAGGGAAAGGGCAGCAGCTCCTTAAAGCTTCTGGTAGGCTCTCTAGCTTCCATCAGTCCCTGGCTTGAACTGCTCCTCAATGTTCCTACCTTGCTCCTGTGGGCTTCTGAGGTTACTTTAAGCTGTCACTGTGTGCTGAGTAAGTGGAACAGGGTTTTGGGCATCCTTTAGGCTGAAAGCCACACTCCCTTCCCTCTTAGAGGCTTCCGACCCCAGATATACCACACAGAGAGACCAGAACGATGGAGTAGGAGGGGAAATTGGGTGTTGTATTTGTTTCCTAGGGCTGCCATAGCAAAGAACCACAAACTGAGTGGTTTAAAAGAGGAATTTATTGTCTCACAGTTCTGGAGACCAGAAGTCTGAAATCAAGGTGCTACCAGAGTAGGTTCCTTTTGGAGGCTCTGAAGGAGAGCTTTCCTTGCTTCTCTCTTAGCTTCTGGTGACATTCAGCAATCCTTGGTATTCCTTGGCTTAGAGACGCATCACTCCAATCTCTGCCTCCATTGTCACATGTTCTTCCTGTGTGTCTCTTGACGTCATCTTCCGTCTGTGCATGTGCCTGTATCCAAACTTCTCTCTTCTTAGAAGGACACTAGTCATTGGATTAGGGCCCACTTTAATCCAGTATGACTTTATCTTAACTTGATTATATCTGCAAGACCTTATTTCCAAATAAAGGCATTTTTTTTTTTTTAGGACAATTAGCTCTGAGCTAACGTCTGCATCTGCTGCAAATCCTCTCCCCCCTGCTTTTTTTTTTGCCTAGGAAGATTGGCCCTGAGCTAACATCCATGCCCATCTTCCTCTATTTTATATGTGGAACACCTGCCACAGCATGGCTTGATGAGCAGTACATAGGTCTGAGCCCAGGATCTAAACCAGTGAACCCTAGGCCGCTGAAGCAGAGCACGTGAGTGTAACCACTGCACCACTGGGCTGGCCCCAAATAAGGTCATATTTTGAGGTTCCTGGTAGACATGAACTTTCAGAGACACTATTTAACCTACAACAGATGTCAAGAGAGGAAACTTACCAGGGTTGTTGGTCTGGGTTGAGCAGGCAGCCTCACAGCCTACCTTGCAGACCTTAGAGGATGGGAAGAGGAAGTGATATAGGGGAGAGTGTTTGCGTCCATGGGCCTAGCACCACTGCACATACTCACCAGTCAATCCCCTCCCACTCCTGGCTGTTTTTCCCAATAGCAGCTGGCAGAGACTTGAAATTATTGTTCTTTAGGTGATATATTAATGATCAAATGTGGAATATAAAGTTTTGGTGTGGTAATGGATAATGTGCAAAAGCATAAAAATCCAACAGGAAAAAAAATATTAAGGCCTACCTGCAATTTCAATTTCTTATTTAATTAACCCAGTTTAGATTAAACTAGATTCTATCCTTTTGTTGTTGTTATTGTTACTCTGGCCAATTAATTACTATTTATTTTGACATTAAAATTATAGCCATAATTAGATAGAGGAGGTCTATACCAAAATGGTGACCTACGGTTTTCTAAGCAGGTCTGCATGGAAGCTGAACTGCTTGTGGAGAGGCAGTGTCTTTCCTTGTCCTTGAGGCAATAGCGGTACAACGCAGTTTCAGAATGCAACGCCCATGAAATAGTTAAAACTTTGAAGGACTGGATAAATAGCAATGAAGAGACACAGAAAAAGATTCATATATTCAACCTATCAACTGGAGAATTAGCCTGTGACCAACAGAGCTGAAGACATATGGACTTAGGAGAGCTATCCTGGCTTTGTGCCAGTTGAGGAATAAGAAAAGTGTGGCTGATTAACCGGCTCTGATGTGCTGTAGACACTGGCCTCTGCTGTTAGCAAATAACACCAAAACTTTGCTCTGAAGGGAAAAGAAGGACTTGTTTTGGTTTGAATTTGGCTACCTATTTTAATAAAATCCAAAAAGTATTTTGATTTTTGCGATGGTTAATTTTATGCGTCAGCTTGACTGGGCTATGAGATGCTCAAATAGCTGGTAAAACATGATTTCTGAGTGTGTCTGTGAGGATGTTTCTGGAAGAGATTAGCATTTGAATCAGTGGACTAAGTAAATGTGATCTCTCTCACCAATACAGGCAGTCACCATCCAATCCTTCGAGGGCCTGAACAGAACAAAAAAGCTAAGGAAGGATGAATTTGTTCTCTCTGCTTGAGCTGAGACACCCATCTTGTCTTGCTCTCATACATGGGCTCCCTTGGTTCTTGGACCTCCAGACTCACACTTATACCATTGGCTCCCCTAGCTCCCAGGCCTTGGGAATCTCTCTGAATTACACCACCAGCTTTCCTCGTTCTTCAGCCTGCAGACGGCAGATCATGGGACTTCTTGGCCTCCATAATTGTGTGGGCCAATTCCTATAATAAATCTTCTTTTACATACCTTATTTGTTCTATTTCTCTGGAGAACCCTAATACAATTTTTAACTGGAATTTGCCTGAGCTTACATATTTAATTTCACATGATACATGGAAATCCTCAGCCTGATTGGGGAGAGTGAATTATCCTGATATATGAAAGAAAGATTGTTTTGTGGTAATGTACAGTTTATAAAGATTTCATAGAAAGCCCTAGAGATGGCTTTGCTCCCCAGCTTAAGAAAAATGGATGTTTCGGATTAAGAATTTAAATGGTCAGTGGGAAGAGTTACTTCAAGGGCAATTTCAGGCCAATCTGTCATTGATCTTTCCATGTAGTTTCTGTGGCAGCAATAGATATTGCTATTGAACAGACACTTTGGTGACCAAGTTCCCTTAGAGATGATTTGCTTTCTGTCGTAAGATTCGAGTTTAATAAACCACTGAACAACCTGCATATTTCAGTCTGCCTGAAGAACAAGCAGCAGTTCAGAGCCTATTGCCCTCGCCTGCAGCACTGCCAGAAAGACAGAATAAGCTCATGTTTGTTTAATCTGACTTGATCCGGATCTAACTTCCTCTGAACAACAGTTTTAAAAGCTCCATAAAAATAACCTAGAAGGAACTATTTCCCCAGGGCTAGATGAGTATTATATATTGTAGAGTTAATTTTAATTATTCTTTTTGACTTGGTGCATGGATGGATGTGGGAAATACTTTACTCAAGCAGGTAAAACTTTGTAATTTTATTTATTTACATGGTAAGAAAATAACACTGAAAACACCATGTTTTGGGAAGAAAGAAATAAAATAAAGGACATATTTTTGTCTAAGACTTGTTTCTTAAATTGCTACCTTTAATTTAAACAGGATCTCTCTGTGTCTCCATTAATACAAGATTTAGAATTCCTTTCTTCCAGGAACTTATAACCCGAGATAATTCAACATAAATCTACAAGGCATCGTAAAGACGAATGAGGTAGAGACAGGAAGGTAATAGTATAGTCTACTTTCTCTACCTCTGTGTATTTTTATGAAAGCATCCTAATAAGTAATATTACTTTTATAATGAGAAAAAACTTATTATTAAACTATAAGGTACTGAAGAAGTTTTATATAACAACCTCTTAGGACACTAGAATAGCTGGTAAAAGAATTGTTTAATAACCAAGTGCAGCTGTCTTTACAAGTAATTGGAAATAAAGAAGACATGGACAGAAATGGATCGAAAGGCCCAGAGGAATGGCTGTAAATACACTAAGTTGAGTGTTGGGCATGGTGAGCTGCTAAGGACGTATATTAAGCACCTACAGTATAGTACTGGGTGCTGTTGGATGCTTGCACTTATTCTCACATTTAATCTGCACAACAGTCTTGAGAAGCATTATTATCCCAATTTTTCAGTTGAGAAAAATGAAAGCCGGAGAAGTAAATTAAAATGTCCAAGGTCAATGTAGTTAATAAGGGATGGAGTGGAGTTTCAAAATCAGATTTCACTAGGAAGAGCCTGCACTCTTCCCATGATGCCATCCTGCGGTGTTGGAGGGTGTAAGAGAGAAATAAGACAAGAAGAAAAAAAACATAACCACAATTAAGAGGTTTTCCTTAAATTTGCCATTAGATCTTTGGTTCCACTAAATACTTTTTCTTTTTGCTTTCTAATTTAACTTGTCAAAATAGTGTTTTCTAACATTGATAAATTCGTGTTAACACTAATATCCAAAAGCAGAAGCAAAAGTAAAGAATTCTAAAAACATAACTTGAAGTTGTAATCATAGAAGTTTCCTTTACCCCTAAGGAACTAAAATGACTGGAAGACAATATTAGTTATTATTAGTTAGAAAAGTTGGCCCACTATAAGGAATGTGAAATTTAGCAAGCATGGGAAGTTTCTACAACACAAATAGCAATATTGGCCATGCTAGAAAAAAGTGTTTGAATTTTTTTTAAAGATTTTATTTTTTTCCTTTTTCTCCCCAAAGTCCCCCAGTATACAGTTGTATATTCTTAGTTGTGGGTCCCTCCTGTTGCGGCATGTGGGACGCCGCCTCAGTGTGGTTTGATGAGCAGTGCCATGTCCGCGCCCAGGACTCGAACCGATGAAACACCAGGCCACCTGCAGTGGAACGCACGAACTTAACCACTCGGCCATGGGGCCAGCCCCAAAAGTGTTTGAATTTTGTTATGTACCCTACTCTCAACCCTTTGGCAACTTCAGGATCATGGTTTGTTTGCTTCAACTCCTCATCCCAGAATTTTATAACATTTCTAAGAGAGGAAATCAAAGTGAAATCTCCTAGTTCCTGCATATATCATGACAGAACACCACTGTCAGGGTCCAGCTAAAATTTCCAAAGTCCCTCCCTGCCCTGAACACCAGCTGCACTTACCATCTTAGCCTTGTGCAGAACAGAAACTCAGGATCACCTTCATGGTCATCCAGTCCAAGCTTTCCCAAACTCCCTGGCATGCTCATAATTTCTGCCATATTCACATACTACCAGATGGCTCAAATCCTTGCCCCAATATTTGTTAGACACATGACATGGGAAAGTCTCTCAACTTTTTTAGGGCTCCAGTTGGCCATCTCTAAAACGGAGGTCATAATAATAGCACCTCTATTTCATAGGGTTTTTAAGAATTCTAAATATGAAAATACCTGTGAAGTATTCATAACTGTAGTGTCACACAGTAAGCACCTAATAAATGTTAGCTGCAGTGATCACTTTTATTATCATTTTCCTCATCATTATCAAAATTAATAGTCACAATATTTTCTTTAAATGGCTCAAAGTTTAAAATTAAAGTAATTGAATAAAGGAAACTTTATATCGCTACTATAGATAGAAACCAATATCATTTGCCATAAATAGATACTAACCATAAAAATAAATATGATAAAAACATACCTAAGGTATTACACTCTAGCTAGGTATGGTTATCTGCCAGGATACTGAGCTTACGGCTTGCTTTTTCTTTGGTAAAAGGGGTATTATCCAGGGTTTCAAAAGTGTTCAGACATACTAGGACCAAAGTGACTTGCCCCTTGATGTACTCAGAAGGAGTGAAAGAGAACTGTGTGGTTCAACATCATTCAACGTCTGCATATTGTATACCGTCTAAGGTTATCTGAGCACTCGGAGAGGTGCAAGTCCTACTACTTTGTGAAACACACATCTATTTCAACCATGCTCCCAGGATCAAGTTCCTTTTACAACATTATGACCAAGTGGGCCATCAACCTGTGTTGAGAGGGCCCCATTACTGCAAACTCATGACATTTCAAGGCTGCCCAAGCTGCTCACATGGGATTTATCATATACTGCCTCAACATCCCATCACCCCATCTATCCAAAGAATTCCCAGAAATTATGGCCCAGTTCTTCTACTTCTTTCTGTCCCCTTATCATTTTACACAGTCCTTTATATACAAACAGGTACCCAGTAAATATGTTGATTACTGGATTAAAATTCATTTAGTCTTGCGAATCTTAGAGACATTGGCGATACCTCTTGGAATAAGGATCCTGATAACATTTTTTGATACGTAGGTGGAAGTCAGAGATGTCTTTAAGAATCCAAAGCAAATTATAACATTCTCCCCCAGAAATGCAAGTATGTGCTTTGTTTTTGAATGCTTACAGGCCTCTTAAAGCCCCTCTGTGTCACAAAATTGTAAAGAGAAATCATTGTCCTGGGGTAAACAGAAATGTCACCAAAATTTTTACTCAGGAAGGGGTATAAGCTATATTTACTGTTTTCTATCAAGCTCAGTTAGAGGACTCTATGTGTTAAAGTTAATACTTGGGTATTTTCTTCCCAGGGGAATTATGCTACATGCTCTGTTCCTTTCAGGCTGTTTCGCATAGGATAAATTTCCATGATCAACCTGAGACCTTGCAGCAATCTTCTCTTCTCTCAACAAACACTCAACCAAATATCATGTGAAAAATGTAGACAGGGACCTGGTTGTTGTATTTTTTTTCCCCTTGATGGAAAAGAAAGCTATTTCTTTTCAAGGAAGAGTCTTTATTCTTTTCAGACAAACCGTCTAAAAAGAACTGTAAAGTCACACAGGTAATGGATTCCAATAAATAATTCTCATGATGACAGAACATTTAAGGAATTGATATATGGGCACTCTCCTATTTAATAGCCAAAATCTGCAAGGACCTTTTCCTAATTCCAAGGGGAAGTTGATGACAGAAAAAGTGAAGAGCTTAAGAAAGAAGCAGGAAGATCTTCTAATCAAAGGTGTCTTGGTTGAGGGGCAGAAGATAGTAATTTAGATAGGTCAGTGATAAGGGGAGTTTGATAAGAATATGGGGGGGTTGAAGAGAATAGATCATTGTGACTCTGACCTACTTAAAGCAAAGAAAAGGACAGGATAACATCTGAACATATTTGTACTGTATGTGTATAAAAGAATTTTCTGGCAAATCCTCCTCTAATAATCAGCATACCACATTTCTTGGAAAATCTAGTAAACGAGGCTTTTATGTAAATTTTAAACAAAAGAATAACGAAAGGAATATAGTAATCCTGAAAATACTGATAATCTCAAGCAACAAACCAAATGTGCTATAATTATTTTCAAAGAATTCAGAGTAGTGAATTATTCAAATTGGATATCTCTAATCATTAAAAAAAATAGATTGGATAATATTATCCCCAACAAAGCATGCTTTGTTGCTTTGCTGATGTGTCTAATATATCAGGTCAAGTGATGCAGAATTGTTACACATGTTAGCCTTGGGTACATGAAAAGAGGCAGATAAGGAACTTATTAGAAGTTTTCTTTTGAGTATGTGTGCCTAGGGGTGTGTGTGTGTGTGTGTGTGTGTGTGTGTGTGTGTGTATGAGTTAGGTCCAAAAATAAGGAATAGAATGATTATTAACATTTATGAGTTACAGTGATAGATGAGAAAACTGGTGTTAATAGCGAATTCATTTTTTCAAATGAGGTAACCTGAATAATAAGTGATTTAGGGCTATTCACTTTGTAGTGGTCAAATCACAGAGGGAAACAAAGTTGAAAAGAATATAAAACATCAGGAGGTCTGTATAATTAATCAGCAATCCTACAAAGTATGCCATAAATTAGAGCTACAGTTACACCACTATGCTTGGAAAATAGGAAACTGGACTTTTTATATAAGCATTCAGGTTTATTTTTTAATATCTATCTCTAGCATAATGTAAAGTGCACTTTAGGAAATGTGGCTAAGAGAGTTAATGCTTTCAGCACAGCTATTTACAACCTAATTTGCAAGTTTTACAGCATCTTAATAGTCACATTGCAGTTAAGAAAGAAATATCTTGCCACTCTTGAAGTGCCTGTCAAGAAAAAAAACTTTAAAAGTCACTGGAAAATAAAGTTTCTAAGGATGCTAACATTTGCTATAGACCATTTTCCTTTTCTGAAATTAAGTACAAAATTACCTTTAAAATATAAGTTGTGCCTTTGCAAATTTCAACTCCATTTCTTTCTATAGACAATATATTCCAAGGTATACATTGCTACTAAATTATTTATTCCAAACATTCTGGAATTCCAAATTGTTTTGTGTTACAGGTAAAGATTTGTATAGTTTGGAAAAAAAATGGTGAATATCAATTACAATGTGCTAGGTTCCTTGCGAGCTTATGTTATTCCACTGAATTAATTCCAGGTCATTCACTAGGGTCACTCTTCTGAAGAAAGGGCATTAAAAAAGGTCAAATTCATATAGATACATAAAAGGTCCTTCATAGGGGAAGAGTCTGGTTGCAACCTGCTTTTGAGTTCCTACATCCATCCAGCCATTCCCTGACCATCTTGTACCCAACTGGCCTCTCAGAATAATCCCCAAATTATTAGCTTCTAAGCATATTAGTCATCTTCCTAAATTTTGTAGCCTTCCAAAACAACAAACTAAGGGAACATAAAGTCCTTTATTCTTGGTCTACCCTGTTTTAGGCTAAACATAATTAGGCCCCAGATATTTCCTTAGCACTTGGTATATAAAAGGCATTGTGATAACCACTATAGGAGATTCAAAAGGAAAGATGCAGCATTGCTCTGATCACTGAGCTTTCCTGTGGTGTGGGTATCTTTCGTATGCCTGTTCAGCATCCATTCCTCTTTGTCTGGTAATAAGAATAATTCCGATTTTCCTTTGGGAAGGCATGTCTCCCTACTCTGAGACCACATAGTTTGGGTGGTGAGAACACCATCCCCTGAATACCAGGGTGTTCATGTGGCTCAGATGTGGCTAATTAGAATAGCACACACTCTTGGTTAAAGTGATTGGCTCAGGGATGGGCATGTGACCCATCCTAGGCCAATCAGGGTAAATGAGTATCATCCTAAGACATTTGCTAAAACAAGTGGAAAAGAGGTAAATATTTTCCACTGGAGTGACTAAAATGGTAGGTGATCTGCCAAGGGTCACCTTCATTCATAACAGGGAATAGCTTGCCTGAGAAAGAAACCAAGAGAAATCAAGTCTTGATGATATTCCTGTAGCTCACAGACCAAACTGGAATTTTCAGATACATGAACCAATAAATTCTCTTTGCAGGGTGATGACAATGTTCTAAAAATGGATTATGGTAACAGTTGAGAAACAGTAAGTTTACTAAAAATCATTGAGTGGTACATTTAAAAAGGTGAATTTTGTGGTATGTACCTCAATAAAATTACTTAAAAACCCCCTGTAAGCCAGTCTAAATTGGGTTTCTGTCACTGGCAACCTAAAGAGTTGTGACAAATATACAGTCTTACTGGTGAGAGGGTGCACAGAGAGACAACAATACCTGTATGTCAATAGTGATGCATCAAATGGGTGAAACACCAAAAGGAAGGGGTCAATATGGGTGCTTATGCTAATTATTACTGCCCTCCTCCTTATCTACCTTCTCACTAGACTACAAGCTCATTAAATATAGTCCCCTTCCTCTTGGTGTTCAAACTCTGGTGCAGTAATGACTCAGAGAGTCTGTAAAACGTCTTTGTTCTGCTGTGGTGGTGGCGGTGGAGCTGGGAGCTGTTCTGAGAAGTGGCTTGTGGTAAGATAGTTCAAAATGACCTTGACTGTATGAGACACAAGAGTAAGTGTTTGGCTTCTCTTTTAGTCACTGGTCACAAAAACTTCTTTCTGCGTTATAACCGAATTATTTGGAGTTCAAACTTGGTTGTTAGTGCTATTTCTGTTTTTCAGAAAAAAATTCAGGCAAAAATTATTTGGGAAAAGGAATTTTGAACTGTTAAGTTCATCAACCAAACTGGGCAAATTCCCTGGGTAACTGCTAATTCCTCACCTCAGTCTGTCTACATGGTGACAGAGTTCTTTGGAGGGACTAGATCCCCTCTAACTTTAGGCTGACCCCTCCACATGTTTTCTTAGTGCTAGTGCACTTCTTTATCTGTTTAGGAATATATTCCAAAGTACAAAATGATAGATTCTGATACTTATCTCACTTGTGAGGGGCAAGGGGAAAAAAGCATATTGTAATCAACTTCCAAGAAGCTTAAAAAGTGATTTTCTTGTGAAGAGAAATATGTACATGCCCACAGATTCTGTACTCAGTTCAGCTGCTGACAAACCATTTTTGGAACTGTTCTTGAGATTAGTGCAGAAAAACTGCAAATGCAATCTCAGCTTATTTGTTCCAGCTGATACCATCTGAAGAGAAGCCCAAAGGCATGGGTTTTTGAGATAAGGCAGACTTCTCTAACTTCCAGCTGAAAATGGTCATGGTTCAAAGACAGATGACCCACCCCACTTTTAACTGACACAACATGAAGTACAAAAGGTAGCACAACTTTGTAACTTTTGTTTTAAGTTAAATCTCATCAAAATCGTTATCACGGTTTTTTTATAAAGTCCTCTGCAGTATTTGGAAAACAAAATGCCTTTCCTTCCAGACTTGGACTTTTAGAATATGTCCATGCACAGACAAGGTTTGACTGAGTTCACCCCTCACTTACTGACTTATCGTGGGCAAGTTGAATAGTTTCTTCTGTTGAAAAATGATGGAGCTGGACTTAGTGTTTTCTGGCTTTAAAAGTCCATGATTGTGTCACCAGTCAATATAGTCAAAGATTCAGGCATTGTAGCAAAAGGAAAACCAATTTGGCTGATTGAAACAATCTGGCTAAGTAGAGAAGACATAATGACTTTTATTTTGTATGATTGAAACTAAATTCAAAAGATCAGTTGTTTATAGGAAAGCCATCCAAAAGGATGTCCAATTTGGATTTACACTAGCTGTCAATGGTAAGAAAATAAAGTTAACTGGGAAATTGAAATTCTCAAACAACAAATAGCCAAGATTTTCAAAAAATTGTTTCTATGAACAGATTTAATTCCTCCTTCCTTGCTTTCCTTTCTGCTTCTTCCCATCTCACATTCATTCAATGCTGATGAGTGCTTACCAATCATGGTAGGTTCTCGGGCACTAAGAATGAACAGGAAATAGTCTCTGGCTTTCAACAAACACACAGTCTGGTTAAAAATGAAAGTTGCATCACATTATGATCAATAAATAACAGATCAAATAATGTGGTTAACTGAAGGGATCTATGTATTTGTAGGGTATCCTGCAGAGATCCTTGGTGGGGATGAATCAAGAAAGGTTTTCATGGACGTGAACTGATTCTTAAAGGATATGTAGGAGTTAGATACATAAGTGTCAAAGACAGTATGTGGAAAGGTAGCACTTCATTGTCAGGCATTAACTCTGAGCCAGAAATGGGACTGGAGGATTCACCAAGGATCCAGGTCGCAAAGAGCCCTCTAAGTCATATTTGAAGTAAAGACTTTCTCCTAGGGATAAGGACTTAAGGCATGAAAGAGATACCATCAGATTTGCATTTTAGAAAGATTGTGCTGCTGAATGAATGATCAAAATGCATTAGACTACAAGATGAAAGCCAGTGAAACAAGTAGAAAACTCCTACGAGAGTCTAGATGTATGCTGTCCAAGAGATAGGTACTAAGCACATGTGACTACTTAAATTTAAATTAATTAAAATAAAATAAAGTTTACATTTCAGTTCCTCAGCTGCATTAGGTACTTTTCAAGTGCTCATTAGTCACATGTGGCAAGTGGCTACCACAGTGAACAGCGCAGATATAGAATATTTCCATCATCACAAAAAATGCTATTAGATGTTGCTAGACTAGACAAGAGATGAAGAGAACCTGAACTAGGGCAACTGTGGCTAGGATGACCACAAAATAGCACAAGAGGAAAATTTAGGAGGAGAATTACATACTGATTAGATGGATGTGAAGGGGGAGTGAATGAAGATTCAGACATGCTTGATTCCAATCAGACAAAGAATGTTGGAAGAAGTTTTATATGGTGGCGATGATCAACTGAATTTAAGTTTATGAATCTGAGGCTATGTAGGTAGAAGATGATGCCTAAGATAATGCCTGAATTCTATAATTACATTTTGTAAATATGGTACATTTTAATAGAATCACAGAACATTGGAGTTAGGGGCCAATCATTCAATTCACAGATCAGAAAACACAGTACGACTTTGTCTCATTCATTGATGTATCCTTAGCCCCTGTAATAGTGCCTGATGTGTAGGGGAGCATAAATAAATTCATTGTGAATGAATGAATGAATGAAGCCCAGAGAGGTGTCGTGAAGCAGTGGATAAGGTGGAACAATCACTGTTTTTTGAGTGAGAAACAGTTAAATTTCTGGTTGTGCCACGAACTAGATGTTGAATTATAGATAAATAACAAGTTTTCTAAACCTTGGTTTGCTCATTTACAAATGAAGGATTGGGTCATTGTATGGATTTTTAAAAAATTATGAACAGGTGCTTTGAAAACTACAAAGTGCTGTGCTTGAGTAAGAGTGGCGCTTATTATTAGCCAGGGTTATCCAGCTCCTTACTCAAAGTTTGGTCCATAGATCAGCAGCACTGTTATATCTGAGTGCTTGTAAGAAATGCAGAATCTAAGGCTCTGGCCTAGAATTTCTGAATCAGAATCTTTATTTAATAAGATTCCTAGATATTTGTATGCTTCTTAAAGTCAGAAAAACACTGAGCTACTTATTAGTGGAATTTCAACTCAAGCCTCCTAATTCTTAGGGGACAATGAATGGAACAGTCAACACAATTACTAAGCCAATTTGGTGGGAAATAAATGTAATTTGAAGTCTGATTTATTCACATTGGATGCTCATAACAAGTTGATGGCCCTAGAAAATTGCTAGATCCAGTCTAATCTTCTTATGTAGATTAAGTCTTGGTGGTGACCAAATTTCTCCAAGGAGATGGCTGATTACTTGGATGAAGGCAGGGATAACATGCTAATTGCTTTTCCAGATGATACGAAGTTGAAAGAGAGAGTTCACATACTCTGTGTCAGTAAGGGTCCAATCAGGAGGCAGAAACCACATTTTGCATGACAGAATTAAATTCCTAAATGATCTTCATCATCTGTAATGTTGGCCTGAATATAATAATGAATGATACTTAACATGGGTAAATATAAATGTCTCTGTAAGCTTCAAAAACATTAATAGCACAAATATGATATTCTTTCATTCAATAAACAGATATGTAATAAGAACCTACTGTGTGTCAAGCAATGTACTGGAAATGCAGTGGTGAGCCAAGCCGATGAAGTCTCTGCCTTTGTGGAACTTAAACTCTTTGGGAGAAGACCATTTATCCTATGGATGACTATTCTGACATTCACTAATTCAACAAATATTTCTTGAGCATCCACTAGGGGCTCTGCACTCTTCTGGGTATTGAGTACATAGCAGTAAATAAGACAAATAATGTCAGTGCTTCCCAGGAGCTTACATTTCAGTAGAAGGAGAGAGACAATAAACAATAAAGTAAACACATGAATGTGATAATTTAGTTGAGTAATATGTGCTAAGAATAAAATATGGACACTAATATGATAGATTTACGTGCTCCAGAAACAGCAAGAAGACTAGTGGGAGGGAAGTGGGAGTGGTAAGAGATGAGTTTGGTTCCTAAGGCTTGGGCTTGGGCATTCATATGCATAAATATAAAATTATGTCATAATAGTTGCTATAAAGGGAAGTACATGGTATTATAGTTTATAATAAGGGGAATTGAGTCCAAGTAAGTGATGATGTCACTGAGATCTGAAGCAAAAATTAACTATGCAAAAACAGAAAGCAGGATGGGGGCTGGCCCGGTGGCACAGCAGTTAAGTTCCCACGTTCCACTTCAGCGGTCCGGGGTTCGCGGGTTCAAATCCTGGGTGTGGACATGGCACGGCTTGGCAAGCCATGCTGTGGTAGGCGTCCCACGTATAAAGTAGAGGAAGATGGGCATGGATGTTAGCTCAGGGCCAGTCTTCCTCAGCAAAAACAGGAGGATTGGCAGTAGTTAGCTCAGGGCTAATCTTCCTCAAACAAACAAACAAAAAAACCCCCCAGAAAGCAGGAGAGTATATTCCAGTTAGAAGAAGAGATATGATCATGATGGGGGAAGACATGGCATAGACTAGACCAAAAATAAGGAAATTAATTACTAAATTTCAGGTGACTTAAACTCAATCCAATTCAATCAAATTTGAACATAATTGTAGGCTGCATTAATAGATAGGCGGCATCAAGAATGAGGGAGGCTGTGCTGATGAGAATGAAGCTGGAGGGGCTGGCCCTGTGGCCAAGCGGTTAAGTTTGAGCGCTCCGCTTTGGCAGCCCAGGGTTTCTCTGGTTTGGACCCTGGGTGCAGACATGGCATTACTCATCAGGTCATCATGAGGCGGCGTCCCATATAGCACACCCAGAGGCACTCACAACTAGAATATACAACTATGTACTGGGGGGTTTTGGGGAGAAGAAGAAGAAGAAGGAAAAAGAAAGATTGGCAACAGATGTTAGCACAGGTGCCAATCTTAAAAAGAAAAAAAAACGAATGCAGCTGGAGCTAAGGCACCACTATTCAACATCCTTTGAAAAACTAAACACTGTCTAAGAGGAGGGCAGCCCA
Source organism: Equus quagga (assembly GCF_021613505.1). Lineage (NCBI taxonomy): Eukaryota > Metazoa > Chordata > Mammalia > Perissodactyla > Equidae > Equus > Equus quagga. The sequence continues at coordinate 111,764,054 of NC_060267.1, forward strand.
GGACATTAGATGATGCATGGGGAGAAAAGGGATGGGACTCAGCCTCTTCACATGAAAATGAAAGAATGATGTTCAACATTTGTTTGCATTGTTGTTGTTTTCTGAGTACCTAGCATCCATTCTCCCCTTTAACAGCACGCACATTTTCTTTTGAGAACATCTTTTCTCATTGGATTTGATTTGGTGGGGCTGTAGTCAAGGGCTTTCTCTTCCTCTGTGGCCTGGGACCAAGGCTACAACAATCATATACAACCAATTTCCCCTAGAATAGCAGGACAAAGAGCCTGAATGTGGCTGGAGTTTATTTAACTCAGTAGTGGCACCTGATCAAACCATTCCTATAAAGAAACAGCCTCTGCAACTCCTGTTTCCTAGCCCCAGAGAGCCACCTTGGGCCCATTTAGTTTCAAACTTGCTTCTTCCATGGATTTTCTAAGTCCCTCATATCCTTCCCATAAAATTCCTGTTTGCTTGAGTTAGCTAGAGTTATTTCTAATTGCAACCAAAGAACACTGACCCATTTAGCCTGCTGAACAAAAGACTTGGGTGAAACTGGGAATGGGAGAGCTGCCATCTTCAAATATTTGGAGGACTGTTATAGAAAAGCAAGCTTGGATTTCTCCTGCACCACCCCAGGGAGCTGGCTTAAAATTCAACAATAAAAACTCTATTTATGAATAAACATTTGAATAAATAAAAATCCCCTAAGGGGTACAATTCTTCACAAAGGCCATGAGTTTCTATTTCTGGAAGTATTTTTAGCAGAAGGGAGCTAGATAAGTTAGGATTTTCTTGGAGGGAATTCAAGAATCAGAGGGGAATGGCCTAAATGATTTTTAAGGTCCAGAGATTCAATAATTCTTGGGGTTCAAATGACATCTTTCATATAACTAAAGTTTTCAAATGTAATTGTCTTTGGCATGTTTTTGCCAGTACATTTTCCCCAAGCGTAAACAGATTTTGACGAAGAAGAAAAGGGCAATGGATTTTTATAGGAAGTGCCACTAAAAGCAAGAATATAAAAATTTCAAGTACCAAATGGATTGAAAAAGTTGGGACATGCATTCTAGACCAATTTCCCTTAATAAAATGTTTCTCAAAGGTTATTCTGTGCAGATGGCTTTGTTTTCACCCTCAAAGCATGACACCGTGGCTAAACTGCAGTCTGGTAATTTCATTCTCTCCAGGCCTCTTTTAAAGCATTTGAGAGAGTAATAGCCTTTGTTTCCCCAGCCATTAAACGGGGTTGCTGTGCACAACTGAAAAGATGGCTGTTTTCTCATGACAAGGTGGTTTGGGTCGGAGATGGGTATGTTATCTCCAGCAGGAATTTGATAACATTTCATATAGTAAGCACCGGGGCAAATAAAAAGTATTTTTATTTTTATGTAAGGTATGATCTCAAGGGTTGTCATTTATTATATTGAAGATATCCCTATAGTTGCTGAAAAACTACTGTGCAAGACATTGTCCATTGTATTATTATATATCCCTCGTATGAGGATCTGTATGAGTTAGCTGTTACTGAATAACAAATAACACCCAAGCTCAGTTGCTTAAAACAAGCATTTTTATTGCTTGTGAGTGTGTGGGTTAGCTAAGTGTTGGCTGCAGTGACAGGAGTGACTGGGCCATGTGTCTCTTCCTCATCCAGCAGGCTTCCCTTATCTCGTTTCCATGGTAATGACAGATTTCAAAAAGGAGCTAGGGGAAAGCTCCAATGTGCAAGCACTTTTAAAGCACTTACTTGCATCAATTTTATTAAAATTCGACTGGCCAAAGCAAGTCATGCTGCCAACCCCAGAGTCAAAGTGGGAACGCACTGCCAAAGGGCATAGAAGTGGATAAAAAAACTGGGACATCAATCTGCTACTGGATTCAAGTAATAAATTTAATTTATAATTTAATATCAGGAGAAAGTTGTCTTTTTTCAAGAAAACTTTTCAGATAATGCTTTTTGATAGCTCACTGATTTCCCTTTTGGTTTAGGATACCAGAAAGCTCAAAATATTAACAAGGATTTAGCTAAATCATTATTAATGTATGATTTTCCCTTCTTCTGCCTGGTCTAAATGTTCTATTTTAACGGTCTTATTGTACATAACATGCATTGTAAGCTGTCTCACGTATTTTTTTGTTTGTTTTTGAGAGAGTTAGTATATTAATAAAAAATGAATATTTATATTTATTTAAGTTATGGCAATTGTCCATGAAGTACATATAGACATTTGAAATATCTGTGAACAAAAAAAGATAGAGAAACTCTACCTTTTAAAGGGGCATTAGTCATTATTACATATTACCTTCTCCTGGTTCTTACTGTGAACCAAAGTGACAACTGTACGCCTCAACAAAAGTTTTTCAGGGAATTATCTCACACCAATTTTCACTAGGAATGCAGCCTTTTACAATTGTCACAGGTTCAAAAAAAGAAATATTTTAAAATTCAGAACCCACACCTAAGAAGGTGACAGATGTAAGGAAAATTCAGCTGAAAATGAAGTTCTTCATTTCATTTTGGAATATTTTCTTCTAAAGATACCATGAGACAGATTTTCAAAGGACTTTGAAGATACAGCTGCAGTGTTGCATGCCCATATGATTGAGTCCAGGAAATATTACCCAAGCCTTGGCAGTTGAATTTGAAATGCTGACTTGAAATATTTTCATTGAAGTTGTACCAGTTAAATAGAACTAGGAAGTTATTTAAGCTGGATTTAACATTTTCTTATATGTTTCCTCTCAAATGACAGCAGACTCTCAAAGTTAGTGAGACAAAGAATTAATAGGTGTCTAAAGGCTTTGGGGAATTTACCTCTGGAAGAAACCAGAGGATTTTTATAGATCTCAAATTATTTCTGGTGATTTGAAGATTTCTTTTTGATAAATCAGTCACTCACAAATTAATATGGGTCCGAAAATAAAGAATCAGTTCTCCCAATTGAACGTGATATGGGCTAGGTATTCAATCTAATGTTAAGGAAATGATTTATATTAAAATAATGATTAGATTGTATACACCAATTCTAAAACCAAGGGATAGCTCCTTAAAGATTTTCACACAATGGGTCGAGAGGCATAAATGTGAAGAGGGCTATCAAATTTACAACCAATCTAAAGAATTCACAAACACCTTGTGTAGACTTGAGGACTTTCTGGTCCCATCATACTGAAATATGATTAGGTATTTATAATTTTAAAAAGCTATGCACAGACACTGTATAGGTATCATGAACGTAACAGAAAACATACTGTCTTCTGAAAACTTGCTCTGAAAATATTACCTCACTCCTTGTTTTTAATATATTTTCCCCTAGAAGCTAATTTCCTTGACCTAAAAGGACTTCAAAGGCTTATGTTCTTTTCTTGATGTCAAGATATTGCTGTAGTTTCCTGTAATGATATTTATTCCTGTGCACAAAGAAATAGTTTATAGCTAACCTTAAATGCTTCTATGTTTTAGTCAGTATGACCCAGGAAAAGGCTCTGGCATAGACACTGAGAGCTTTGATTTCAATTAATGCCTCACTCGCTCTCATTATATGCGTGTCTTTGTCTGTAGGTATGTGGATACCCAAATAACTGCTGATCCTTCTGTTTCTAGGAAACAGGGTCACAATTTTTGTCAAAATTTGTGCAAAATAACTAGTCAATGAAATGGTTTTTTCCCCTTTATGCCAGTTGTTCTAGAGTTATGTAGGAATCTAGACGTTCACAAAATCTGGGTTCCCTAGGTCTAGCTTTGTTTTCCCCGCTTTACTCATGGAACGCATGGAATGCCTCTCCATACCCTCTCCACAAATGCACTGCTTCCTTATCATGTAAGCGCCTCTTAGGTGTTGTCTCCTCTGTGAAGGCTTCTCGGATTCTCGCAGCCTGAATTTCCTTCTGCCTCCCCTGCATTCTTGCAGCCCTTGATTTCACTTCTTAATAAGGGAGTTCTTGCTTTCTATATTGTATTATAATGCTTACCTTTTACATGCTTCTTGAGGTAGACGTAATAACTGTCTTCTTGTTATCACTCGTAGTTGCACTCAGGGGAGTCATGCCAGGGATAACTGGAAAAATGCAGATTCTTTATACTAAAGTTTAAAAGGAGCACATTGCAAAAGTAGGAGAGAAGGTGCTAGGTTGGCTGCTATGATAATTCAACAGTTTGAGACATGCTGGTGAATTTTCATGGTCCAGTACCCTGGCACCACTGATCCTTTTACTGTCTCCATAGTTTTGCCTTTTCCAGAATGTAATATAGTTGGAATTATATATGTAGCTTTTTCAGATGGGCTTCTTTCACTTAGTAATATGCATTTAATGTTCCCCTATGTCTTTTCATGGCTTGATAGCTCATTTCTTTTTAGCAATAAATAATATCCCACTGTCTGGATGTACCATCACTTATTTATCCATTCCTACTGAACAACATCCTGGTTGCTTTCAAGTTGTGGCAATTATGATGAAAGCTGCTATAAACATTTTTGTGCGGGTTTTTATGTGGACAGAAGTTTTCAGCTCCTTTGGGTAAATATCAAGGAGTGCAATTGCTTGATCATACAGTAAGAATATATTTAGTATTATAAGAAACCATTAACTATCTTCAAAAGTGGCTGCACTATTTTGCATTTCCATCAGCAATGAATGAGAGTTACTGTTGCTCAAAATCGTCACCAGCATTTGGTGTTGTCAGTGTTCTGGATTTTGGACATTCTGGTGTAGTACTACCTTATTGTTATTTTAATTTATATTTCTTTGATGACATATGATTTGGAGCATCTTTTCATATGATTATTTTCCATTTGTGTATCTTCTTTAGTGAGTTGTATGTTGAGGATTTGGCCGCTTTTTAAAATAGGGTTGTTTGCTTTCTTATTGTTGAGTTTTAAAAGTTCTTTGTATATTTTGGATAATAGGTTTTATCAGATATGTCTTTTGCAAATATTTTCTCCCAGTAATCGGCTAGTCTTATTCTCTTCACAGTGTCTTTTGCAGAGCAGGAATTTTTAGTTTTAATGAAGTCTAGCTCATCAGTTATTTCTGTCATGAATTGTGCCTTTGTATTATAGCTAAAAAGTCATCTCCAAACCCAAAGTCATCTGGATATTCTTCTACGTTATTTCCTAAGAGTTTTATAGTTACAGTTTTTCATTTTACGTTTAGATCTGTGATCCATTTTGAGTTAATTTTTGTGATGAGTGTCAGGTCTGTGTCTAGATTTATTTTTTTTTCCATGAAGATGCCCAGTTATTCCAGAAACATTTGTGAAAAGACTGTCTTTGCTTCATTGTATTGCCTTTGTTTCTTCACCAAAGATAAATTGGCTATATTTCTGTGGGTCTATTTCTGGGCTCTATATTCTGGTCCACTGATCTATTGGTGTCTTCTTTGCCAATATCACATTGTCTTGATTACTATAGCTTTATTTTAAGTCTTGAAGTCAGGTATTGTCAGTCTCCCAACTTTGTTCTCCTTCTGGATTGTGTTGACTATTCTGGGTCTTTTGTTGCTCCATATAAACTTTAGAATAACTTTCCCCACAAAATGACTTGCTGGGATTATGAGTGGAGTTGCATTGAAGCTATAGATCAAGTTGGGAAGAACTGACATCTTGACAATATTGAGTCTTCCTATACATGAACATGGAAAATTTATCTTTTTAGTTCTTTTTTGATTTATGTCATCAGACTTTTCTAGTTTTCTTTACATAGATCTTATACATATTAAGTATTTCATTTTTGGAGGTGCTATTGTAAATGATATTGTGTTTTTAATGTCAAATCCCATTTGTTCATTGTTGGTATAAGGGAAAGCAATTGACTTTTGTATATTAACCTTGTATCCTGCAACCTTCCTATAATCACTTATTAGTGCCAGGAGGTTTTTTTTGGTCACTTCTTTTGGATTTTTCACATAGATGACCATGTCATCTACAAACATAGACAGTTTCATTTCTTCCTTCTCAATCTGTTCACCTTTTATTTCCTTTTCTTGTCTTATTGCATTAGCTAGAATCTCCAGTACAATATTGAAAAGAAATTGTGAGAGGAGAGATTCTTGCCTTGTACCTGATCTTAGTTGGAAAGCTTCCAGTTTCTTACCATTGAGTATGATGCTAGTTACAGGTTTTTGGTTAGATATTCTTCATTCTTCATTAAGTTGGGGAGGTTCTTCTCCATTCCTAGTTTACAGAGGTTTTTTGTTTGTTTTTAATCATGAATGAGTGTTGGATTTTTTCAAATGCTTTTTCTGCATCTATTGATATGATCATATGATTTTTCTTCTTTACCTTTTGATATGATGGATTACATTAATTGATTTTCAAATGTTGAACTAGCCTTGCATACCTGGGCTAAATCCCACTTGGTTGTAGTGTATAATCCTTTTTATACTTTTTGTATTTGATTTGCTAATATTTTGTTGAGGATTTTTGTGTCTGTGTTAATGAGAGATATTGGTCTGTAGTTTCCTTTCTTATAATAGCATTGTGTGGTTTCAGTATTAGGTTAATGCTGGCCTCATAGCATGAGTTAGGAACTATTCCTTCTCTTTCTATCTTCTGTAGGAGATTGCAGAGAATCAGTATAATTTATTCTTGAAATATTTGGTAGAATCCACCAGTGAAAGCATCTGGGCAATGTGCTTTCTGTTTGAAAGGTTATTAATTATTGATTCAATTTCCTTCATAAATATAGGCCTATTCAGATAGTCTTTTTCTTCTTGTATGAATTTTGGTAGATTACATCTTCAAGGAATGGGCTCATTTCATTTTGTTTATCAAATTTGTGGGCACAGTGTTCTTCATAGTATTCTTTGATCATCCTTTTAATATCCATGAAATCTACAGTGAAATCCACTCTTTCATTTCTGATATTAGTAATTTGTGTCCCCTCTGTTTTTTCTTAGTTAACCTGTTTGAATCTCAACTTTCAATTCCATTGAGAATATACCTAAAAGTGGAATTGCTGGATCATATGGTAATTCTATTTTTAATTTTTTGAGAAACATCCATACAATTTTCCATTGTGTCTGTATCACTTTACATTCCTACCAGCAGTGCAGGAGGGTTCTTATTTCTCCATACTACCTTCCATTTTTGGCCATTCCTTTTTGTATAGACTGTTGTGCCTAGTATCCACTAGCCCTATATCTAATAATAGCCATTTGAAAACTCACTCATTTTCCAGTCTCAACCATATGGTTTTTGTTAGGCTTCATTACTAAACTTTGGAGTGAAACATGAAACCCAGGCTTATGCTGATCACAGAATTTAATTTCTTCTGGAACAATGATTGGTTAGGGATAATCACATGACCCAATCTGCGTCAATGATCTGCAATGAGACTTTTTCTGGAACTTTCTGGAAAATGATTCTTACTCTTTCCTTCTGGAATTAAATATCTGAAGATTTAAGGTCTGGAGCTGCTGCAGCCATTTTTTGGCCATGAGGGGAAAAAAGTCAACATGGTGGAAAGAAGAGCTGAGCTTGTGTTTATTTTGTCACCTGCATTGAGAAGAAGATTAACATACTCCACCTGATTGAAACATACAAATACCAGTTACTTCGCTGACAGTTGAGTCATGCTAATAAACAAGATTTATATGCATTTTAGACTTGAGTCCTGGGGAATATTTTATCTTTAAGCCTGATTTTGCATCTAATCTTACTCATTATGTGTGACTTTTAAAGTTCAGCTCCTAGATTTTGGTGAGCACCTGGCTGTCTCCTCTGCCTACTATTTTTTAATGGTCCATTTAACTTTGGAATGTTTTATAAGACTTTTCATGGCAGATTTACCTTCTTGATTAGTTCTGCTTTAGCCAATATTAAAATGAAGTTGCACTGCTAAAGAATCTACCTGCTGTTACCTGCCACTCGTCCCCTCAAAATATTCCAGGTGAGGGGGGAGGGAGAGAGACTATGGTTAAACATTAGTTTTAGAACCTACTTAATTCTGACAGTAGGAATTCTTATGGTGAGAGAAAATGATTGGAAAACAAAAGCCAAGATTTTCAAAGCTAAACAAAATTGTCCAGAGACAGAAGCTCAAAATTAGTACCAGGCACAGAGGATGAAAACACTAGAAAACTCCATATGGTATTGTTGTAATTACTCACTAGGCCTAGACTGCATGACTATAAAGTTATTACATTGCAAGATTAAATGCACTGAAGCTGTAGGTCTTTGCTATTCATCCTAGGCATAAAAAGTTCTGACTCCAGTAAATGAACAGCCCTCCCCCTCAGTGAAAAGAGGAGGAAAGAGTCAGGTGTTGTTGGCCCTATTGATTTGGATGACACATGTTCTCTGAACCACCTAGAGGGATTCTCTGTAGACTGAATGAAATCCAAAGGTCAGAGAAAAAAACTGATAAATATAATCGCAATTTCCTTGCAGCACCATATTTGATGACAAGACATTTGACACAGTGACAATTTAATATGTGGAAAGGGGGAGAAAGTCCAGATATACTGTCCATCTGTAGTAATTGATCTTCTGCAAATTCCCAATGGGCACAGGGGGACAACTCTCATAAACAGCTTCTTCATGTAACCCAAAGGAAGACAGTGAAAGACCTTGTTCATTTTGGTGAAGTTTCCTCTTCTCTCTAGAAGACAAGCTGACATAATGACATCAAGCAGAGTGACCAGAGGATGCTGGGTGATGTGTAGGCAATCAACATAAGTTTTCCGAATGAAAACTCAATCTCCCTTAGGTCAGGTTTACAAAGCTGCAATTATCTTGTATGACATCCAAATAAATCTCCATTTTGGAAAGGATTCTGCATATTTTAGAAAAGTGAATTTGGGGATGAGTGATTCAGAAATCCTCCATTCGCTGTGTATTATGAAAACGGAAAGCTGATTCCAAAGTTATCAATTTAATTTGGAATTATTTATTGCTTAGACAAATGGCTCTAAAATTTTTATCTAGAGTCTTAGCATAGTACTTGGCACATGATGTACTCGCTAAATAATATTTGAAAGAATGAATTGATGAATTAATGACTCCATTAATCAATGAATTCCTCCGGGGGTTCCGAGAACATGTGTTATCCAAATCAATAGGCCCAACAAAGCTTGACAGCTTCCCCCTCCTTTTGCTGGGGGGAAAGACAGCTTATGTATTGGAGTCAGAACTTTTTATGGCTAGGATGGATAGCAAAGACCTACGTAAATATTGACTAGACTATGAAATACACTACTATGGAGATTTTGGAAGAAGTCTGTATAAATTTTGACTTCTCTAGCATCTAGATAGCATATAAGGCTATAGACTAGATGAAGACAAGGCTCCTAAGAAGAGGAGACAGGTAGAGAAGAAGCCCACACACTGAGCCCCGGGTCAGTAGATGTTGTAGAGACGAGAATATACAGTAGATATAACTGAGGAGTGGCCCAGGTGTAGAAGGAAAACCAGAGTCCTGGATATCAAGTAAAGCAAGAGCTTCACAATGGGAGGAGTGATCCACTACCTGCTCCAAATGCTGCTGAGAGGCCAAGTTGAGGAATGAATACTGGTCATCCAATTTGAAAATCCACAGGTCATTAACCTTAACAAAAGTGGTTTCAGGGCAGTGAAAGGGGAACCTTCTGGTTAGGGCAGCCTGGTAAATGGTAGTACCCTCCATAGAAATGGGGTGCATGATGGGGACACATTTGAGGGAAGGCTGAGATGGTGAGATCAGATCTGGATATGTTGAATTAGAGATGACATGGGATACTGATATGATGAGGTTTATGTTGTTTTGAAGTCAAATAAATCTACAGATGAACTCTGGTTTTGCCACTTACTCATCTGTAAGGCTAAGAGTAAAATTAGTTAATGCTGATGAGCTTCAGTTCCTTCAAGTGTAAAACGAGCATAACAGTAATGAGCTAGAATGTTTTGGAGATATTTAGATACAGTATTATGTAAAACACTCAGCAGGTATAGGGTACTTGATAAATTCTAGCTGTCACTATAATCATGTTAGTGGAGATGCCCAAAATATGGCTGCTTGGAAATTCCCAGAGTTATTATTGTAATTCTCATTAGAATCCTAGAGATTTGATGTGGTTTATGAAAACTGCAGTAGGTTAAACAGCATTTCTCAAGAAGACATTGAGTTGTTCAAAATTAATAAATATTTGTAGTGAAATGACAAAATCATATAATGTCATGTGATCAAGCCATTAAAAATGAAAATATATTCCATATTTACATTATGGAATGATATCTACCATATATTTTAAATCAAAAAGGCAAGTTATAAAATAGGTATGACATAATCCCATTTTTGTAAAAATGTGTATAGATTTAACTGTGATTTAAATGTGCAGAGATTAAAAATGTGTATAGATTTAAAAACCTGTATGGTACTTTACCATTTATAAAGCACTTTCCCTTCTAATGAAGTCTCACCAAAACACCACAGGTATTTATTATTAAATCTGTTTTAAAGACAAGAAATTAAGTGTCTTGCTCAAGGCCACATAGATGGCAAAACTGGGCCTCTGATTCCTTTCCCCAAATCCAGTCCTTTTCACGGCAGTTGCCTCAGGTTCCACGGGAGTCTGAGACTAAGAGTCCAAAGGACATAGGAAGCTGTGAGTCCAGACAGGCTCCACCTATATCCACAAAATCATCCGACTAAGACTTTAGATAATGCTGTTTTGGGAAAAAGTAGTTCTTATGCTCTTTCTGTTTTATTTTCTGTTTGTGAGGACTTTTGCCTCTGCTTTAAGAAGCTCCCTATTACAGGGGCAGCAGCCTGCCTCTCTACAATCTCGGACTTCAGGCCGGAGATAGCAGTTGGGTGACTTCCAGAACTTGCGCAGCACCTGGTATTGGGTTAGGAATACCCTAGGTCTTGCCATAGCTGATACTAAGTCTGCAAAGTTTCCTTGAGTTCACCCATTCATTTAAGAGGCCCCAGCACAGGGATCTGTAACACATGTAGCTAGTTTGGGGGTTAAAATCTTGGCATTCCAAAACAAAACTCCTTTTTAAAATAGCGTTTTGAAGGTAAAGTCACTAGAGGCCTACATTCACACATATTACAATTTTGACATTTGCAAAAAAAGGATTTGCAAGGAAAGTAAATAAACAGAACTGTCGTAAAGAGATGAGCCACATTTGTTGTTCTGATATATACATATGAAGAAATCAAACTTTTCTTGTGGGAAGGTATATATTTACTTAGTATCTGTTATGTGCCAAATACTGTGTTAAGTGCTTGAGATACCACAATGACTAAGACAGGCAAGCTTGTCCTCATGGAGCTTATAGTCTTGTGTGAGAGACAGACTCTAAACCAATTATTCCAACTTCAAATGCTATGAAAGAAAAGCGCGTGAGCTACGAGAATAGAAATTAGACCACCCTGGGATTCAGGAAGGCCTCCATGTAGAGTTGAAGTCCAAGAATACTGGGGCATCTTTTCCTCCTACACACCCCCAAGGCACTTTGAGTCAGGGGAGTTCAAATGAGAGCCTTGATGAAGGGTCACATGTCGCCTTTGATATTCTGCCTCAGTGCCATTAAAATGCTGTCAGGGCAATAGGCCCTCATTTTGCTGAAAGAGGGTCTATTTCAGCATCTCTGGGCTCAAATGTCAGGCACACAGGTGGGCAAAGGACCCCATCTGGATGTCACTTGGATGGGAACCTGCTCATCACAGACAGTGGCAGGCCTAACTGCTGAGCACAAGATGTTTATATAATAAGCTACTGAGGTGTTAGGGCCTTCCCAAACTCATTTGTCAGGTTCATTGTCCAAATCTCCTTCATTGAGAATCAATGGAGCAGAGAAGCACAATGACTCATTCTGGAAAGATACAGATGCCAGACAACCTGACTCTGCACAAAGGCAGCCAAAAAGTTTCACCCAAAGAACTTCACAAACTCCAGTGTCAGAAGCAGAACGCTAAGCACATGCCCACTGGAGTGGTCAGCATCACATTCCAGTGCGTGCTCTCCTAGAGAAAAGAGCTCTCTAGAGGTGATGCGTTTGTTTTAATTCCAGGGAATCGTGCAAGTCCACAGGCTCAACAACACCATTAGTCCTGGATGAGGTACTTAATCAGGTGGGTAACTAGTTAAGTTGAATGCAGGCACTTTTGTGAAGCAAAATGTTTCAAACTGCCCTCAAAAGGTTTTAGATAGTGAACCTAGTAAGTTGTCTAGTTCCAATGGGATACAATGGAATCATTTTTAAGAACTAAGATAAATAAATTCCATTAAAGGGTTGCCTCTTGTTTTTCTAAGGCAGATTTAAATTTAAAAAAATGTCTTGTTACAGATGATCCATTTGTTTGCCTTTATCAGTTAGGGTTTTTGGATTATAAGTAGCTGAAATAGATGTTGGTTAACTTATGCAACTTAATGAAAGGATATGGGTAGCTCACAAACTGGAGAAGAAGCTGAACAAACTGGGCTTGGAAAGGCCAGCAACCAACAGTGGCTCTGGGGATCTAGGGAGTAGAGGCTAAGGGGCAGTATCCCCAGGGACCTGCCATCAAAATGACTCTCTTTGTGAACCACATTCTGCCCATAGGGAAGTTCTGATCCCTGAAGAGGGGAGAATCTGATGAGCTCAACTTGTGTCCGCCCATGCCATCATCCACTGGACAGAGAATGGCAGAGCACTTAGATCGACAAAACTAGGAAGGTTACACGTAATGGGAAAAGGCACTTCCTGAAAGCTTGACTGAGGTGCCTTTATCAGAAAAAGAGCGACTAGATGTTGTGCAGATAAAACAAAACTCACAACATCCAAATTCTTTCTGATATCATCTCGTCTATGAACCCAGGAGAAACCTACCTAATTCACCATCACAGATTTTTGGTTTGCATGATAGGAGCAAGGTCATTTTGTATGTGCTAGAGGTCTCGCCACAGAAATGGCATTTTGGCTGAGATGTAGGACAAGAGGGAGCTAGCCATTGAAGATCAGGGAAGAGAGTGTGTCAGTCCCAGGGAAAAGCAGGTGCAAAGGCCCTGAGGCACAAAAGAGCTTGATGTCTTTGGCTAACTACAAATCCAGTGTGATTACAGGTAAGTGAAAGAGCTGGCAAATGGCAGATATTTTCAGGGAGATAAGCAGAGACCTGGCTATGTAGGACATTGCAGGATGTGGCAAGAAGAAACTGTATTCGATGTGAATGGAAAGGCACCAGAGGGGCTTATTAGCTGTCTATCCTTGAGCAAGATACTCAGCATGAGTAGTAGCCTCAGTTTATTTCATCTTCTTTAAAATGGTGTAATATATAACCCCTTAACAAAAACCCCCAGGGAAAGTTGTGTTTTAGAATTTGGGATTTCTAATATTAAGAAACATACTAGGGTTCATATTTTATTTTGCATAACATCTCCAAAATGTCTGATGTGGTACCTCACAATCCAATACATTATTATTTTTGTAACTCAACATGGGGTAAGAAAAACACTAAGTCTACAGCCTCAGTTTGGTTTTGCCACCAAATGAGTTTGCTACAAAAAATTTATTTGTTAAAAATGAACAAAAAAATTGCAAAGAAGAAGAAAAAAAAAAATAACCTTTTTTTTTTTTTTTTTTTCCAGAGCTTTTTGGATTTCAAGGATACAGATACAGGATTGCAGGCCTGTGCCTGTAGGTAAGGGTCTTCTTTGCTGCCTAGCATGTAATGGAGAGTGAAAATGTTTGCTCACTTCCCTTCTCCACTACCCACCCTCTCTCCTTCCCTCCCAGCCATAATACCCAGTAGGCCAGAGTGAATATGAAGCACTCCCACCCAGGGGTTTTCCTATTTTATTTGTTCCACTTTGCATCATGAACTTCAGTTCCTTCCTATCCCCGGGCTCTGTGGGCTTGAACGTATGTGTAGGTTTGCAGATCGCAGAGCTTGTCAGGTCTAAACATAATGGGACCAACTGGGAACACCACTGACAACCAAATCCCACAAAGAGAACAAACCTTCCTAGAGTTTCTAGGTCAGAACCTACTCTAACAAAGTGGGCCATGAAGGCTCCTTTATATAGCAACTTGTTTAATTAAGATAACAGATGTTACTATTACACGAGTCCTAGTGAGCCACTATTTAATTGGACACTCATTCACACGGCTTGTGACTGGTAAAAACCAGTTCAAACAACCATTTCCTTGTATGAGGGTTTTCTTTCCCTACAATTAAATTGAATAAACAATGCATTCAGTGTACATTCATTTAAAAGAGACAGCTTTAATGGCACAGGAGTTTAATATGAACAATAATGTTAGAATAGAATAATTTCCTAGTTTAAAAGGCAAGTTTAATTCTCTGTTTTATCTATCAGGCACTAAGTTAGGCTGACAATCAGCTGCTCAGGAAAAACAGCTGAGAAAACCCCTCACTTGGATATTGTTAGATGCCTGGTATTTATAATGCAAGAGGATCTGGCTGTAGCTTTCACATTCAGATTTTAATATAATCTGGAAAGAGGGATAATTGACAGCCTGTCATGCATGTCAGTATGACAGAGGAAACAAAGACAGAGGGGAAAAAAACCCACCAGTGGATTAGCAGAATCCCCAGGGAAGACAAAATATAGAGATTCTACTATTTAACCATTCATGGGAAAATACAAAGAACACTGTGTTAGATATCAGGAAATAGGTTCTTGTCCAGACTTCCACAGCTGGTCTGACAGATTCCAAAGCTTTCTGTTCTTCCAAATTCTGGCTGGTGACACACTGGGGCAGAACAAGGTCTAGATATACAAATGCCATTGCCCGCAGGAGCTAGGCAGGTACCGTAAATAAAGGAAGTGGGTGAGAATAAGTTTTCATAACACACTTTGCTTCTATTTGAAAATAAGAATATTAATTATGAGCATAAGAAAACATACTTTTTTCTACATTTTTTTTTTGAAATGTGTAGCCCTTTTGGTCAGGCTTTCTAATTTTCATTTTTGATAGAGGAAAAAGATACCAGAAATATGTTACTTTTATTTTAACACTACTGTAAGAAAAACAATAATTCAAGAACAATGATAACTGGCGACTGACACTACATCTTAATATGGGGTAAAAGGGTTGTGTAGCTAACTGGAAATTTCATGCTCTTGGTAAAATGATAACTATTTCTCAGCTCCAGTCAGTTACTCCCTATAGAAATGCAGGCTGAGAGTTGTAGATCAACCAGTTTTTTAAAAGAAATAAGAAATATGGATTACATGACATATTCCAAATTTTAATGGTTAGAATCTAATTTAAAAAAATTAAACATGACGCTGGCTAATATACTGTGCTGGCCAAAGAAAACCTTTCTGCAAACTAGATTCAGCGAACCCTTGGCTAGATGACTTTTGGGACCTTCTGACAGTACCTTTCTGGGATTCTAAATATTACCCTTGCTGTAAAGCTTTACTGCCAAAGCAAGAGTGGGAAGGGGTCTCTTCAGTTTGGACATGCTGCTACATGAGCATATACATGCCAATAGTTAGTGTGAGACTTGCTATGAGTCATCTAGACTTATTTTTCTCATAAATGTAGAACAGAAGTCCTGGGGGAACCAATGATTCCTATAGGTTGGAAAGCCACGCATGATAGAATGTTCTGGAGGGGTTTTTCAAATCACTTTGCCTGAGATTCTTATATACCATATTCTCCTAGGCTCCCTCTCTCCACTGCTTTCCCATCCCCTCTTCCCCCTACAATCAGTGTGTGATGACCCATTTCGAGTAATGGGAATATGTTGCAGTCCTTAGGTATGCCGAGGTAGAAATAAGTTAAAACCACTGGCCTATTGATTCCTAAAAGCTTCATTCAACCCTAAAATTCTCATAACCAGAGATGACATTAGTTACATGAACAGATATATATCCTTCAAAGAAGACAGGGGAATCTGTGGACCCTACACATAATGTACTTATTATTACTTGCATATATAAGTTGTACAGAACATGTCTAGCATTCAAATGTTCTACCTCACTTTTGAAAACTCCCAAATGAATTTGAATGAATATATGTAGTCATGTTTGTATAATAGATTCTTTTTTTTAGGCTTGACACATATCCACCCTCAGGGAATGCTGCATGTACCAAGTTAGGGTAACTAAAAGGGCCTTTTTTCATGCAACTGAAACAGAGAAAAGATACTATTTGCGTAAAAAATCATAGGCACTAGGCTAAGAGGTAGTCTCATTGGTATGTAAAAATTTGAATGTTTCAAGGTTTGCTTTCCTTCCCTTCCTTCTCCTTCTCTTCCTCCTTCCTTCCTTTTTTCTTCTTGCTGTATGGATCAGAAATCTTCTATAGCTTCTTCCAGGAGGAAGAATGAAATGAAATGACTGACATCGCAGACAAAAGTCAAGGAAGAGAGGTAGAGGTTGGCAGGTGGAGGTGCACAGAGGGCTTTAAGGGACAGAAGAGTCCCTGGGAAAGAAGGAAAGAGAGAATTCAGAGGAGAAAGACTCCCTGTGGGTATGAAAAAGGAGGTACCGGGAAGGTGACTCTCTGAGTCCACCGTCTGAGGAAAGGTTGGAAAAACGAAATCAGGCAGAGACATCACACATTGTTTCCCATCCAAGAAAGACTCTCTCTCAGTTTCAACTTATGCTTTGACCACGACGTGAAATGCACAGTAGATTCCTCTGGGCATCCTATGTAAGGCTGATTGGCTAACATAAGACATTTTGTTGATGATGAATAGTTCTAAATATTCTTCACATAAGTGCCACACAGGCAGTTCTTATAATTATATGAAAAGTGCTCTACCCAGATGCCTTCCTCAGGACCAATGTATGCCCCTCCCTAACTCTGCCCAAGAGTCTTGGTTGCTGACAGCTTACAGATGTGTCCCTCACTGAATTGCCCTCTGCAGTGGGGAACCGCCTATACCAAGTTTACCCCTCTCCCTTCCAGGCAGTGGCTTGAGGAGACTGGCTGGGTGGTCCAGGGTTTCAAAGACCAATCCTTCTTGCTTCAAGACAGGACAACTCTGAAGGGCAATCCCAGTTCCAGAGCTCCCACTGGGATTGGCTGAAGCCTCAGCTGCAACCGCACTGCAGGGCAGCTTCTCCCTCTGCCCGGTTCTGCCTTCCTGGCTGCCCTGCAGGTGCCCACAGAGCAGTCTCCAGGAAATCTTCTACATGCAACTCTCCATCTCAAAGTCTGTTTCCAGAATACCTAATCTAAGACAGTAGCCTTAAACAAGCTTCCAGCCGGCTTCAAGGTGTATTCATATTAAATTTTTACTTCAATTCACTTGTGTCAAATATTTGTGAAATAAGGATGAAGATCATTTGAATTTGAAACTATTCTGTTATTTATAGTTTACTTATGCTTTGCTTTGCTTTGTTATTGGTAGGTGTTTAACAGAGTTCAGCATTCAAAGAAAACAAAATACATTATAAATTCAGAACTAAATACTAAATGGCTTTATGGAGAAGCAGAAATGGCGAAAGCTTCATCGCCAACATAATGGGTTTTGGCTTTGAATAATTATTAGAAAGCAAATGAATGTGCTATTCTAAAGGAGGAACTAGTTTAAGGAGTTCTAGACTGGACACTACTCTTAGCTCTAAAATTCTACTACTTGGATTCAATTTTTTTTTCATTCTGTGCTACAGTGCACCCAAATAATAAAATGGGAAAGTACAATTTCTACTCCAGTAACCTCAAAATGTTGCTGTTAATATAAAATTTAATAAAGCAGATGTGATGCTTCTGTTGGTGTTTGAGGGTATTGGGCAAAACAGAACAAAGTAAAGCAAAACACAAAGAAATTCACTTTTCTTTAGGTGCTGTTCTTAGTTTGTGACTATGCTTGTTTGAATGATAAAGGTAAAGGCGATTAGGAATGAAATTCCAAGAACTCCTGAGGAATAACTCACCAATGGATTTTCTTTTTACAATAGGACCACAATCCCCTTATTACATAATCACATACAAATGCACACATGGTAGGCAAAGTACATACTATGGGCATTCCTTCCAGGCAAAGCACACACTTACAAGCCAATTGGTAGAGAATTGTTTATGACCATTATAAACATTATCCAGGATTCTAAAAATATATAATCTAACAGTCTGAATAACATCTATGTTCGCATAAGCAAGCATTCGCTAACAAACATTAACTGATTGATGCCACATTAACAAGGAAGATGATGAAACCCCTAAGAAATTGCTGAGTGTTCCTTCTTAACAGTGTTTGAAACTTTAGCCTCTTCACACCTGAGAGAACCGGGCGTAAAGTCCCTTTTCTTCCTAAGCTAATTGTAGGCTGGAGTCATTCACCATATATAAAGAGGTGGTCTGCTTTTGATTCAGCTATTCACTTATAATGCCTAACACACTTGTGGAAAAGTATGTCAAGAAAAGCTTGAGACTATTTGTAGCTTTTACCAAGCTTTTCTTGTCTTGACGTTGTGGACAGGAATTAGTTATGGACTAAATGCTAGGATCCCTGTTCACTGATTCTCACAGGGAACTTGCATCTTTGTACCACCTTTAAGGGAGCATTCTGCCATTTGTCTTACTGATTCTTTTGGCCTATTCTATAGTATAGACCTGGTCTAAATTGGTAATACAAAATTGGCAATACAGAATAATTACATCTCGTATCCTTGCCAGTAATTATAATCTTGAAATTTCTTCTAACCAACCCAATACAATTCTGACCATGAGAATTAATGACTGAATTCCTAAAGTAAGTGAACTCATACATTTTTAGATCAAAGTTTTCCAAAGTATTTTTTCCCTCCTAAACCCTAATCCCTTGAGGTATAAGATTCATTTCCAAACAAATTTGGGAAACATAATTCTGTGAGATTCTTGATGCAAACACCGAAGTAAAGGCTCTGAGAAGATCTGAAATACAGGCCTTATACTTATTTGACCACACAATATTGCATTATACAAAATGTATCACCTCCCACTACCATCCCAAGAACAAGAGTTGGAAAATACTGCTGAAGATACCGAAAACTTTACCCTTAGGTCAAGCCTCTCCATTAAAAAAAACAAAAACAAACAAGCAAACTATATTCTTGGCCCCACCTCACAGAACTGAATTTATTAACTTGCCCTTTATCACTATATAATTTGCCAAATGTATGAGAATTTTAAGACACATCTATGAATTCATGTTGTATCTACCACAGTAATTGTGTTTCACAGGGAAGATTTTTCTAAGATTTCACTATCAGGCAAAACAATTGTTTTTAATATTACAAACATCATAGCTCTTTTAACTAATTATATTTCTCTCTTTGCATAGGCAGTAAGACACGTACATCCAAATTAGTGAATTATACAGACTATATTTTCATGTATTAATTTCATTTGACATTTTTGTTTTTCTACCGATAATTTCCCATTATTCCCACTCCCTAAATTATGTACTTTTATCTTTTTTATTGCTTGTAATTTTTTTGGTAAGCAGCCTCAAATCCTCTGTGAAATGAGGCAAACTGTGAGTTCTCTGATTTCTTTCTTTATTTATTCAACAACTATTGATTAAACTCCTCAGTAGTAGTCCTGTGCTGGTGCTGGATAAACAGTGGTGAATGAAACCAGGTCCTGTTCTCACTTAGCTTACAGACCAGTTTGGGAAAATAGCTAATAGTTAAGTAAAATAAAACATAAACATGCAATTACAAATTCAGAAAAATGCACAGAAGGAATTTAAGAGAAAAGTAGGCTCTGGTGATCTAATGGGAAACAAGATACACATGGCCTCAGACATCTTGGCACTTAGGATTAGTGACCGAGACGACAAATGAAATAAAAACCAAAAATAATATAATAAGGAACCAGATGACGCAGTGCCTTGAAGGTCCTGGTCAGCAGCTTAGTTTCTGTCTTAAGTGTTAGCGATAAGATTGAGAGATGTGTTAAGAAGACCATTCTGGCTGTGGGACAGAGAACAGGTTGGAAGGAGGTAAGCGTAGAAGCAGGGTAACCAGTTAGGAGGGATTATGAACTGAATGTTTCTGTCCCCTCAAAATTCACATGTTGAAATCCTAACCCCACCAAGTGATGCTATCAAGAGGTGGTGCTTTGGGACATGATTAGGTCATGAAGTGGAGCCCTCATGAATAGGATTAGTGCCCTAATAAGAGACCCCAAAGAACTCCCTCCCTCTTTCTGCTATGTGAGGTTATGGCAAGAAGATGGATGTCTATGAACCAGGAAGCACGCTCTCATTAGACACTGAATCTCCATGCACCTTGATCTTGGACTCCCCAGCCTCCAGAACTGTGACAAATGAATGTTCCATTGTTTATGCCATTCAGTCTATGATATTTTTGTTATAGCAGCCCAAACGGATAAGATGGGGAGCTACTGCAATAGCCCGACAAGAGATGATGGTGGTTGGGCCAGGGCACTGGCAGTGCAGAGGAAAGTAAGGAGATAAATTCTATATATTCTTTGGAAGTAGAATTTATAAAATTTATTAATGCACTGGATATGTGGGATGTTGAAAGAGAGGAATCAAGATGATTTCTAGATTTCTGGCTTGGGTAACCAGAGGGAGGTGGTGTGATTGCAAGAAGAATAGGTTTTGGAGTAGAGGTTGGTGGCCGAAGTAAGTTCTGTTTGGGGCATGTTAAGCTCGAATTGCTCAGGAGAGAATTCTGGACTGAAGATGTGCATTTGGAATTTGTTAGTATAGGCGGTATTTAAAGTCATAGGAGGGCATGGGATCATCTAGGGACAGAATGGAAGTAGAGGAAAGCAAAGGAGGCAAAGTGGATGAGGAAGATGAAGATACCCTGGCCAGAATGTTCCAACAGAAAGTGAAAGAGGAGGGAGAGTCTGATAATGTAGGAAAGAGCAGGGATGACTGAAGGAGTGAGAGTCCTTGAGAAAATGAAAAAGGGTAATAGTAATTTTAAAGAGCATTGTTTTTTTCTGAGTCAGAACATACTGAATTCATCTGAAAAACATTTTTCTTTGTATTAAGAGCAGTCAGCCTCATTTTTTCTGTAACAACTTTATGCATCCTTTGGAACAAACCTCCTCTTTTGGAATAAAACCCTTTAGAGCAAATCAATATGTAGCAAAGTCAACGTGTGTGGAAGCAACTGAAAATATAAAAAGTGAAATCCAAATCTCATCTAATTTCTATCACAATGACCATAGAAGACAGTTCTGACTGATGTCCCTTTCTCTCAAGCACGCAATCACCACTCCATGGACACAATTTCAAAAGATGACCTTGACTCTCATTTTATCAAATCCTAGTCAAGTCCATACTACATGAAATTCCTCAACTCTCTCTACCACACTTATTTCTGTGCCCTTACCCACCCTCTCTTCCTCCCCAAAGTCAGAGAAGAGGACAGGTTCATCCTTCTTTCCCACAATTGATTTTGGGTCCAATACTATCCTGTCTTCTTGAGAATCATCTCCCCTCCCTTACATCTTTAACTTCTTCTTGACCACAGTGTGATTTCTCTCAGGTTATAAATATGCCCCAATGTCCCCAATGTCCTCCACCCTAATAAGATCCTTGCCACAAAATGTCACTCCCCTCCAGCATATATCTTCCTCTTTTCATTATTTAACATCTGCAAAAAGTAGTTAGTGCTTATTATCCAGCCAGTAGAGCTTTCGCTCTTATTGAATGCGCTTATTTCAAGGTTACTTTTGACTTCATTATCACCAAATATGTATAGTTTGTGGTCTTCATTCTTTATGACCTATCAGTGACACCTGCAATGTCAACCACTGCCTATTTATGGTACTCTCTTACCTAGAATTTCACAACACTGCAATTTCCTGGTTCTCCTCTTAGCTTTCTGATGAATTTTCTGGTTTATTTTTCTCTCTCCTGCACTTGACACAGTCAGAAGAGTCTATTCAGAACTCTTTTGTTTTTTCATTTTCTGTCAGTGAAGCTTATTTACCCTCATCGCTTCAAAGAAGATGAGTTGGAAAGCTGTGTTTCTAGTCTCAATCTCTCTCATGAACTCCAAACTGACATTGCCAACTCTGAGCTGCCTATGTTCCACGAGTAGCGATGTGCCAATAAACGTGTAACAACTGGTTCTCTGTGGAAAAAAAAATGTCCTGATGGGTGACAATTTCCATGATTGTATACATTTCATGGATAGAAATTAGATTATATTTACCATATTTCCATGGAAAATATGGCAAGCTATCAATGTGACGTCACGGGACCTGGGAAGAGATGCACACCATCACCTCTTTTAAGCCCAGGCAAGTGGGCTCCAGGATACCAGTTCATGATAAGCCTTTCAAATTCAACATACAAAACTGAACTCATCATCTACCCAAACTGGTTAATCCACTTCCACAGATTATAAATAGGCATTAAGAAATCCTTCTTTCTTAACTGGTCAAAGGATTCAGCCCTATTTTTGTTACATATTTAGCAGCCATGTGGATAAATGGTCTTGCTTGGAGCGAAGGATATGTCCCATTGAATAGGTCATCTTACATAGAGCAGCTTTCAGCGTTGCTGACTTACTGCACATGATAATTTTTAGAGGCATGGAAGGCTAAATAATTTATGCTAATATTATCAATTATTTGTTTTCTTTTAAATTTTAAAACTCCAATTCAATGATATAATTATGTTGTTTCATGTGCGAAGGACAGTTGAATTACAAAATATTTCTTATCCTGGGGAGAGTAGGAGGAACTGTATACATTAAAACATAGACACAGGCACAGACACACACACACACTACAATTTTGTTTAATGGGTCTTTTACCCACCACCTGGATTCTCATTAGGCAACCTATAATTCTACTATATGTACCCTCTAGGTGCCATATGTTGTAATTATATAGAGAGCCAAGTGTTGCTCTAATTAGATCATTTGGCAAAAGGGATTTAGAAACACCATGATGGATATTTACTAGTAGAGATCTAATTAACACTGGCATATCTGTGACTGAAATATGAGGACAAAACGATCCAAGAGAAATACAGGGTCAAACATAGTATATGATCCTAGACCTGCAATATTCACATAGCATCTATAGATCTAAACAGTCTAGCAGATTCTATTTCTAGAGATGACAAAGTTAGGAGGAACCCAAATTATCTGCCTTATCTCTAGTGAGAAGGCACAAACACTGCCTGTCTGGTTTTAATATCCAGTCACATCACTTCAGTTCTAATTGCTCTTAATTACACACCACTTTGGTTTGAATATTTTCATGATCACTTAAATCCATTTGATGACACAGAGCTATTTTCTCTGAACAAAGGCACTGCTGAGGTAGTTCAAGGACTTAATTTACCTCTTTCCCAAGAGGCTTAGATGGTTCTAACCCAGCCCTGAAATCAGACCATGTCTCCTTCCCCCCCAGCCATGGATCTGAAGGCTGCCAATCTATTAGTGAAGATATGAAACAACAGTGAAAGCTGCTTCTGGCCAGTCATCTTACCCATATTAAAGGCACCAGCAATATTCTGCAGTTTTAAAAGGGAGGTAATGAAAGCAGTGCTTTATTTTACTAATAATTTATTGACATCATCAGATTCCATGTTCTCTTTGCAGTAGAGTGAAGCAACTAATGCTTGTTCTTTCTTCAAGGAAAGCTGAAGACATGGCCTCTGGAATAAGTGAGACCTGGATTTGAATCCCAGCCCTAATGCTATCAAGCTTTGCAACCTTAGGTAAGGTAAATAGCCTCTCTGAGTCAAGGTTTCCTTATCTTAAAGATGGGGTTAATAACAGGACTGATCTCATAATGTTTTTCTGAGGACTAAAGAAAATGCATATAAAGGGTTTAGCAGAGGGCACAGTGAAGACTGACAAAAAGCTAGGTATTATTATTATTATTAACAAGTGGATAAAAATGATGGCTACAAGATAACCAAGAAATACATGAAAAAAGCCAAAGTAATAAGTATCCTGAATCCCCTGAAATTCCCAAAGCACAAGCTTTACTCATGAAAGTGCTAGTGACAGAAAGGGAGATCAAAGTCTCATTTCAACTTAATAACTGGAGATTTCCGAGCTCTTCATAGCCAAGCTGACTCACAGTGTTTCTGTCACTATTATTTTATATCTGCCAATGTTATTTCATAATGTTAATCATTTCCTTTTAAGAAACCTGAAGCATCTCCCTATTGATTATTCTTCCATTTCTTCCATCTACACCCTACAGACACCAAGTCTTCCACCTGGCTGGATCCCTCTCTTCCCCTCATTTACTGTATGAGACTTGCTCATGTCTAGCCTTCAATCTTGCACGTATATGAGCTCCAACGTGGAGAGCACCCCGTTCCCTCTTTGCCTCTTTATGTGGATCACTTTATTTAACAACAGCTTAAACTCACTTCCTCTTGGAAGTCAATTTTGGCAGACAGTGCCTGACTCTGAGAGCCTCTTCCCTGTGTGTTTCTTAAGCACTGCCACGTACTTCTGTTTGGACTATGTTATGCTAATTTGTACTTCACTGGTGGTTTCCAAATTATATCATGTGTGCATATATTGTCACAATAGCTGAATTTTATAAAACTCTAGGAAACAAGTCTTGGAATTTCCATCTTCTCTTTTCTCCTTCAACCAAACTAGACCATTTATAATTTTCATAAGCCTAAAATTAAAATGAAAACTCCTGCATAAAACAGTCACTATAAACCACTGACTTCTCAACCAGGCATGAAAATTTCCCAACACTTCATTCTTTTACTGGTTTTCCAGAAATTTGGGGAAGAGGATCAGGGATGTGCTTTCCTCTCCATCCCCAACACCTCTCACCTTCTGTGTTTTCACCTTTAAAGTTCCCCCTGCTTTCACTTCTCCAGGGAGTTCAAGGCTTTGGGGGCATGAAAAGAAGTTCCCCCTAGCAAAAGTTGGGAACCACTGCTCTAGAGACAGAAGGGAGAGCATTCAGGCCTCTAACCAAATTTACCTCCTTTCACTTTGCATTAGAAGGACCCAGTGGAAGTGACAATTTAACCAAAAGGTAAGTCACAAAGGACAAGTAAAAGGCACAGAAAACCAAAACACTACCAAAATAAAAAAGAAAGCCAAGCAAAGGGGAGGTCATGTTACTAGGAACATGTTTCAAAGATGTATTTCCAGAAACGTGCCATGAGTTGGATTGGGAGGTCGGCAGACTTTTTCTGTAAAGGGCCAGATGGTAAATATTTTAGGCTTTGCAGCCCAGGTGGTCTCTGTCAAAATTCCTCAACCTTGCCCTTGTAGTGTGAAAGCAGCCTACACAATTTGTAAATGAGCAAGTATGGCTGTGTGTCCAACAAAACTTTGTTTACGGACACTAAAATTTGAATTTCATCTAATTTTCATGTGTTACAAAATGCTATTTTTCTTTTGATTTATTTCCTATCATTTAAAAATGTAAAACCATTCTCAGCTTGCAGGCTGTGCAAGCACAGGTGGTGGATTGGATTTGACCTGTGGGCTGTAGTTTGTCGAGCCCTAGATAAGAGTGCTTCAGGCAGAGAGAACAGCATGTTCAAAGGCTCTGTGGCGAGAGGAATAAGGGCATTTGAAGAACTGACAGGAGGTCCACACGGCTGAAGAAGTATGGGTGAGGTTGAGTAAGTGGGAGAGCAGGTAGGACAGCAAGTCAGGATCCTGACCAGTGTAGGGTGCTCTTGGTCATGGGATTGGCCATCTGTTCTAAGGCCAATGAGAAACCACCAAATCTTGTCACACCTGGCTGTGCATTAGAATCACCTGGGAAACTTAAAAACAAATTCAAATTCCTAGGTCTCACCTCAGAATTTCTCAGAAAGAATCTTTGGGGATAGAGAGTGGGATTCTGCATTTTTTGTACCTCTGTTGGTTCTGCTATATCCACCTCGGCATTAGTCTGCAGACCTGAATTTGGTAACTACTTCTGGGTCTCTGCTTTGGGGATAGAGAAACACTGCCCCCAAAAGGTCAGGTTTCCCAGATGGGTGCATGGTAAGTCACAACAGATACCACCTGAGCACACACTTTGAACACAATTGATCAGGGACGGGAAACAATTTTGAAGGAAGTGTGGAGACTCATGCCAAAATCATTCCCTAACTGTGTCTGTTCCCAGTGAAGTGCAAGCTCCACAGGCTGCCATGCAATGCCCTTCTCAGCCTGATTCTGGGAAATCTTCCATCCTTTCTCTCTCTGCTCAAACAGTGCTCTGTACTTTCCTCTTGACTATATTTTGTTCTTGCTGCTCCTTCCACTTAAATATCCCACCACCACCTTTCTCCACCAATCTCCTCCAGAAGCAGATGATTTTGGTTGGCTGCTTCACCCATTTCATACAAAAATATTGAGTATCTACAGTGTTACACAGTATCAGGAGCTGGGGGGACTAATGTGCTCAAACACACTGGGCACCTTTCCTCATGGCCCTTTCAGCCTGTTTTGGGAAATTAACATATTTCATAATCATATCCATAAATATAAAATTTATAACTGTGAAAGAAAGAAGGAAAAAAAATCCATAGTCTCAGTTCCCAGGGAAACCGCTGTTAACATTTTGGTGGAGTTCCTTCCAGGCTTTTTTCTTTGCATGTATATCAAAATATCTATATGTATAAGTGTGTTGAAGACTACAGAATGATATTTTATGTACAGTTAAAAAATAAAATTTATAACTTTATTAATATGAAAAGTCTCTGTCCTTTAAACTACTATATAAATTTTGTCTCCTTTCATATGACACCTGTAGAACCCTGATTTAAATTAGGTTACATTCATAATCTCAAATACATCTTGTGCAGAAGAAGTATGTGACAAATGTTTATTGAATTTATCAGAGATGTGATATGGGAAGTTTCATTTTGTGGAAGACTTGAGTGGGGGCTGGTTCCAAATAAAGCAGTTAAGAGGTTAGTTTAATAGTTGCAAAGTCCATGCAAGTGATAATAAGGCTAGAAACTAGGACAGGGGCAGAGGACTGACTAACAAAGAGAGGATTCATGTGGGAGACACCTGGAAGGATTTTTTTTTTTTAATCAGGTGTTGCCTTTAGACTGGAGACCTTATTTTAAGTACTTCCATATAAAAATTCAGTTCTCTTCTCAGCATGTCCTGAGGCATAACCAGTACCATGACCACATGAATAGAACAGGTGGTAGGTAGACCCTGCCTGAATTTGGGCATCACTTTAATCCCTGACCATAATAAAACATGATGTACTAGAGGGAGGCAGAAAAGGATTACGGCTGAGCATGAGTTCATGGAGTCTCCCACAGGACTGGGTCTGTGTATCATTACAAACGTCTAAAAACAAATCTCTCTAAACTCTTTTGCAACTGCTCTTTAGGGCAGCTTAAAGCCATAACTATTTTATCCATGGCTCTAGGAGACACAAACTGAGGTAATGGGGACAAGTTCCAGGTCTGAATTTGGAGAGGAGAAGGAGCTCGCTTTCCATAACTGCACATGCAAAATTAAAATGATATAGTACGACCAATAAGCAGGGCAACAGATTCTATCTAGAGCAAGGATGCTGCCTGGCTTTGATGTTGTTTTGCCTCCAAGGCAGGATTTGCATTATTATGGAGATGAACTGTCTCTAATTATTGCAATAACATAATTGTTCCCCAGGGCAGAATTCCTAATAACAGAGCTGTATAGCTCCCCAGCAACTGTAAGAGATATCCTGAGGGCAGGTTTCTCATTAAAAGCACATATATAGACACTCTGCCTCCAGAAGAGAAACAGAATGCCTGAAGCAATAAACTTTCCTTTCCATGCTAAGATTCTATCAGCCTTCTGGGCAAATACCTGCCATCACATTTGCTCTGCCTCCCAGACTGCCATCGTCTTCAGACCAGGGTTTCACACCTTATATACAACATGGAGCTCTGCAGCCCTGAGCTGGGATTTCCCTCCATGTATTACATGAATTTCAACTCTTTCAAAGGCCTTTGGGAAGACAGGCATATTAGGGTCATGATCTAATTTCATCTCAGAGGGCAAGACACAAGAACATGAATTTTTTTTTTCCTATTTGAGTTGAATATTCTCATCGAATGTTAGACTTGATCTGATTATACTACAGGGGTCAGGCAAACCTAAACATATATTTCAGTCTGTGAAGAAATGTCTAAGAAAATGGGTGCTTATACAATTTTATTGTATCTTCAAAACTGGTCCACGGTGGCCTAGAAGTGCTCTGCCCAAGGTGATGTCAACGTTCCTAAATCTAGCAGTCGTCTTTAAGCCCTTATTTGGTTGGACCTCTTGGAAGCACCAACATTTGCTCCTTCTTGAACCTTTCTGCTCCCTTGGTTTGTTTGTTACATTCTGCCAGTTGTTCTTCCACGTTTTTGAGCCTCCTCTTTAGTCCTCCCAGCAGGCTCTGCTTCTACCCCTTCTTGCCATGTGGCTGTTCCTCAGGGTTCTCATTCTACAAAACTCTCTCTGGATGAACTTCTCCACTCCTTGGCTTCTTATCTACTGACGAGATAAGGTCTCTGCCTTTACTCTCCTAACTCAGGCCCATATTTCAATTTCCTGTCGGACATTCACTCACTGAGCACTCACTGTATACCATATTGTCCTAGATGCTAGTGTTACAGCATGGAACAAAACACACACAAAGGACCCAATGTAACTAAGGGTCCTTCAGAGTAGAAGAAGGAGGCAGAAAAGGAAGTCAGAGTGATGTGATGTGAGAAGAGCTCGACCTGACTTGCCTTTGCTAGCTCTGAAGATGGAGGAAGGGGGCCATGAATCGAGGAATGCTGGTGACCTCTGGAAAGCTGCAAACAGATTCTCCCCATGAGCCTCCAGAAGGAACGCAAGATTTTAGCCAGTGAGACTCATTTCAGACTTTCGATGTCCAGGACTGTAAGATATTACATTTGTATCATTTAAGCTAAACATACACACATGCATGTGCACATGCACAAATTTCTGTTCTCTTGGAATTTACATTCTGATTGGGTGAAGGATGGGGAAGATGGATAATGAAATAAAACAGGGAATGCGTAGTATGTTAGATGGCGGTAAGAGCTACAGAAAATATAAAGCAGGAAAAGAGAGATGGGGAGTTTTACAATTTTAAGTAGGTTATTGGGAAAAGGCTTTTCACTCAGAAGATGACACTTGAATGAGAATTCCCACTTGAATGTGACATCTCCACTTGCAGGCACCTTAAATTCCACATGTTAATATTCACCTCTTTATTTTCCCCTTTCGACTGTGCCCTTTCTATATTCACTATTGTGGTAAACGGCACTGCAGTCCACCAGCTGCTCAAGTTGGACCCTCTGGGAGTCATTTTCCTTTTTTCTCTCCTTTTAAAAATCTTTCTACTTAATATATCATTAAGTCTTTTAAATTCTACCTTTAATAGCCTGTATACCTGTCTTCCTCCTTTACTTTCAGGAGACTGACATCATTCAAGTTCATTTGATTTCCATCCTAGAATACTGTCTGAAATGGGTCTCTCTGTTTCTCCTATCTGGCTCCACTCTGATTCTTTCTCCATGTTGCAAGCAGAGCAATCCTACTGCAGCACACATATGCCTGTGCACTCCCTTGCATAAAATTCTTCACTTTTCTTCAGTGTCTTCTAGTTCAAGTCTAAACTCTACAGACATAAAATTCAAGGCCTCTACAATCTATTGTTGGCTTCCATTTTTCAATGTTCCTTCTCAATATATCACCTTTATAACACACATCCTAGGATTATTGGAAAAGTTATATTATTTTGCTGTTGGGCCCCTGCACTAGCCTATGAGCATCTTGAGGGCTAGTTTTACATCTCGTCTTTCTATCTCTAGTGCCAAGCAGAGGACCTAGCATATGGCAAGCACACAAATGAATGCTTTGTTCATTGAATGAAGTTGGAGTTGGCTAGTTTGACAGAATAGTCATGCTGCTGTTCTGAAACCATGCCTGCGACATGCAGGCTGTGGGTTTGGGAGTCTTTTCAGAAACACTCAGTGGCTTATCTAGATCTGTTTATTATTCATTAGCTTGACATAATGTATTAGCCTAATGTCTAAAAGAGAGGACAGAAATTCTCAAGCATAGGTAAGGGTAAGAAGTCTCTATTTACACAATGTTAACTAAACATTTCATTCATTCTTCAACTTCAGTGAGAAGTAAAACATTTTGTCTAAATGAATTTTCCAGACAACTAAATTTACCCCTGTAAGCACTAAATTATTTTTTAAACATAACCATTCAGGGGAGAGTGGTCTTTCTATGTACTGTGCAGTAGCTTGCTTTACTAATCTAAGCTCACTAAAGATGATTTTTCCTCTTCTGAGACATTACATAACAATAATTATCATCTTTTGCTACAGAGATAAATAAAAGTACTTATTACCTTATTAATACTGTCTTTAATTTGGGGTAGCATACTTTCCAGAAAGATATTGAAGGAAGCGATCAGGATAGTGAGGGGATGCCAAATGACATCATATGAAGAATACCAGGGACAGTTGGGCTTGGAAAAGAACTGAAAGAGGACATGAGAGTAGCTGGCCAGTATATAAGGGGAAAGGGAATGGTGGAGAAGAATTAGATTTGTCAAAGCAAAACAAAAAACAAAGAGAGGAAGTTACAAAGATATAATTATGAAGAACTAACCTTTTAACAATTAGTTTGGTCTCCATCATTAGAAGTAACTAGGAAGTTCTAGCCATTGTGGGGATCCCTGTCCTGGAATGGAAGCTGGGCTTCGTGACCACAGTAAGCATTTGGTATTGTTGTCTGCCCAACATCCATTTACTCTTCTTGTGGTAGCAGGACCCTGAATTTCTGTGGGGAAATCCCTGTCCCATTCTCAATCCATGTGGTTTGAGGTGGAGCTTCCCCATGTGCCTATTAGGATAAGCACACAACTCATGTCCTCCTAATCAAAGCAATACATTTCCCTTGAGTGCAGCTGGCTCAGGGCAGAACACTGACCAAGGCAGGTTTATTCAATTATGTGAGAATCTGTTCTAGAATTGCTGTGAGATGCTGGGGAAAAAGGGCAAGCATGGGCTGCTGGCAGCCATCCTACCACCAGGAGAGGAGAGCCCATGAGAAAACAGAGTCAACACAGAGGAAGGCTCTGCTGAGAGAGGAAGAGAGCAAGACAGCCCTGATGCCACTGTATGAGCACCTGAGCCCTGTCTCACCTCTCAAGTCACAATCCATCTCTGGCCTTCTCAAATGTGTGAGCCAATGAATTCTCTTTTGTAGTGAAGCCAATTTTGAGTTAGGTTTCTGTCACTTGCGACCAAAAGAGTTCATCCTGGTTGATACATGGTTTTATGGCTCCTTATAATTCTAGGATCCTAGGTTTCTATTAATGACTCTGCTGTTTCTGTGTTTTGATGTTTTTTGTTTCTACTAGATCAACTTCAATCTCATCGGTCTCAAGTGCCTTCTGTCTAGAAACTAAAAGTAAGCAAAATTATGAATCTTATTCAGTTAGCAGCCTTAATTGCTCAATTAATCCAAATAATTTTATGACTTTGATGGTGACTAGAGGCTCTCCTGAGGACTAACGTACTTGGGCTTTGTGAAAGGTCCTCCCTGCTTTAAATATCTGATGTTGCCTACATTCTGATTGCTGGATAAGTGTACAAGAAATGTTTTAGGTATATGGATATGCTGCCTACACAATAACAAAACTATAAAAATTGAAAATTAAATCTTTCTTTTAGATGCTTGGTTTAATATACATAAGGCCAGCGTGAATATGCTTTAAATTTCTAAAGGCATGAAAAAACAAAATAAGTATATAAAAATACATTTTTTAAATAGTTCATATGTTAACATTTGAATTTATATCCACTGAGAAACTACAGTACAACTATATGATTGAATAAGATAAAAACTTAAAGAATGTTGTTTATACTTTTATCGTAAACTCATTTGTAGGCAGTAGGTTAGTTAAAATTGAAATTAAAATAAGTAGTGTTTGGAAAGTGTTTCAAAATATAGAATCTAGGGAGAATATTGATAAAAAGGAGTGCTTGATCATAAAGTTTTGTTTCATCAAACTTTGTTTATACCAGTATTTTATACTTAAGAGATTAATAATTTTAACTCAAAGTTTAAAGATTTGCCTTTTGATTCTTAAGATTCCACATCTCAAAAGAGAATTAGGGCTAAGAAGTCAGTGCATTAGAAACTATACTCAAAGATGGGCATAATCAAAGAATTTTGCCTTTCGTGTTAGTTTAACAATGTCAATCTTTTCATAAAATAGGAATTCTAAAATTTTTTACACATGAATTCTATGTAGGATTGCTTTTGCTCACTTACTCACTTGATTTTGTTTCTACTTTACCAGAAAAGAAAAGAAAAACGGCAGAATTTCTTCTCTGCCAATGAGGAAATAATAGTAAGATCTTTCCTCTTTTTCATCCTTTTGGGAAATTATAAGATGCTCAATTGAGCTTATGTTTTTCTCAGAATTTAAAAACCAGGGCCCCATGGAGTAAACTTGGTCCATGGATGTGTGGCCCATATTATACTAACATTAAAATAAAAACATTAGTTGCTGACATTTAAAAATTAAGATAGTTCAAATAAAAGTCAAGATTTATAGTTTCTCTTGAAAAATGAGAAGACAGGGAGGCACCTGATCTGCATCCATATGGTGGCAATATGCTACAATTGAGTGACAGGTGTCTCCCTTTGATAGGGCACACACTGAACTCCCCACCATTCTCATTATATTACACCTGGCCAGGTTTGGAGTCATTTACATTACCAAAATCAGTCTATCTGCTTAACACATTTTGAGTGAGGTAGAAGGGAGGAGCAGAGCTGTGACAACACAACACCCATGTGGAGAATGAAGGCTAATATTGATAGTTTGGGTCATGCCTGGTAACACTGGAGCTGGAGGTGATAAATAGGAAGACTTGGGTAGTGATGGGGAGTTTCCTTGGTTTAAATATATCTTTAGTGTCATATAAATGTTGAAGCAATATTTGAACCCTATTAATCAAGTCAGGAGTAGAAAGAACGAAAACTGGAGAGGGACAGATTTGTGGTAAGACAAGTGGTAGAAACAATTATATTCACTTATCAAATAGAATTCTTGATATTGATATACCATTTTCCTAAAGGTAATTCAATCATTTTGTAACAATGGTTAAGTTACAGCAGTGGAAAGCAGTCATTAACATGGTTCAAAAGGTCAGGTTGTCTCTTTTCTTCTAGGCATACAGTAACATTGTATTTCTCTGCTGGGTTGAACTTCAGCAGAGCTATGTGACTTGTTTTGGCCAATGAAACGTGAGTGAAAGTAAAGTGTTTCACTTCTAAACAGAAGTTTTAAGGGCCCATGCCTGTTTGGCCGCCCTCTTTTTCTTCTGCAATTCCAATGTTCCAGAGAATGCTTCTCCACCAGCCCTGGTTTTAAAGGGCCACCAGCAGACTCATGATGGGCATGCAGTGCGAATGAGAAGTTGCCTTTTGTTGTTTTAAGCCACTGTAGTTTGCTTGTTACAGCAGCATAGCTTAGCCTCTCCAGCACTGATCTACCATGTACTTTAACTTCATTCATTCATGGTTTTTGACATGTGTGTCTATTATCCATATTATTTTTTAAATGTTTTTCTTTATATCATTGTTAAATTAAAACTTCTAAAATGTAGCCTTATTTTAAGCAATACATGTGGTATATACTATATATATTTCAATTACAGTTTAATACACATCAAATTAAATACATAACTATTACAAGTAATCTTACATACCACATTTTGGGAAACACTGAGGTAAAATAGGAAAGGAATCTGATGTTTAAGGCTACAAAATAAGAAATTGTGGTCTCAAATCCCAGGTTTGGCTCCAAGTTTGAATGCCATGCCAATATTCAGAGAACTATACTGCTTTTTGATATAACAGAAATCAGAAAGAGACATGTAGTATGAATTTAATATGTGTGTGACTACACCGTCTATAAACCATATCAGGTTTGTTTGCAAAAATCATTAATAAGGACAACATTATCAGTGCAATGGCCTAATTTGCATATGCAAATCCAAAGGTGTGCAGGTGTAAAGGGTAGATACATACACATTTTTACAGGCTTCCCCATTGCATCCTTGAGTACTTGACCTTTAGCATCAATTAAAATCATTATGTACACAGCTGGTAAATGTTATCTTATGGGTGACATAGATTCATGCATAATTACCATTTTCCAACAGACTGAGTAGATTACAGAAAGGGGTGGGGGATGTTTTATAGGGGTGACAGTCAAGAAAAGGTCTTAGAGATACCTGCCATTTGTTGCAATATGACCTAAAACTACAAACAACCCATATATATTTACATTGTATAAACAACATGCATTCTAAATGTAATTCATGTATAATAGGAAATACGTAGGTGAAGAATTTAGATATCAGAAAGAAAAAAACTGTTTTTTCAAAAAGACATGATTAAAATAATTAAAACCATGTTATTTGCAGAATGAGTTTTGGAATTAGAGATATTTATTGGAATTAGATATTATTGGAATTAGAAATTCAAAAAAGGAAAGACTAACAAGAGACATAACAGCCATTGCCAAATATTTGTGGGGTTGTCACAGCAAAGAAGAATTGGATTTATTTGTTCACGCAAAAAGGAGGTAGGATGGAGAAAAGTGGGCAAGTCTACAAATAAATTTTAGGCTAAATTAAGAAAGGTATTTCTGGCTGCTCATCTTTGGGCAGCTATTGCAGTCTTCAACAGGGATCATGTGATCTATCCCTGCAGGCAGATAGACTCTTTCTATCAGGAAGGGGCCAGACCCATGGCACAGTGGTTAAGTCTGGCACACTCTACTTCAGTGGCCCGGGTTTGAAGGTTTGGATTCTGGGTGCAGATGTACACCAATGGTTGGTGGCCATGCTGTGGCAGCAACCCACATATAAAGTGGAGGAAGATTGGCACAGATGTTAGCTCAGGGCTAATCTTCCTCAGCAAAAAAAAAAAAAAAAGGATTATGAAAACCAACTAACTTACCACCCTCTTCCAAAGCTTCAGTTCTTTGATTAACATTTAGTCCATGAATAGCAGACAGTAAATTATTCCCTCTAGAACTATTAATAACAGACCAATAAATTACTACAGGTCAATCAAATGTTAAAAATATTTCAAGATAGTACCTTTCATTTTCTCTTAGTATGTCCCTTCCTTTCTTCCAGGTGTAGACAGGTTTCGGAGAAGCTTTGGGCTTACACTCGATGACAACTTCACCTCCCACTTTGACAAGAGTTACCCTTTTTAAGAGGGTTCTTGAAAAGTCCGGACCCAAGGCTGGAAGAGAATATAGAAAATAAAATAAGTAATTATTATGGAAGGAACAAACCCCAGTAGATCTTTAGACTTTTTCTTCCTGTAATGCACTTATTGTTGCATCGGGCAACAAAGGGAGGAAGTTTTTTCCTAAAGCAAAGGGAGTAAGTACTGTAGGTTTTGATGGATTTATTAAAATTTGAGGTATAATTTACACATTGCAAAATGCACCAGTTATAAGTGTACAGCTTGATGAATCTGGTATACTATACTATGACGATCAAGATAAAGAACACTCCATCACTTTATCAAGGGATTCTTTAAAAAAAATTAGTCCATATTCTAATGAACAAAAATTTAAAAATTTCAGGAAAGCAAAAGGGAAAGACAAGAAAATTGATGAAGCATTTTTCTGATTGTGTAGGCTGAAGCATTCCCTCTTAGATACAGTTACTGCCTCTGCTCTGTCTCATAGCATTCTGTACATGTCTCCACCAGAAAACATGCTGAAATGTCTATATCATCACCCTCCGTGAGCTTCTTCTTAAAAACAAGGGCTTCCTTCCGCTTTCCACTACTACTGCCTAACGCAATGCTCAGCTCACGCGGAGAAACTGCAACTTGCTCTTAGAAAACTCTATTCCATGCTCACTACTAGTATTCTAAAAAATTCACTCATGTTGACACCAAATATATAGTTACTATATAATCTTACATAATTAATAATTGATTAATATTCTATTAATTATTTAGGAAAGAATTATTTCTTTCCTAAAACAATAGATACACATCTATATCCTCTCAGAAGGAATATAAAAGACACCTTTCTGAAAAATCTCCATTTTCTTCTGAGTTAATTAAATTAACACATTCTAGAGCCTGTTGTGAGAAGAGATTTCTCTCTTGAATTTTTACCATATTTAAAATCCCTCATGCCCTGAAGTTTGACCTGATGGAATTTAAGATTTCAGGCCATGTTGAGGATGAAACTTAAATACTAACCAGAAATTACTTAAAGAAGAACAGGGAGTAAGTGTGTGTGTATGTGGGTGAGGAGAATGGGTCAATTTCTTAAATGTACCCAAACCATAAGTTCATGATTTTAAAAAAACAAAAACAAGCTTCAACAGAAGCAAGTTAAATCTTTACTAAGTGCTTTTGTTGTGGAAATATTTTCAGTAATTGTCTAGAAGGAAAGAGAGATGGGAAGTTTACTTTTTTTTGGCTGAGGAAGATTCACCCTGAGCTAACATCTATTGCCAATCTTCCTCTACTTTGTATGCGAGCCACTGTCACAGCATGGCCACTGATAGATGAGTGGTGCAGGTTCACGCCTAGGAACTGAACCCAGGCCTCCAAAACAGAGCACACTGAACTTAACCACTAGGCCACCAGGGCTGGCCTAGGAAGGTTACTTTTTAATGGGGTGATGCAAGGTACACATAGGGCTGGTTTTACTATGTGAAGGTAAAATTAAATAAATGGATCTAGTAGGCAATTGCTATCTCAATCAGTCTACCTTGGATTCATGAGGAGAGTCTATAATTCAGAGAGTACTTCTATAATGATAAGTGCAATTAATATGTAGAGAGCAAGTACAGATGTTTCTGCTATAATGAGATAAGTGCATTCCTAGTATGATCTAGAAAATCACATAATAAAAATTATAGGGTTTGGGCCAGCCCAGTGGTGCAGTGGTTAAGCGTGAGCATTCCGCTTCCATGGCCCAGGGTTTGCCGGTTCGGATCCTAGGTGTGGACATGGCACTGCTTGGCACGCCATGCTGTGGTAGGCGTCCCACATGTAAAGTGGAGGAAGATGGGCATGGATGTTAGCTCAGGGCCAGTACTCCTCAGACAAAAGAGGAGGATTGGCAGCAGTTAGCTCGGGGGGGGTTTCCCCCAAAAAAAAAAAAAAAAAAACCCAAAAAGCAACAAAAAAAATTATAGGGTTATGAAAAAGATAAGGTCAGGACAGACCTAGTCAATATTTATGTAACAAAAACACTAACAAAAACAATAATCATCCTAGTAAATATTTAAGCATGATTAAAAAGACAGCTTGAATTCCTAATAGATAAACACTACAAAAAATACAAGATTTCAGTGCGTGTGTGTATGTGTGTATGAAGAGAGCTTGATGGCAGAGGGACGAAGGAAGAGCTGAGTTTGCTAAACTATGAAACAAGGCAAACTGCAGAAAAACTGAGGAGAACCATGCTCTAAGCACTGCCAGGTTAGAGTAAGTGGCTGGACTGAGCCAAGACGAAGAATGTGGGGTGAAGGGGAATCATGGTCAGTATGCTTTTTGCCTCGGCTGGTTGTGCTGATCTGTGCTAGTGGGCTCTGTGGTTGGCTGCTGCACCCAGTGACACACATGGACAAAGCTAGCACCTACGTTGTACTGCATTGTTCCCCATTTACCAATCCCACACAGGCTCATATGCAACATAGAAAGGTTCTCACCACAGAACAAACTCATCTTAGGTAAACACCTAAACTGACACAGTAATGTAAAAAAAAAATGAAGTCCCTGGAAGTTTTTTAAAAAGGATATTTTGTGAAATAGAGTTACAAATCTGTATCATATAAAAATCCCTTCTTAAAACTATATCTTTCTAAACAGATATATTTTTATCACTTTAGGCAAATATTTTTCTTCTGTTCAGGAGGAATTCTGCAGTTGCATTTGAAATGAGTTTACGTAAATCAAACTGTGCACAACACATGGGTGGATTTGTCAAAAAACTATATATTGCTTTTATGGGATTTGAAATAGTGTGATATCAGCCACACAGAAGGAAGAAAACACACATTCCAGTTTCAAAAACATTTGTACTGTACTGTTTATGTGCATATTATCTTTTGGATATCCTAGAGATAAGACTGGTTTTGAAAGTCTTTCACTAATAAAAATGGAATTATAAATTCAAATCTTTTCCCTTTCTTTACTCAATTTCCTTAATTTACTTCTAGTGTTATCAACCCTGCAAATCTATCAGTTGCGACTATAAGTGGTAGTGCTTTCTACGGCAAAATTATCAGACTTGGAGCAGTTTTTTTTTTTTTTTTTTTTAGGAAGATTAGCCCTGAGCTAACTACTGCCAGTCCTCCTCTTTTTTCTGAGGAAGCCTGGCCCTGAGCTAACAGCGTGTCCATTTTCCTCTTCTTTATATGTGGGACGCCTACCACAGCATGGTGTGCCAAGCGGTGCCATGTCCACACCGGGATCCGGACCAGCAAACCCCTGGCCGCTGAGAAGCGGAACGTGCGAACTTAATCACTGCGCCACCAGGCCAGCCCAGCAGTTTTTGAATACTTGAGCCATTAATGGGTTTCTTAACATTCTGCCATTTTGTGAACATCTTTTGCATTCGAGATGCCTTTAAGCTTGTGGAATGATGCTTTTTTCCTGTTTGTACCCTATATTTATTCTGATTTCCAAACATTGGCCCAGGAGAAGCATTAAAGAAAAGTGAAAGAAGCCTGTTCAATTTGACATTCACAGAGAACGAGGGTTTAAAAGTTATTGGTAAGTCCCCAGTAGGGTGCTATGAGAATCCAACCTTGGCTAGCACTGAAAAAATTAATGCAAGTTGAAGGTGAAACTTCGCTAGATTTCTAATAGTTCAGAAAAGATGAAACCAAAGGTCAAATTATGCACTTAGTCTGAGAGTAGCTCAGATACTGGGAACATCCTCATTTGCTAAATCACTTAGAGGATAATATTTCTTTCATGGACTACTGTGGGCACTGCTCTCTCAGTGTTGGAATGAGTCATGCTACAGGACCTCTTCCACGTGGGAAATGCAACCTGTTTGTTTTTTATCAATGATCTTTAATATATTAACATCACCTTATCTACGAGAAGCATCCAGCTGAGAGAAGCCCTCTATGCAATTCTCATCTGTTTGTTTTTACTTAATTAAATTACTCTTGGTCACATGTTAAGAGTATTTTAAGTGGCCAATAGAACCCTTGAAAACAAAAGTTTTGTACCTTAGTATCATTTCCCAAGAGAGATGGTAAGAATGATAATGCCTTAACAGGATGTGCACTGGCAGTCCCACTTGGGAAATATATGGGTGTGATGTTTTACTCTACTATTTAAGAGCAAAAGATAATCATGCATGCCAGTTCTTTCACAGTCTGTAGAAACATCACTGGGAACATTGCCAGTTGATGGGGACTATTAAGGCTGGGCCTTTTAGAAGTTCAGAATTTCATATTATTTTAACCTTTATCTATTATCTTTAACTATTACCTCATCATTCCATAAAAATAAACCTAGAGGGAATGCATTCATTCAAATATTTCCACCACTGAAGAGACAACGCTGGTGTTACATGTTAAAACCCTCAACTTCTCCTGGCTACAGTGGGAATTTTCTTCTTTCTAGGTCCATCATTTCAGCATGGTGGATTCAAAATCAGCCCTCTCTGATCAAGGATAATATTTGCAAGGAGACTCTCAACAAGACTCTAAAGTAAGATTTTCCAGTCCTAAGATCAGCTTGATGTGTCCCTTCTATGTCCCTAACACCAAGCCCTACTTGCTGGTTTCCACTGAATGCCCTGTTTCTCCAGGCCTCGTCCTACCATGGTAACTCATATTTATGGGCTTCTGTTCCTTTGGAGCAGAAATACTAATATTTACAGTCACAAGGTTGTTTTGAAGATTAAATAACACATGTATTGCACATTAAGTACTGAGCACAATATTTGCCCAGAGTAAGAACTTCATACCTACTCCCCCTCCTCTGCTATTTCCACTGCTGCCACTACCACCACCACCATTATTAGGAGACTTTATGCTGAAAAACTTCTTAGAGCCAAAGAAATACATCTTGGTTTGAGAAAAACAAAAAAATTTTTATTCTGAAATACTTATAGACTTACAGAAAGTTGCAAAGATAATACAGAGAGGTCCTATGTATCTTTCACTCAGTTTCTCTCAGTTGCAAAGATAATACAGAGAGGTCCTATGTATCTTTCACTCAGTTTCTCCCAATGGTTACACGATATGTGAGCATTGTATAATATCAAAACCAGGACACTGATAATTGGTACAACGCGTGTGTATAGTTCTGTATTTTATCACATACGTAGACTTGAGTCATTTCCACTGAAATCAAGATATAGAACTACTCCATCACTACAAAGATTTCTCTCATGCTACCCCTTTATAGCCACATCCAGACCCCTCCTACCTAGAAACCACTAATCTGTCCTCTATCTCTATAGTTTTCTCATTT
This sequence comes from Equus quagga, assembly GCF_021613505.1. Lineage (NCBI taxonomy): Eukaryota > Metazoa > Chordata > Mammalia > Perissodactyla > Equidae > Equus > Equus quagga. The sequence continues at coordinate 111,804,449 of NC_060267.1, forward strand.
TGAGAATGTTAGGAATATGGAATCATATATTATGGGACCTTTTGGGATTTTTCTTTTTCACTCAGCATAACGCTCTTGAGATCCATCCAAGTTGTTGTGTGTATCAACAGTTAGTTCCTCTTTACTGCTGAGTAGTAGTATCTCTTCCATCTTGGTGTGGATGAGAAATACATCTTTCATGTTGGCATTTCAGGCACTATGATAACTGACAAATTGAGCACAGGAACCATTTCAAGATCTCTCAACACTTTCTTTGCCAACAAGTAGGATGAAGCTTAGCCTTTTTTCTTTCTATAAAAGGTTTGAAAAGCCAAAACTTAATTGTATAGACATGGATGGAAACTTTTTTCTTATTCCAAGAAAAACACTTGAAAGCCATTTTAGAACATCATTTCTTATACAATAATTAACACATTGATTGAAAATCACTCTCAAATGCTTAAGTAGATCCTCATCTGCTAAACCTCCCTTGAGCTACCCTATCTGTAAAATATAATAAAACAATATGCATTTTGAAATATCTGTAATCACTTTCACTTTATTATATCAGTCCAAATTAGTGATATTTCATTATATTTGCCACTATGTCCTAAATGCTCATACACATTTGTGTCTTTGGTTAGACAAGCAGTGTATAGTATTGCGCTCTTGATTATGAATAACTTTATTACGAGATAGAAATATTTGTTGAACAGAAGAGTCATTAGACTGTGATAGTGAGAGTCCTATAATACCAGTAGTTAAGAAATGGTAGCTCTTCTTGTTAGCTACTCTTAGTCCATCAGTTCCTGGAAGACATGGAGTATATATTATGAATCTGTATATCCCTTGGACCTAGCATAGTGCTGGGCACAAGCAGACGTTTAATCAATATTTGTTGAATTAATGTATGTTGTAGGAGAGAACTCAGGAATTCAGTTCAAAATAGGAAATTCCCTTCTTATAATGCTTTGCCTGGATACCACACGCCTTTCTTCCCTCCAAGTGTAGCTGTCAATTGTTTCTTGAACTTCCAGGCATGTGTACAGGACAATCCATCCTCTCTGGATTTGGACCTCAGTCTAATGAAGCAGAATTACCCAAAAAATACAATCTGAGCTGTTTATACTCTGAAAGCACCTGGTATGACGGTAGATGTTTAACAACTGGCTCTCCAAACAAAACAAAACACCAAAGAACTTAGTTTTCAGTGCTTGCCAACTTCTTTGGTATTAACACTTCCATTCTGGCCAATTTTAAGCTACCAAGAAGTCACTGAATGCTGAGTTGAGAAGGATACATAGAATCACCTCCTGCCAGTATAAGCTAGCTCCAGTGCTTAACTTCCTTTTCTTATTTCCAAAAACACACATTTATGGGAAGATTATAGGACAGTGGGCCCGGGAGTTCAGCTTTCCTCAGATTTGGAGCTTTCTCAGAGGCAGAACCACCATCTCCCCTCTTCTCTCCAGGTACTCCCAACCAACCAACCCTGTGCTGAGACCATGGGAACTTCAACTCCCTTCCAATTCCTAAGATTGGTTCAACTTGTTCAAAGAATCTGTTCCCTGAGGCTTTCAGTCAAGGTATCACAGTAGTTTTAAGGGCTTCAGTTACACATGCCCTGCCCTAGACACACAGGCTCAATGTGGATGAGCGATGTTTATGTAATCCAGGAGTGACTGATCTCTTGCATATCGTGTTCCTTCAATAAGGCACTTAGTGAAGTAGTTTAACATGCAAAGAGAACACGTATTTTGCCTTTGTGCTCTGCTTATTTTCAACCACATTCAAAAGGCTTTATTAAAAGCAACCTGTATTACACTCAGTACGAATTAATTTCTTCAGAAGCCTAGAAGAGCCAGTGTCTGCTCATGTTGGGGGGAGGTGGGATGGGGAAGCTGGAAGGTTGTTGGTGCAAATGCTTTATTTCTGGGAGAAATTGTCTCACATGATTGATAGAGCTTTTGTCAATATTAGGTTCAATAATGGAAACACGGATTAACTGGATGTAGAGTGGGTATACCAATAGTCATTACTCTTCCCTCCAACCCCTACTTGCTTTCACAAATTAGAAAGCTACTCCGCTGTGATGGCTTGAGATTGGGTAACAACGGGATCTAGAAAGCAGATTCTAGATCTGTGGCACACAAATTTAACTGATCAGAAGAATCACGTGGAGAAGCTTGTTAACTCTATATACTCCTGAACTCTACCTGCCATGAGAAGGACCTGAGAATTTATAATTTTACAATTTTTGCCACTGAAAATGTGATCCCCAGAGCAGAAGCATTGGTGATCACCTGGGGGCTTGTTAGAAATGCAGAATCTCAGGCTCCACCCTAGACCTGAAATTAGAATATGAATTTAACAAGATCCTTAAGTAATTTACACATGTGTTAAAGTTTGAAACACTGTTAAATTGTAATGAATGCCAATTCTAACACTCTCTGGATCGGAATACCAAAATAGAAACAATTTGTTGACAGAATGTGGTGGACGGAAAAAAAAATAGTTACTTCATTAAATTAATTTATTTATTTACTAATTCAAACAGACTTGTGGTGGATAATGGTAAAAGATACAAAGTCATAAATACTTTTAGAATATGGCTAAAGGCAAACATACAAACCGTAGGAAACAATCTTACTATATTTAGTACAATAGAGTGAATTTCTGGAAGCCAAAGCAGATAGGTCAACATAGTGGGCGGAGAGAAAAAGAAAAGCATATTTCTCACTGGCTGATAAAAGAAAACACAATTTTGCTAGAATGTTCAAGCTTTCCCCCTGGCTCTACATTTTAAGAAGAATTTATTGGAAATCTCTTTATGTAAAGGACTATGGACCTTAGAATGGATAATGCCTTCCCAGCAATTTTACAGAAGCCTCGGAGATTTTGGCTGTAGGACAGTGTACGGTATCAATACTCTGAGTTACGGTTTAAACTCTAACTCACAGAAGGCATTTACTATGGAATTGTCTGTGTGGAATTGTCACAACATTCATCCCTCAGATTTCAGTGTCTCCCTCCAGTCGGCTTTAAGACACCAAAGCCAGGCCAAGCAACATCTTAGTTCAGTCCTCACGTGGCAGTCTGTGAAATCACTCTGTGTGCCTATTCCTACTCACTCTCTTGGTGAAATGGCTCCTTCAGCCAGGGTTGGAATCTCTGATGCCTGGTATTTTCTTCTATAGGAGGACTTTGGATCCCGAGTTCTGATCCAAATCAAATTTTGCTAGGTAGACTACATTCGAGTTAAACAAACAAACAGAAAACCTCTGTGTAGGCTAGATTTCCTATTTTAGGATAGTAGTTCTCAAGGTACAGTCTTTGAGCAGCAGCATCAGCATCAACTGGGAATTTGTTAGAAATGAAAATCCTCAGGGCCCGCTTCAGAACTACTATATGAGAAATTCTGGGGGTAGGGCTCAATAATCTGTGTTTTAACAAGTCCTCCAGGTGATTTTGATGCATGGTGAAGTTTGAAAATCAATGGCCTTCTGATCTGATCAATTTGAGCACTAGGTCCCAAATTGTGCTTTTCATTGGAATCACACTTGGGCAGTTTTAAGGAATAAGGCCTGGGTCCCAGGCCCAGAGGCTGAATCAGTTGGTATGGAGATGGTATGGCATCGAGGTATTAAAATGCTCCCCAGAGATTATAATCTGCAGGAAAATTTGCGAACCACAAAAATGGGGCTTACTAGTGATTTTGTGGCTGTCTACATTACAAGCTTTCGGTATGGATATGAGTTAAAGGCAAGAAATTTCTTATATTGCTACTACAGGCTTGCAAAAAGCTTTCACATGTGATCTCTTTTAGTTTTGACAGTAAGGTAACAACATCCTCGTTTTACTGATAAATGGAGGCTTAGTAACTTATTAAAGATATTAAATTTGAATTTGAGATCCAAGTTGCATAGCTTTCCCTGTTCATGACAATTTAAGTAAAGCTTCTGCCTAGATGACTCTATTTGGGTAAGAAAGGCATTTGTCCTCTCATTGGATGCTGATCACACAGCACGTTTGATTATTTTGTAATCTGGCTCAATGAGGCAGTTGAGAAATCAGAACGAGATGCAGATGAGCACTTGTGAAAGTCCCTGTTAAATAACTTTTAGTTTAGCCTTAATGTTTTTCTAATTTGCAAGCCAACCATCTGGATAAATGCCAAATTAAGCAGATAATTGCTCAAGCCTACACCTCACTTTAATTGGACCATCAGTTCCTTAATGGTATTGGAGTGTCCTGCCAGGGTCAGATGTCTTCCACCACACAGAATCCCCAGGATACTGACCCATCGGACAGAAGTTCCTCAGGGCAGAAGCTACTTCTGTTCCACTATACAGTCCTGGCAAAGTCAGGTCATATTCAAAAGATCACTAGGCAGACATCTACTTGCTTTTAGAAGTAGTTCATACCACTTCAAAATCAAAGACACCCTAGTTACACTACCCATTATGATCCAGGTAAATTGGACAAAGCAACCAAGCATCTTGGTTTAGCACAATTACTTGTCCTCTGCAGAGAATGCCATTGGTATCCTCACATAGATTCTTTTTTCTGGCCCCTGCTGGTGTGAGTATTGGCTGCTTACCACCTCCAGCTGCCCTCTTCTCTGCAGAACTGAATAGAAGGTTTTGCTCCAAAACTCCCCAACCCCTACTGCCACTACCACCACCACCAAGGGGCAGACCAATGACTGACTGAGACAGGGATTTTTTAAAAAGGCCAGCCTCCTTGCCTCAGGTGGGAATAACTCTGAGATGCAGTTTATGTTCCAGATACTCCTCTCCAGAATGAGCTGTAGGCTAGACCTTACTTGAGACCATGTCCTTGCTCTGCTCTGCTCCCCTCTTTTCTACCTTGCTTTCTCTTAGAGTTTTTTTTAGAGAACATTCCTTCAAGGGCTCACAGGTACCTGAATCTATGCCTCTGCTTTTTGGATCTTAGTTATCCTCTATCTTTACCTCATGATATATACATGGCATAAGCATTCTGTATGGAGAATCACAGAAAATTTCAATTTTGGCAATTCAATCAGAAGTCATTGTCACCCATATGATCATCTATCTAAGTGGATACAAATACTAAACACAAATGGAAATATTACATTAAAAAAGTTATTTTTTTAACCAATAAAATACGTTAGTTTTTTAATTGCATTTTTATAGAAGATTCAAGGTTCCCCATTATCATAAGTCTTATTACCATAAGACACTATTCACTCCAACATTCCTTCATGAATGGGACAGAGGATGGAATGATGGTATCACCCAGGGAATTGTGCAGCATCCCAGGGATACCCATAGGAGCGTGTCACACAGGTGAACCTCATCCATGACATAGGTTAATACAGGAGAAGAAGTCTGGGCACAGTCCCTGAAGAAGAATAAACTCTCAATTGTAATAGGTCAGTCTCAAACAAGGACATTTCTATTTGATGTACTCATCACCAGGCCTACTCTAATATACTGACCTCAAGGTAAAAGTCTCTCTATGGCATTCACCCATCCAGTGAGTAAATCACCCAGCACCTAGGTTAATTATTTAGCAGTTTCAACCCATTAAATATAGATATGTTACACACACATTAAATACCTAGACAGAAGACATAAAACAAGACCAAGAGAAAAGCCTATTAAATATATGCTTCCTACCCATCTATTATTCATGACTCTAGGGCTATTACCTAGCATGAAAGGGAATCTCCTCTCCAGCACTGGAGGATCTTGATATTTGATCACTAGCTGGAACCATCCTATTTTTTTTTCTTTCTTATACTGAAGTATCTTGTTTTCATTTTATTTCTTTGTTCAATTCAACCTCCCTAAGATTCTAATACAGGTAATACCTAATCAGTTATTTGACCCCAAAGAGGCGAACTATTACTATTCTACAAGAAACAAAGTGACCTGTGGAATACAGTCATATTATAGCTTACCCAAGTTAACCAAAAATAATTTACGTGTATTTTTAAATAGTCAAATGTCTTCTCCTTCATTTACTTAAGAGGACTCTAGGGACTCACCCTTTCAACATTTAACTGCTCTTTATTCACTTGGAATATATTGTGATTTTTTGGAGGGGGCAGGAAAAGTGGGATATTAAGGAGGAAACTTCTAAGCTCGTTTAAGATCCTCTAAAATTGGTCCTTAATTAGTTTTTCCATCTTTCTCTTTCAAGTTTAAACTTTGCCTACATGCTTTATGTATCTGAATAAAAATTTTTGAAAAATATTCTGGATTCTCTACGTGTAAGACACTATCCAGATGTTTTATAACTTTGAGCTATTTCACTCTGATCTGGAATATTCCCGGTTTTCTTTTCTGTCTGTCCAAATATAAATTATTTTTCAAGGCTCAGCTGACTAGCCCAGTCCAAACTCTCTTTCCTGAATTCCTAGAAAACTTACTATTTTTCCCAACTGTTTGGCTTGTATCATTTACTAATGTGCTTTATTGTTCTCATAGTCAATGTGGTTCAGATTGCGGTGGTTAAAGAACTTCTCAGGAAATCTTCATCTTATCTTTACTGCTCTAGTTTGCTGACTGCAAGGGACTTAAGAAAGGACTCAGATCAAGAATTCATTCAGAATTAGTTTCAAATGGATATGATTTGAAATAACCCTCTGATTGTAAAAGTTGGAGCAGTGATTCCCACCTCACCGGCTTTGAATCCTGGGTGGGGGGAAGGCAAGGAGGAAGGGACTGGGGAGGGCTCTGCAGAGAGTTGTTATATCCCACGTATACATACAAATATGTACATATTCTCATACAGTCTATATATAAATGCATACATCTCACATATACTCTGTTATGTTCAGCGGTGGGTAGGTGCTCTAGAAAAAAATCATTAATAGCCTTTCTCACTTCAGGCTCTGCTTTTGGGACTTTAGTCATCCTCTATCTTTACCCCATGATTATATCCCATGATTTGCAGTCATTTGTTACTACCAAATTTTCTTACTTTAAAAAAGGGAGTTACAAAATCTTTTAGAATTACAATGGAGTCCTCAGACTCATAAATTGGCAAGCACTCACCTAGAGGGTTTTAGGACAGTATGATTCCTTCATTAGGCCACAGACCCTCACTTTTAGCTGTTCTTCTAACTAGCTGACGTAATAGTAGAGAACACACTTCTTTCTGCAGAACATCCTAAGCAACCTACCATGGAGAACTGTGTTCCAAAAGAGTCAGTTCCAATTACTGACCCAGGCAGGGTAGGACCACCATCCTTGTCTTGGAAGAAGTTGGAATTATTGTTCCCAACATTTATAGGGTGGCAGGTATGTGTGTTTAGGCTTCCAAAAAGGTCACATATACAGTAGGCCAAGCCAAGCCGATGTCTATTCCGGGAGCACAGAATGCTCCTAGGCCTCTTTGAAAAAGGCCACAGCCCCATGAACTCTCACAAATTCTTGTCTTTGATGGGATGTTGGTCCAAGTAAAGAAATGAGGAGAAGAACAATTGTGGAAGCTGTTTCTTCTTCTTTTTTTTTTTTTTTTTTTTCACCTTGCACAGGGTAGAAATACATTCAATTAGGGAGCATATACTTACATATGTAAGATCTACATGCTAGGCACCAAGAAGTATGTTGCAGAAGGGAAAATCAGGACTCCGAAACTGGGCAAATAATCAGGATTTATGGAATCAGCTCCCTTTGTATGCTGCTTTTCTCTTATTTGTAAACTTTCTATTATGTTTTCCCTAGGAAGAACTATTGCTTAGATACTTTATTTAAACTCTGAAGTCGGAATCAAGATTTTTCTATGGGAAACATGTAAATTGATGGACTGGACTTTGGTTTTTTTTTTAATACCCATAGGTTCATCAAGTCACTTAATGCTTTCAATGATTTATTTACTTAACTCATTAATTCATTTTTTAAAACAGTCTTTGGGCCAGCCCCATGGCCGAGTGGTTAAGTTTGTGTGCTCTGCTTTGGCGGCCCAGGGTTTTGCTGGTTTAGATCCTGGGTGCGGACCTAGAATCACTCATCAAGCCATGCTGAGGAGGTGCCCCACATAGCAGAGCCAGAAGGACCTACGACTAGAATATACAACTATGCACTGGGGGGCTTTGGGGAGAAGAAGAAAAAAAAATAAGATTGGCAAGAGATGTTAGCTCAGGTGCCAATCTTTAAAAAAAAAAAAATGTCTCTCAACTCCTTCACTGCTTACCACATTCATTCATTCTTACACTTATTCAATATTTATTGAGTGCATACTATGTGCTTCAATACTGTATTAAGTCCTGAGGACCAAATAATGAGTTAAACCAAATACTGTCCTTGACATCTTGGGGAAGTTAAAGTGCAATGGGAGAAAAAGACAGAAAAATCACACAAATGTAAAATGTAAGTGTGGCAACTGTTATAAAGGAAAGTTAAAAGGCAGTACAAAAACTTGCAAGAGAGGAGTTGACCTAGGCAGAGGGCCAGGTATGACCTTCTGAGGAAGCAATAATGGAGTTGGGAGATGGTGAATGGGAAGGAGTTAAAGAAATGAAGAGGAAAAGGAAAAACATTCCATGCAGAAGGAACAGTATGTGCCAGTGGCCCTGTGGAGGAAGGGAGGATGGTGAATATGCAGAACAGAAAGGTCAGTAGAGCTGAAGAGCATGGGGGTGGGGGGGTCACATGATGAAAGAGGTAGCTGGAGGGGCAGACCAGTAGGACATAGCCTGGAAAATTCAGATGTTGAAGAACAAGATTCACTCTGCCAGCTGTTCAAATAAAACTTTCCAAACCAGATCAGCTCTTCCTCCTTCCAAGCTAAGTTTGCATCAAATCAGAATGATAGCAACAGACTCCAAAGCATTTCAGAAATTTTGTCAGTTTAGAAGGGTGGTCAATACAGGAATAAATACGAGTGCCAGGGGAACTATATTACCCATTGTAAGCATCAGAAGAGGCTGATTTAGAAAGTGGTCTCTTCTTATTGCTTGTAGAATGCATTACTTGTTTCTCAAGTAATATCTTTGGTTTAAAGATTTCTTTACCCTTTTCCTTAGATTGAACACTTATGTGTGGCAAAGCTCATGTTAGTTTAGTGACTTAAAGAGTTTCTATTTTTTTTCTGTCCAGTATAAAGACTCACCTATAACACTAAGCTCTGCGCTGGAAAAAATAACTCCATGTTTATTCTCTGCCACACACTGATACATGCCGGCATCCGAGAGGTTCACTATTGTTATGTTGAGTGTTCCTTGCTCGATTTGAATTCTTTCCTGTGAAAGAAAAAGGAACACAAAGCATTGACCTACAATTGAGACCTTACGGCACTTTTGCTACAAGTTATATCAAAGGGGCTTAATGAGAATAAACTAGCCATCATATAAGCAATTTATATAACATGATCTATTTATCTGTCAACTAAATTTGTGGCGGGTCAGATGCTAAATGGAACAACTCGTACATCAGTTGGTAAATGGAACTTAAATTGTAGGACTCTCTTGAGTTCTCATTGATTTAATAGTGAAACCATTCAGATTGATATTCCCTCTAAATACATGAATCTGAAATTTAAAATGCTTTTAGGGCTTTGTGCTAACTAGGGGTTTGGGAGTGAGAAATAAAACCAAATTTACTGTTTAAAGTATTTAAAACACTCGGATTATGAGCAGACAACACTTTGAAGGTTAATAGAATTGTAATCTTGGATGAAGCAGAAGCAAATATTTAATATTGGTTGAGGCTTACCAAAAAAAAAAAGTAGATATTAATAGTTTAATGTTCCCTTACTCTATTGTCGTCAGTGGCATGAGCTAAGCTTAGAACCATCTGCTGGTAGCAAATCTGAAGAAAGCAAAATTATTATATGGAACAACAGACCATTTTCATTTGTCAGCCTGAGGATACCTAACTTGCCTTATCAATTTTCATAAGTACCAAGAAGGATCTCCTTCTTCCCAGGAGACCTGCCATTTAAAAATATAAAATATAAAGACGCATTGGTTTTCCATTTGCCTTAGGTCTGCAGTTTAGCTGGGCTGACACCTTATTAGGCTTTGATCAAATCTAGGCATCCATGTTCCCTCATATTAAATAAAGGGAGGAAAATGCTGGTTCACTGGGTACCTACACTCTAGCGATTTGTTTGAGTTTGGCTTTTATAATTTGGGAGAATCATGGGCTGAGCAGGAGCCCTTTCCAGTGACAGGAGGAAGTGTATGCGACAGGGCAGAGGTTGGGCACATCAGCCCCCTTTCTGCTGTTGTGCACATTGACAGCTAAGCCATTGCTCAGACCAGGACTCCTTCCTGTGTGGCCTAACAGGAAGAAATCTGAGCACAAAGAACTGGCTCTCAACTTGGGCCCTGAGGAAAATGTCAAACTTCAGTGAACATTTGAGTGAACATTTGAGAAAATACAATAAGGAGAGTTAAATTGGATACAATTATTTCTCACTCTAAGGTCCTTCCCTACCCTCCCCCTGCCTTGTTCCAAGTTCTTTGTCAGGGTCTGCTGCATTAGATGGAGTAGTATAGTATGCTGTATAGGATCCATCCCTTCTGGATTCTTAGATGTACCTTCCAGGTACTCGTTCCAGAACCAAGGTACTTATTCTTCCAGCTGCTAAGAGTGATGACTGCTCATATCCAAGTCTCTGTCTGGGAACTGCCCTTGGCTGAAAAAAACTTCCCAAATCCAATACCTGGTCATTGAGAGCAGGAGTGCAACAGCAGGGCCCCCTTGCCTCAATTTGAGAAATTCTGAAGGACCTTGGGCTCCAGAGCAACCCCTGAAGACCTCTGTTGCAAGTGCATCACTGTTTAATCTCCCTTTGCCCAATATGACTTCCCTAACTCCTTCATAGGTGAGGCTCCCGGGAGCATTCCCAATATATCTCCTGCATGCAATCTCTGCCTCAGAGTCTGTTTTTAGAAAATCCAAAGACAGAGAGTGATGTTTGAAATACTTTCAAAGAGCATTTAAGCTTTTCTTCCCTTTGAGCCATATCTCTTCCCCCTCATCCCTTTTCCTGAAGAAATTTTCCATATAACCAATTCTAAAAACCTTATTCAGGCAACCTGAGGCAGTTCTGAACCCAGCAGACATTGAATATTTGGATCCAGGCTCCATTGCTTACTAATGATGGATGTGATCTTAGGCAAATTGCTCTGTTATGCCCATTTTACAGACAAGTTGGTTTCCTTGTCTGCAAAATGGGTGTAAAAATAGCACTTATCTCATAAGGTTCCTTGTGAATATCAGATGAGACAATGTGTTTGAAGTGGTAAGATAGGTTAGCATTTGTTAAAAGTGTTTGAGAAGTATGCCTTCCAAATCCTTTGTGAATAGTATTATAACCTATCATTTCCCCTTACAAAATGAATAGTTTGAGCAGAATTTTTATTTCAATGGTTATATAGTTCTAAAATTTCCATTTTGTTCTTTAAAAAAAATCTATCTGCTTATCTTTTCAAAATATCTTGTTTATTTTTATGGACATGGTTCTTTCATTTACCTCTTTGAGCCTCCTAAACAGACATTCCTATCTCTTTGTTGGACTGTTCTATAGGTTGGTTATCTTTCTAAAAAATAAATTTTTGCTTACATTTTGGAATATTGGTTTTGCAAGCTTATTTCTGAAAAGGAGTTATTTTTGTTTGTCTTTTTCCCACTGTTTAGCAGTTTTGTGGCTGCTCCACCTCATCGCCTGGGCCGCCAGTCCAGAAACAGATGTGCTCATAGCTTCTCCGAGGTCCTGATGTGAGGACACTGGGATGACTGCAGCTCCCATCCCAGGGCCAGTGGGAAGCACGGCCCAGTACCTTCCACCTCTCTTCCACCACAGCATCCCAGTAAGCCAGGCAGGGGCAGTTTGGCTGCTTCTTTCACTGGGCAGCAGTAGGTGGGGGGATTTATCTCCAAAGCCTTCACTCCAAAAATTTTGTATCCTGTCTCTAGAGAAGATTTTTTTTACCTAAGCTCCCAGCTACCACTGCCTGCTCCCAGGCCTACAGGCTGGTGCCTCCAGCTCCAGTCATCACTTTTAGTTTTTGTTCTATTTCTGTTGTATTAGAGAAGTTAATCTTGCATTTGAATATGTCATTGCCACACGTTTGAGGCAGAATTGATATTTTGATAATGATCTTATTGCACCATGTTGTCCAGAAGTCTCCCCAGATGAAGAAATGACACACCACACTGAGAAGGGAATTGGAATGCTGAGAGGTCTTACTCCTTCACTCACTCTTGTTTAGTGCACATACAGATTTGTATCTTAGTACTACTACATGTACCAGACCTTCTGCACAACTTTCCAATTGTAAAGCCAGAGGTGTTAATCTGTGAAGACCAAGGACCTAGCATAGGAGCTTAAGAAGGCTGAAGAAGAACAAGGCTGAAGAATTTGATTTATGTACAGTTTCTATTTACCAACTGCATTCACTTTCACTTTTTCCACTATCAATGGCATTTAGTTGCAAATTATTTTGGAAACAACTCACCATTTTCCTATTTCCTGAGCAATGAGGCCACAGTAACCATTACAGTCAATACTAAGACACAATTATCATCAATTGCTTACCTGAGTTAACAGTGGTTCACCATTTTTTAGCCACCTGTATGTAGGTTTGGGTCTGCCATTGGCTTTACATTCCCAAAAGACATTTTCTTCAATGGCCACATGGATATCATTTATTTTTTGAATCCAATTAGGTTGAGCTATAGCAGTTCAAAAAGCAAAGAAAAGATGTACATTCAGTGTATGTTCAGTCAATTTTTACCATATGCAATCAAGGGACAAAAGTAGGTTTATAAGAAAATTCCTTTTCCAGACGTTATGCAAATTACAAGGCTGAGTATAAGTTCAGGGGTGCTTTAAGAAGACATCCCATCCTTTGTCCAACTCTGAATGCCCTATTTTTGCGGCCCATGTGGCTACTCTTTTAATCACTAAAGGCAGAATGACTATAACTACTACATAGCAAAATTAACTATCCCTGTCTCCCAAGTATCTATTCTTCCTTTTAGTAGGAAAAGTCTCCCACACTGCCCCAACATTTTTGGCTAGGCTCATGTTTTCCTAGCTACACACTAAATTTCCCAGATTCTTTTGCAGCTAGAGTTAACCATGTAAATAAGTTCATGCCAATGGTCCTTGAATGAAAGCAGTGAGAGCAATTTCCAGGTTATTTACTTAAAGATACTTGCCCTCGATTCTCATTACCCCTTCCCACTGATTGGAAAAAAGTAACAACTGAAACAGCCTTGGACTCAGAGATGGAAGCTAAGTAAGATGGAAATGATGACCTGCCAGCCTTGGACCTTGCAGCCTCAGACCCACCTGCCTATTATTTTAATTAATTAATTTTTTTTAGTGAGGAAGATTGGCCCTGAGCTAACATCTGTGCCAATCTTCCTCGATTTTGTAATAATGGTATGCCACCACAGCATGCCCTGATGAGCAGTGTATAGCTCAGCGCCCAGGATCCGAACCTGTGAACCCCGGGCTACCAAAGCAGAGTGTGCAAACTTAACCACTATGCCACTGGGCTGGCCCTCCCACCTGCCTATTTTTAGAGAGATATGTGAGGGAGAAATAACCTTCTTATTTAAGCCACTGTATTTTGAGGTCTCCCTGTTACAGTAGCTTAGTCTGTCCCTAATGAATCTACTTCATTCTCATCCTTATATAATTTTTGTGACTTCTTTCTCTTTCAAGACTATTATCATTTTTTATTATTGACTTATTCCATATTGATAGAATGTTACCCACAAGAGTATGGCCCCAGAAGCCCAAATCTCTGAATAAGTCCTGATTTTTACCAAAACCTTCTTAGAAAATCTAGTCCTGCCCACAGTTTACCATAGGAATCCACGGCAGCACATAATTCCCACATTGCCCGCTGCCCTAAACCACTCCCACCACCAAAATTACGCCACATTTCTCATGCTTCAATTGAAGTCATGTTTTCTTTCCTCCTTCTTAGTGGCGATAAAGATAATGTTAATTTCACATTCCATAAAAAGTTTTCATAAATATCAAGCCTTGCCTAAAGCACAATTCACACTATTGTTAAATGTAACAACAAGTGTATTTAGGCCGAAGACCTTCAGCAGAAAAGAATCATAGTATCATTCTGGAATGTTATCTTCTCACAGGGCATTTCTATAGTGTAATGCCTACCAATATAAACCTAGTAGAGTTGATATCAGTACTTAATTAGAAGATGCTACTCAATATTCTTAGTCTGTCTCTTAGCTGACTTGACCTCAGTATCCTCATTCAGTGAGGCTCCAAACCATCCATAATTTAATTCAAAAGGAAATTAGTAGAACTGCGGCCAAGCTATCTTACCTTCTTAAGAATAAACAAAACTAGAAAAACACTCATCAAGTCACTTAACCAGCAGAGGTCTCTAGGTTCCTGAGTGAATACTGCTTCTTCCTTTTTCCATCTATAAGCAATTTCATGTTTTTGAAAGAGCAAAACACAATTTTACAAATCCTCTGCTGATGGGGATGACGCATTGCTGCATATGCAGGGAGGCCGAAAGGGTCAACTTTCAAAAAAAGTTATAAAATCAACAAGCATTAAGTTGAAGGAAAGGTTATAACCTTCATCCTTGAAAACGCTGCAAGTCTGCGGTTGTTTTGTATCTTCCTGCTATTAATGCAAAGGGAGCTCAAAAGGTAGATACCTTTTCAGTTCTCTGTTTGGAGACTTTGATGTGCAACCCTGATAGGGGTAATGGCAGTTGTGTGCCTTATTTCACATTCAACCTGCTGAATATTTACCCCCCATAGCGTCCATGAAAACAAAGCAAACAAGAAAAGCTGCAGAAATCTGTGGAATATTAACAACTAAGCCAAACTTTTCAAAGAGAGTGAGGAAAAAAAAATGGAAGGGCAAATGTAACTTATGAAGCAATGTCAAGTTGAAGTTCAAAAAGGAAACATCAAAACCATGTACAGAGACAGAGATTTCAATGTCATAGATTTCCTGTAACACTTGGGCTTATTCATTGCTTTCTTTCAAAAATAGACAAAGCTGGAAGCAAAACCTTGCAATCTCAAAAAAGGAGGTGAGGCAGGGAAGGGAGGGCCTTGAGAGGATTTTGAAAAGACCTTGCAAAGTTCTAACTAATTAAACACTTCTGAGGGCTCATTCTGTCTCTTCCAACAGGTTATGGAGGTTAAGGTGCCAGACAAGAATGTTCAATGGTAGTTATTTGTGCTGGCCAAGGTGAAATCAATAACTAATTCATCCTTTGCAAGACATCATCAGGTACTTACTTTGTTTTTAAAGTAAAATAAGTTCACAGAAGCCCAATCTGAAATGATATAAACATATTCCTTTTGAAGTGAATATCTGGAGATGGGCCCAGGGAGATCAGAAATGGAATGTCCTATTATATAAATGGCAAAGAATGAGACAATCTTCCTTTTAATATGCCAGTTGCAAATCTACAGGGCAAAAGCCCACACAGTGAAGGTTTCTGCTGCCACTCACTTAGATCAGATGAATCATACCTAAGTGGGTGAGTTTTTTGTACCAAAATAAAGTCCTGTGCCTAATGGGACTTGTTCATATCTCTCCATATCTCTTTGGGTCATACAGCTCAAAGTCCTTGGATAACAGATAGTCCATTTTAGTGCATTATAGAAAACATTGGTTTTTTTTTTTTTTTGGATAATGCATGTGAGTCCATGGTCTTTATCACTTAATATCTAGGTTCAACTACATATTATAACTCCAAGTCTAAATAATAGCTCTGAGGAAGGCCTAAACAGGTTGGTTCAGCACTATTATTTCAGAAAGAAGGTTATATCTAAATTTCTTTTTTTGTAATATATGTAGATATACGTAGATCCCACATATTAAACATATGTGGCATTAACCACATCCACATATTAAAACAGAACCATCCATTTGGGCCATCATGTTCTTTCAAGGTTTGAAACACAGGAATCCCTCCCCCAAGACAACTTAAGTCTTGTTCTCAAGCTATAAATTCAAATAGAAGGTTAAACGGTTGTGTTAGAATTTGACCCTGTGACATTGTTAGTCTCTTGGATAAATGAACAATCTCTTCACTTCAATATTTTGTTCAATAACTGCCAGAAATGACCTAAATCAATGTTTGCATAGTCCAACCACTGGAATTGTGTAAGCATCTTATCCAATAATAGTTTATATTGCAGACAGATATAATTTGAATTTAGTAGTCAAACAATTCTCAGAGGTATTTGTCTCTCTGACTCTTCAAAAACAGAAATTTCTCATAGAAAGAAATGCCATTATGAGCCCTAGAACTTAAAAATTTTTAAAGAAAGGATATAATGGGGAAAAAATAAATTTCTATTACAAAGATTACCTGTAGTCATTCAAAATTATTCCTGGTTGCTTACACAGTCTTGGAGAAGATGAATCATTTCCAGGGAAGGCAGGGGTTTGGCTAACATTGCTTCATAAGTTTATTGGAAGTGGGACTTGATGAGCCTGAAGATAATTACTTGGCTTCAATTTACAACCTATATACTATATAGTTGCTTCCCAAATCTTTCTCTCTTTATCTCAATTTCTTGTACTGTGGACAGAATCATTGAGATATTCTCAGCTATCTTGACCTTGAATGAAACATTCCCAGTACTCGCACTTGAACTACTCATTTTCCAACCTTACTGCAGAGAGTCTTCTAATTTATTGTTACAATCTTCTCTTAAACATCTGACTTCCCAAGTGTAGAAGTCACTGAAGGGAGAGATCATCTTTACAGGAAATATTCATACTGTGTTCTGGGGTAGGGTCCAGATTTGATCTTTGTTCAGCCCTGATAATCTCCCCTCCTCTGACTTCAGGCTCTCATCCACTCCTTACACCACAGCACTCATCATCCTAACGAGGGTTTTCAAATTCAATTCTATGAAGCTCTGAGGATTCTCGGGAGGTACCACCTTCACCTAGAGCAGTCTTGCTTTGTTTTAGGTATGGAGAATTTCATGTAAAAAAAAAAAAGAGTAACTCGATGATGAAACAACACATGCATTTTGAAAAATTCTTTGCTGAGGCATCTAAATCTTGTCGTTTTGTAAGAAGAGCTTTGGATTTGGAGGCTGGAGATTGAAAGCTTAAGTTTTCTCATTGGAATTGAGAGGAGGTTGGACTTGATGGTGTCTAAGTCCCTTCTGACTTTAATATGCTAAGCCTTTAGATTGCCTCTTGAATTAACCGAATCCTTGAATCTCCTGGGTTCTCTGTTAATTTGTGCTTCACTTAACACTCCTATTCATGGTCTCTTCATCTCTATATAAGTTACACTGCACTTTTGCTTCTGGCAACGGCAGAGGAGACGCCAGCCTGCCAACCCTCTTGTAGAAAACAAAATATAAAAACCAACTTATGGAAAGGCACAGTAGAGGGGAACCAAAAGCAGGCATATTTCTATTAATAGGTATTTATTAATAAATAAAACAGATACGACTGTAGGAAGTAATCTGTGTATGAGATAATGGATAGGATTTGTGAATGTGCTTTCCATGCTGTAAATGTCGTATGAATTGAGAGAATATTTCCCTCATTTCATATTTTTAGGCTAATATTTAAAGTACTCTGTCATCTGGTTCCACATTGTTTCTAAGTATGCAAAATGAACCCACAGCTCCTGTCAAATAAGGGCTTTCTTTCTCCTCAAATCCAATAGGCCAGTTCCTGCCTCATACCTTTGTTCATAACCTCATGTCTTTTTGGAATGTTCTCCTCCCTTTCATCCTCTAACCAGTTTTTACTCTGCAGAAACACCTCCTCCATGAAGCCTTCCCTGATCTGCCAATTGCAATCCTCCTGAATATGTGCGGTTCCTTTGGCACAAACAGCAGAACTATTTTGTGCCATCACTTGTATTGTTTTCGTTTAACTCCTTTGTTGTTAACCAGTTTCTACAAGAGCACACATTTTCTCTTTTCTTCCCAGATGTGCTGTAGTCAATTCAGAACTTCAGAAATGAGTGATGGAATAAAAAGAATTGGAAATAGGCAATAGGTTCCTAAAAACAGAACTTAAGGCTGGTTCACTAAGCCCACTTCTACTCAAATAAACCAAGCCATTGTTCTAGCCTAACATGGATTAACTTCTTTACATTTCTTTTTAACCCTCAACTCAGTCACTATTGAATGTTCCTCTGAATTGCCTATTATTGGGTTGAATTCATCCCTTTTTCCTTCCTCTATCCCCCTTCTGAACAAAACACTACCGATCATGGACACTATGTACTTACAGAATATCTCATCAGTATCACTTTATATGTGTTCTTTCTCAACCTCATAATAACTCATAATAACCTGTAAGTTAAGTGGAATTATCCCCATTTTATAGATGAGGCCCAGAGACATTAACGTTTAGATTCAGAAAGTGGTTCAGTTGTGACTGGCACACAGGACTGCTAGGCTCCAATCCATGTTCTATCTACAGGCTCTCAAAATATATCTAACCCTATCACCAATGGTGATGGAAGGATTCTTTTGGACCTATGGTTCTCAAAGTGTGGTTGAAGGACCACTGGGGTTCCCCAAGTCTCATTTAGGGAGTCCATGAGATCCTTTTTTTGCAACTACATATCTGTGTGAGACCAAATTTTCTTCATGTACTTCTACCAAAACAACGCATCATGACAGATTGAATACAGAAGCACATATAAGAATCCAGCTTTCTTCTTTTAAGATAGACATTGGAAGGATTTTCAAAAGCATAAACAACGTCCCTCTTCTCATTAAAATTTCTTTTTGGAAAATTATAGTCAGTTTTCTTAAAATATGTTCATTATTTTAACATGTATTGATCGTATTATTGTCATTTTAAAATAAAGTACAAAATTAAATTCTAAGTTTTAATTTCTAATATGGTATATATTGATAGATATAACCCATATAAGCAAAAGATTTCTGGAGTAATTGATAATTTCTAAGGGTGAAAAGGGGTGCTGAAACCAAAACTTTGAGAACTACTGCTTTAGACAAGCATAGAATCTTTTAGATAAATGAATCCACTTATGCAATACTTGCTACAAGTAAATTTAAACAATATTCCTTGATGGATAAAAATTGGAACAGTTACATCTGCTTTCTGTGGCAATACAGAGTGAGGGAGTTGAATTGCATTTCAATACATTGTCCTTGATCTGGCTTTTCCTTCCCTAGTCTGAAGTTTCTCATGGGGTAAGGACTTGTGTCCCCACTCCTGTATTTCTTCCCACTGAACATTATTCACAACATGTTTCCTATGTGCACCCCTTGAAAAATTGCAGCAAGTCTCTTTATTGGAATGACCAGATGAAGGGGAGGAAACAAAAATTGTTGACTTTAAGTGACACTCAGGGAAATTGCGGGTCTCATTATCAGTTCTGTCTAGGACAATTAAGTAGACTATTGCTCTACTGCAAAATTACCTTATCTTCTGTGTTCATTTTTTGGTCATTCTGTCCTTTAAGCCACTTCGGAGGGCTGAATACTATCTAGTGATCACATATACCTATCACATCCGTGGGGAAATTAGTATGCTGGGCTGCGTGATGCTTCTCTATTCACTTATTGATGACCTTAGATATACTCAAACAACATTCGCAGTGTCATCAAGCCTATAGTTTTGCCTTTAGAGTTAAAGGACCATCGCATACAAGGTCTAGACATATAGCCTTAAATGTAATTTGAAGAGGAAAATAAAAAGAGCTCCTTTGGACTCAATATTCAGGCGATCATCTTAGAAAACAGGAAGCAAAAAAGTCAATTGTTCATCTGGATGTTTTCATTTATGACACTGGTTGTGCAAAATATGCAGAAAAAGTATCTGGATGATTGATGGAGTTTTCCCCTTACCTACTGTATTAAATGTTGTCTTGTCAGGAAAAGTAATATGTGTAGTATAACAGAAAGAGCAGTTCTAGAGGGAGATCTGATTCTTGCTCATTGTGTCATCTTCGCTAAGTTATGTATTTTATGTCTCTGGACCTTATTTTCTTTACTTATAAAAATCAAAGTGTTGGCCCCAACAGTTCCTTCCAGCTCAAACGTTACAGGAGTCTATGAAATATAGCTTTGTTTACTGATCAAATATTATATTTCCTGTTTCCCATTGGTGAAGATGATTTTACTCTTAACACCTGTTACATATAGGAGAAATTGTACAAAAGGCTTTAAATATCAGGTTCTTGTAGTTCACACCTCATTCTTCTAAATGGTGATTATAATTCTATTGGTCTATTTGTGCAAAAAGGAAGTGGCTGAAGACACATGAGGTGGAAAGATGAGTAATATCAGTGAATTAAATCCATTTTATACTTCCCTTTCCGTTCTTCAAACATAATTATTTTTGAAGAAGCTCTCACTCTACTTTGTCTATGTAGACTGGCTACAATGCCGGATGTGACAGCAACCTGTTAGCTTTCTAGAGAAGCAGGAACACCTTTGCTTCCATGCAATTTAATCTTCAGCTTCACTCTACCACTTGGAAAGCTTAGCACAGGGAAATGGTTCTCACAATGTGGACTCCAGACAAACTGTATCAGCATTACCGGGGAACTTAACAGAAATGCAAATTCTCAGCTCCCACCCCAGATCAACAGAAGCAGAACCTCTGAGGTTAGGGCCCGGTGTTCTGTATTTTAATAAAATTTCCAATTATTCTAATATGTGCAGAAGTTTGAGAACTTCCAGTATGAAGGAACAAGCATAACGTTTGGAATCTAGCTCCTCTTCTTACTATGTAAACTTAAAGATAAACTGAATAATTGTAGGAATCATTCAAAAAAGACACGTGAGAGTGTCTTTTTGGCTCTAATTCCAAAATATATCTTGAGTCTCTCCATTTGTTTTCCTTCCTTGAGTCCTAGCCACCAACATCTCTCACCTAGATGGCTTCTTGACTGGTTGTCCTGCTAATCTGTTTACCACAAAGGAACCAGAGTGGTCTTTTAAAAGCATGAATCAGATTGAGTCATTCCCCTGCTTAAAATCCTCCAATGGTTTCTCATTATATTCAGAATAAAACCCAAACTCTGTGCCTGGTTTACAAGGTACAGTATAATCTGTTACCCTCTTATGTGTCAAGACTTTCGCCATTTCTTACTATGATTTGGTTACACTGGCTTCCTTGATGCATCTCAAATATGTCAAGAAGTTTCCTGCCTCAGGGCCTTTGCACTTCCTTACCTTCTGCCTGGAATGTCTTTCCCCTTGAAAGGCTGGCTCTTTTTCATCCTTTAGGTTTCAGCTCAGAGGTCAATTCTCAGACAAATCTTCACTGACTACCTTATCTTATGAAGCCTTTCCCTTGCTTCTAGTTATTTTCTATCATACCATCCTAATTATTTTCTTTATAACTCTTATTACAAAACAACATTTTCTAGGTCATTTATTTCCTTAATAGCATATTGCCTGTCAACTTCTAGTGAAATACAAGCCCCTTGAGAGCAGGGATTTGCCTTTCAGCCCTGTACTTAACATTGCCCGCCTTATGGTAGCCAACAAAAAAATATTTGTTGAACAAATTATTAATATCTTAAAATCATTTTGGAAAATCTCTACCTTTAGCCACAAAGATTTATAGTATTTTACCCCTGAAAATATACCAATCTACTTTTAGGAAGTTTTTTACTCTGAAAAATATCTGAAAGAGCAGATTAAAATTAGACCACACTGGTCAAGTATAGGTCATGGCAAAAATAAATTGGGAAGATGGGGTATGGTAAAAATGTTTATGTCTGAACAGGTTTCAGTTCTTCACACATCTCAAACATGAGTAGCACATGCTAACCTAAAGCCACAGTGGGAACACATCAACCAGGAACGGGGGCTTCCATCATTCTGACACAGGGAAGATGGGAGCAATGGAATCATGCCCAGCAGGTCTTCGGAGGAAGGTTAAATGGTTTTAGTGCCAGAAGGGAAAAACTGCCATTTTGTCAAGACAGAACAGAAGTTAGCACATCTGTGGTTGTTGAAGTGAAGAGCTGATGAATGGAATGCAACAACTTGGAACTGAAAAGGAGAAGCCCGTTTCTAAGCTCAAACTCATGGTTTGTAATCCCAGAGCACAGTACATCTTAATATTGTAAGAAATTCTCCTGTCAACAAAGACAGAGTGTTCATGGATAAGTGACTGGGGCTACTCTATCCCCTTTTGTGATCTACATGGTGATTTTAATTATAATAACTCATTTAAATTGGAGATCTAGGCAGCCGGATATTAAAAACACAGCATTGGGAAAACCCAATAAGACCAAAAAAAATGGGAGGAAAAAAATGACAGCCAAACTCTTTTGTATAATTAAGCTCTCCTGTGACAATGAAAACAATTCGATAATGTCTGTGTCACTGATATGCTAGTTGAGGAAAAACAAAAGAAAAAACATAGATGCAACAGCCAAGTGCTACGAAAGTCAACTGGTCTGACAAGCTTCTAACACCAAGGGTGGTTGACAACCGAGGAAAAAGCCGAGTTATCTTCAGAAAGCAGGCAAATTTCATTCTGCTTTTTTTCCCATGCATCGATGCAGATAACTTGATTTAAAAGAGAAAGACTGTTAGGACCTCATTTTCATCTCCAGCACAGGATCCCTGGAAAACGTCTCACTGCACAAAGCTGGGAGCCAGTGACGAGGTTGATTCTCCAGAACAGTAACTCTGGAGTATTCTTTTCTAGTGCAGGAGACCTTTGACCCACTAGAAGGCACTATGCCAACCCCTGGTTACAGAAAATTTCATACCTTTTTAACAAACTGAAAAGAGATATTTCACTTAAAAGAAAATCATGAAAGTGAAAATGACCTTACTCAATTAGTTGAACAACTCAAATAACATTTAGGAATAATCACCACTGAATTGAAAAGTCTATTCAACTAAGAAAAAAGGGAAAACATTGGCCATTTACCTGAATATTTTCAGGTTGTCCCTACCTGACATATAAGAAATAATTATTATACTGGTGAGAAAAATGTATCCTAAACGCTTAAAAAAAAACCCCGCAGCAATTGCATCTCACTGAACAACTCTGTAACCTTCAGTCTTATGTTTTTCCAGTCAATTAACTGTGGTGTCTTTTGCTTTTCAACAACCAAATAGGGTATCAACTGCCTCAGTTTAAGAAAGAGCAAAGATCGAATATCAAGTCTGTCATTTGGCATGAGTAGAGTTAGTGCTTTATTATTGTTGAAGACAGATGAGTGATTAAAGAGGAGTGCAGATTTATTCAAACAACTGCTGCCCAGATCATCATGTGAAGTACTTTCCACAACCATGTGTGCTCTCCCACCACCTGGGCTACATCAGAGGGATGTGGGTCCAAAATGCTAAGAGTCACAGGGGGAGGGTCACTGAAGGCTAGTTGATATTGGAAATCTCCAAGTCGTTTCTAATCACACTTCTAAAAAACCTCATATGACTATTGAGCAAAATTATTTGGCCATATCTTAAAACTAAAATGCTTTGGAAGAAGAATTGGTGAAATAAATAGACTTTCATGGTATCAGTTATTGCAAGAAATAAGAATATTTAAAGTTTTTGCTACAAATTGCACCTACAGAACTACTCTCATCGCTTTAATAAACATTGTTGTTTATGTGAAGCATTCTTGAATAATTATAAATCTATAATATTTATTTTCAATACCCCAGACAGATGGGATTCAGGCATGTTCCAATTTGGCAGAACTCAATATGCTTTCAAAATGCCTATCCAATGAAATCCCTTTTTGGATATCAAATCAATACGATAACAGAGTTTCCAAGATAGGCTCAATTGATGACCACGTGCTAGAGGTTTTACATTTATATTGTCTGGATCAATGCCGATGATTTGATTGGAATAGGAGCAGCTGCACATATAGTCTTTGGGGTGAGAGAGATTTGTCACGCTCCACTCTGATAAGAACTAAATTTGGACTGTGCATTTTGAGATGTTCATGGCACCACATTTACTGCTATCAAAGAGGAACAATTACAAAGGATTAACATGAGCCCCAGATCAAAATTCCAATGCAGAAAAGCATAGAGCTTTAAAAAGACAAATCAGGAGCAGGAATAACAAAACGTTTCCTGTGTCAGGTTTACAGCTTGATGGCAGGAGGAGAAACAGTTCCTTTGCAAGTGTGTTCACACTAATATCCATCCCCCAAGCACATCAGCCTAATTTCTTCCTCTCTGCTCTGACAACATCCTTGCCCTCCACCCTCACTCTACCTACACTCCCAGAATCACCAAGGGAATGCTAATTAAGTAAAAAACCAAGGGTTTTACAGTCTTATTTTGCATAGTCCTTCCCCAAAAGCCTGAATGCAAACTTCTCAGCTTATTATTTTAATATCAAGAAATTCTGTAGCACTACAAATGATAAATTGGAATCACAAACTTACCATAAAAAGTCAACTGTCCCCTTGCTACGTTTTTCCCTCTTGAATTTTCAGCCACACATTCATATAAACCAGCATCCTCCTGCTGGAAATTGGGGATTTCAAGGATTCCATTTGACTTGTGTCTCCTGGCTTTTCTTGCTATTGGCTTTCCATCAGCTCTTCTCCAGATAATAGTTGGTACTGGACTGATAGTGATAATAAAAAGGAATTAATCAAATTAAAGAAAATTGTTTCTTTTATCTGAACCTATGCTCTCAACATTTTTCTTCTTAGTTCTAAACATAAGCTCGCATTAGACAGTGTTTTCCAAACTTCATTCATTTGCACGTCACTATAATGATTTTATCCATATCCACATCTGTAGTATTATTATATACTTACTGTTTTTCTTAAAATCAAATAACCTTCCTTTACCTTAAATAATCTATCTCCTACACAATATTATCACTCAAACAAAACAGATTTTTATAAGCTTATTATATTTTTTCTAATATATTTGGTTTTTCTAAATCATAAATATGAAAATAAAAATGTCCATGCACACATGTGGCAGATTAAAGATGGCTTCAAATTCTTTCACATTCCTCTCATCAAGATGAGGTCCAGGCACCTTCCTCCTTGAACCTGGTGAGCTCTTGGGCAACTTTGAATACTGAAATAAGGCAGAGGTGATGTTGTGTCAGTTTCAAGACTCAGGCGATAAGAAACTGGCAGCTTCTACTTTCTGTCTCTTGCAGTACTCTCTATGGAACCTTACCAAGTTATAGCAGTCCATTAGGAGGGTGGTTTGAGGAAACCTTACGTAAAATAGTGAGATAAGGAAATAAGCAATCTATGGGGTCTTTATACACTCTCAAGGCATCCATCATCCTCCAGCCCTAACTGTTAGAACACATCTTAAATTGCAAGGAGGACATTGTGGAGTCTGCAAATCAATGGTTTAGTGAGCTAACCACAGCTTTTAAGATTGTGGCTTCCTAGCAGGAGATACAATTATTTACTTATTTATTTTTCACAAAAACACACGCAGAGAAGTAATTAGACTAAAGACTTGCTAATCTTCTCTGGAAAACCTGAGATGGTATTTAAAAAATTAAAGCCATCAACTCTACTATACTTGTTTTAGAAGAATTTAGGTTCATTAGACAGACACTAACTCAAAATGCAGAAAGGGCTCTATCAGAAGTACATTATGGGTCTTTACATTTGATGAGAGAGACACTTAACGCATGCCTTTACAAATAACTGTACTTAGACATAGTTTTTTGCTCTTCAGTGGGCGCTGATGATGTGTTTCAGCAGCTGGATGTGCATACTCAAACATTTCTGCGTAGACTGGAGGAGCCCAATTTGGGTCTTTTGTTTTTATTCTAGTGCCATTCAAGCAGCATGAATAGAGTTTAATTCATACCCCCTTTGAAGTGTGAACAACATGAATTTTGCTCTTTCTCTACAGATGATTTTTCAAGGTGTCACCTTGGAGAGTTCAACAAATATATTCCTAGCCTATCTAGTTACCTGCTTTCACTTTTCCCTTGGATTGAGGAGATATATATATATATATATATATATATTAGCATATATGTTAATAAAAGGGACCATATTACACTGTTTGGCAATCTGCTTTTAGTCTCTTAGCAATAAATCATGGGCATTTTCTATGTCTTACACATTGTTTTACAAGTTGATTTTTTTTTTTTTTGAGGAAGATTAGCCCTGAGCTAACTGCTGCCAGTCCTCCTCTTTTTGCTGAGGAAGCCTGGCCCTGAGCTAACATCTGTGCCCATCTTCCTCTACTTTATATGTGGGATGCCTACCACAGCATGGCGTGCCAAGCAGTGCCACGTCCGCACCCGGGATCCGAACCAGCGAACCCCAGGCCGCCGAGAAGCAGAACGTGTGAACGTAACCGCTGTGCCACCGGGCCAAACCCTACAACTTGATTTTTAAGGTCTGTACAATGTTCCATGCTACAGCTATGTCATAATTTATTTAAAGTGGTAAGTTTTAAGGACATAAAAAATGACCACTGTATTGTACCAAAATAAAGACACTATTGTAGCTTATATGGCCATGACTTGGAAACATGGAAACCAAAAGAATCCTTCTTTATTAAAGCTGAAAGTAAAAAGAAAAGAAGTAACGCTTTCTTCTATGGTTGCTGTCAAACACAAAAGTCATAAGAAAATAGATTCAATGCTGAATACAGGGGTTGGGCAAAAGTTAGCATTGTTGCCTTAGCCAAGATTTGGGCACAGGAAAAGGATGGGGAGTTAGCAAAGGGTTAGTCCAATAGATGGAGTTGAGTGTAGAGATTCACGTGAATCCTCAAAATCCAGAGAAGATGTAAAATTCTCATTTCAGATGATAGTGTTTATGGTTTATGCCAAACCTTTTCTTCAGGGTTACTGGCAAAATCTTCACCAATCTGTTTTTTCATTTTCTTTATACCCTCTGATAGGTACTATATGGAAAAGTTAACTGGTTCCCAAGTAGGCTTATCTAACAATAATCCACAGACTGAATAATAAAGTTGTGAATAATTTTCAGACAATTCTGTAAAATAGAGACTCTCGTGGGGAATATCAGGTCTTACCTATCTCTAGGCAGAGTAGAAGGACATCCAGAATAGACAAAAGAAACCAGCAATTAAAAAAAAATTCAAGAAAAGTTTGATGCATCCTCTATAAACTAGGGCCAGAATGAAAGTTCATATTTTTCCAAATAGTCAGCTTGACTCTACCTCAAATGAAGGCATTGTTTTCCTGTCATCCTGGGTTAGACAGTGTGCACACTACAGGTCATAATAATAGAACAAAATACTTTTTTCAGAATTGCCCGTTCTCCTCTCTTTGTGGCACGTCAACTGCAGCAGCCTAAGCCTCCTCACACCATTACACCTTCCCTCTCGGTGGTGAGAGGGCAGAATCGAAGACGCAGACACAGAATTACAAAGAGAAAGGCTTGACTTGCTTTTCAGTCACCTCAGAAACTATCACTGCAAACAGTGCAAGGAAAATTCTATACCTGCCCAAGCTGAAGAGAGGACAAGGAGGGAGAGAAACCAGAACTTACTTTCCTAAGGCAAAGCATTCCAGCTTCACTGTTGTTCCTTTTGCAGTCGGGACCGTTTCTGGGAACTGCACTTCTATTTTTGGCTCATATTCGCCCATCACCCCTGTGAATAAACGAAGGAGCTAAGTCTTGGAGGTTCTTTGAAAACATACATAAGTGTTTATCAGTTAACGTGGGATGCTCCCATACATCATTATGTGCATGATTAATTCTTTCATTTAAAGCAGGTCCTATGTCTAACAGTCGTGAATTGTGGCTCCTCTCCCAGCTACTGCTAGAGGGAAATTTGTATCACAGCACCACACCATCTGCCTAGGATTAAATTCTCCATGCATACAACCTCGCTTCTCAGAAATACTTTTTTTTTTAGGTAGTCATGGAAAAAAACAAGGAAGGAAGATAAAGTCCTAGTCACCAGGAAAATCAAATAAATTATCTTTTTGGAAATATACTGCCAAAAAATTCAAAATACTTTAAAAACATACGTGCATGCCTTATTACATCTATAGAAGAAAAAAAATTCTGAGTAATCAATTTGTGACCACAAATTACTTTATCTTTCATTTCCAAGGCCAATCTGAATTAACCATAAATTACAACATGCAAGGTAATATCAAAT
The DNA here is from genome assembly GCF_021613505.1 of Equus quagga. NCBI lineage: Eukaryota > Metazoa > Chordata > Mammalia > Perissodactyla > Equidae > Equus > Equus quagga. The sequence goes on from NC_060267.1 coordinate 111,832,479, forward strand.
GCAGTATTTACACTATATTCAGAATGAATGTAAAAAGAATAATAGGAAGGTCATCTTCTTGAAGGTCATCTTCTCCCACTTGAAGGTCATCTTCTCCCACTTTCCCCCACCCTGGAAATGACTGTACAATTATGGCCCAGGTAACACAACCTAACAAATGAAGTCCATGCTTTAAACTAAATACTGATCAATTATTTCTTATCAATTCATTCTTGACCCCATATACCACTGCTCTAATTGTTTTAATATATTTATTTATTTATATTCAATTTCTAGTCATTTTCTGTGGTCTCTGATTCAACTGTGTCAATACAAAGTTTGGAATTACGTAGTATACTAAAAAATGATAGGATCTTCCTTTTTCTTTCTCCTTTAGGCTTCCCTTAGTTAGAGGAAAAATAAATGGAAGGATTCAGAAGAAAGGTTGAAAGCCAGGAATGGATGGGGACAGCTACAATGACAAAGAGAAAAGATTGCACTCATTCTGCAGAGGTGATCCTTTTCACCTGCAGCTTCAGAGTTGGGAAGGATCAAGGGGATTTTCTCAGTGTGTAAAAAAAAAAAAACCAACACTAAGTGTCAGATGACATAGTCTAGCTAGGTTTACCATGAGGTATGAAGTGCAGAAGTGCAAAGCTGAATATAGTTGTTTGTTTATTTCCTTTCATAAATGACAGGGGAGATTGTGTTTGGAAGGCATCTTTGAGGTAATTTAGCTCAGCATTCCTAATCTTGGCATTTGTGGATGCACACTTTTCTACTAAGAGGGACCATAGCTAGCAACCTATTCTCAAAGGGACCTTAACTCCTCCCAAATTGAAATCAGAGTTCTAATCTCTCCCTTCCTTTTAAAACAAGGCTGTAATCTCCAAAGGGTTAAACAGTTTGTCTTTAGTCTCACAACCAACTAGTTAGTGTTCAAGGTTGCAACTCTGGTTCTCAATTCCTCATCTCAGTCTTTTACTATGGCCTCTCACCACTGCAATGAATAACACTACAAAACTAGATTCATATACACTAAATCCATGCTTGACACATTCAGATACAAAACCATCCCTCCTTTTTTGGCCGGTCTCTGCGTTCTCTTGCACTTAAGTTTGGGTTTGCCTTCCTTTGAGCATTTGCCACAAAGTTGGACCAGTAAAGAAGTGATGCTTGCTAACGACGGCATCCACACACTGCCCATGCTGTTAACTCATCATCCCATAAATATCAGGAGGATGACACTGAATGCAGGAACAAGTTAACACCTTTACAGCTGCGTGCGTGGCTGTGTCCTATGGGAGCTGTGTTAATTAAAAAGAGAATTGCCTTCAGAGAGAGGTCTTTTGTCCTCCCAGGAAATCAAGACCATCTGCATTGCAGTGTATCGTGTGTGGGAGACACGATGACAAGGTTAAAATACAAGGGACAAGGCTGTCTTAGCAGTGATCTGCCTCCTCTTTCTATAAACATTACATATAAATTGGGTTTCTTTAAGCCAGCTATGAAAGATACACCAAGGAGCAAATATATCAGGACACACAACTGTGTCCTGAGTAACTGAAATGTCACTGCAGTGCAGAGACTCAGCATCCCAGATCCCCTGAACTGGTATCTCCTCATCCTAATATCCTACCTACTAAAGCCCAGACTCAAGGTCCACTCTTCCAGGATCCTTTACCCCCTCCTCTGTACACCCTACTCTCTAGTCCACAGTGATCTTTAAATGACCAGAAAGAGGTAAAACTTCTTTTGCATCAGTTCTCACTGTTCCCCATGACTTCTTAAAAAAAACCCCATACATTTATTCAGGTACAATTTATATACCACAAAATTAACCAATTTTAAGTGTACAATTCAATGACTTTTAGTAAATTTACTGAGTTGTGCAGTCATCACAATTCAGTTTTGGAACATTTCTATCATCTGGAAAAGATCCCTCAAGCCTGTTCATAGTTAATCCCCAGAAATAGGCCCAGGCCCAGGTAACCAGTAATCGGCTTTCTGTCTCTCTAGATTTGTCTCTTCCAGACATTTCATGTAAGTGGAATCATACAATATGTTGTCTTTTGAGCTTGGCTCCTTTCATGTGGCATCATGTTATCAAGGTTCATGCATGTTGTAGCATGTATCAGTAGTTGGTTACCTTTTATGGCTGAATAGCGTTCGACTGTATGGATGTACCACATTTTACTTACTATTCACTGGCTGTGTTAGTTTCCTAGCAATGCCGTAACAAAGTGATACAAATTGTATGGTTTAAAGCAGAATAAATTTATTCTCTCACAGTTCTGCGGGCTAGAAGTCATAAATGAAGGTGTTGACAGGGCCATGCTCCCTCTGAGACCCTGGGTAGAAGCGTTCCTTGCCTCTTCCTAGTTTTTGGTGGTGGCCATCAATATTTGGGGTTTCTTGGTTTGTAGTTGTGTCACTCCAATCTCTACCTCTGTTGTCAAATGACATTCTCTCTGTGTGCCTTTCCGTTGTTGTCTTACAAAGACATCAGTCATATTGGATTAAAGATCCACCCTACTCCAATATGACCTCACCTGAACTAATTACATCTATGGACACCCTATTTCCAAATAGGGTCATATTCAACATACCTTTCTTGGAGACAATTCACCCATAGTATCAGTTGATGAGCATTTAAGTTGCTTCCACTTTTGGCTATAATGAATAATATTTCTATGAACATTCACATGCATGTGTTTGCGTGGACACATTTTCATTTCTCTTGTGTTCCCCATGACTTTTACATGGATGACTTTTCTCTTGCTTCATGTCTCAGTTCAAGTGATGCCCCCTTGGAGAAGTGTTTTCTATTCACCTTATCTAAAATAGGTCTCTATTGTTTTTCTCTGTTAACATCTTATTTCTTTTATGTTAACTACCACAATTTATAATTCTCTTGTTTGTTCCTGAGTTTAATCTGTCTTCCATCTAGATTGCAATATGCATGACATCAAGTAATGTGTCTTTTTCATATGTATCTCTAGTTTCTAATGCAGTCTCTTCACTTAATAGATGCTCAGTAAAAAACTACTGCCATAAAACATTTTACATATAAACTTCTGGGCACCTCCGGAATAGCATTACTTTTTTCTATCATCTTTACAGCTATTTATATACATGTAGTTTCTTCTGCTGTACTTTCACTTCCTTGAGGAATGGAAATACTTCTGATTTTTTTCTGTATCCCTCACAAATCTTAGCTCAGTACCAGGCACAAGGAAAAAAATTGTGATGAGCACAAAATCTGTAGAAGGGAGGAAAAGATGTAGGAATGTGGGCCTTTATACTGTGACACATAATAGCCATTAGGTTAAATATGCATTTCTTTCCAGGCATGAAAGTCATTTTTTAAGTATCATCATGGCTTCTTATATGAGTTCACTCACTTAAGATCATATTTTTCCAAAATGAGCTGTGTAGATTGTTTATGGGGTCATATGGAGGGATTTATGGGTTGATATACAGTGATCTGTATTTGTGGCTATAGGAAAGCAAGCAACAGAGTTATCAGTAATAATACAGATTGATCTGTATTTACAGGAGTAGTTATTGGATATAAAGATATGGATCAGAGATGGCATAGTATGGTTTTCACTGCTGTTTAAAGAATTTTTATCATATATAAAGATTGTCTTAGTATTAAGGTCATAAAAACGAAGGAAGCAATTTTCTTCAATTATACTACGAACATTTTTTGGAACACCTGTGAACTGTTCCATTTAATTTGGTTACATCTGGCATAGGCTATACTTTTATTCGACTATTTCTCTCATTTTAACTATTTTGGCCTTTACTTTCTACATTAAATTTTAAAAGCTGTTTCTTTTTTTATTTTTTAAGAAACAAAGTCCCCTTAAAACAAGAGTGCAATTTTCAAGTCATTCCTCTGACCACCTGTACACTTTCGAACTTAATTGGTCTACAGCTGTTCTGATGATTTACAGAATGGTTAGGCGAAAAGATTGAGACTATTAATGGAATTGCTTCCTCCATCTTCAAACTATTCAAAAAAGTGGGAAGATATAAAGGCCTAGCTGTATCTACACAACTAAGGTAACAAAGTAAAGACTACAGATAATATAGTCAAGATAAACCAGGATATATAATCTCAGCAAGGTTCCCTTTCTCCTGTATGATACATACGATAGGCCTATAGAGACAACTATTGATTTCAATTCTAAATAGAGACACCTATACCTATCATTTTAAACATAAAGCAAAAAAAGTCTTAATTCTTAAAATGCATTGTCATTATTTTCCATCTTTTGGAGTAGAAGAGACCCCATAACAATAGTGAAAGCTACAGTACTTTAAATTCCATACATCAAAGTCCTCAGAAGTCAGGGGCTTAGCTATATTTACATTCAATGAATTAATTCAATAAGTATTCATTTAACACCAATCATAAGCTATGCATTGTGCCTAGCAATGGGAGCACAGTGTGGATAACACAGTCCTGATCGTTATCTTCATGACATTTGTACGCTACTCTTTTTCAATTCATTGCATAGTAACATGGGATATGCAGGCAATGATTGTTTTTTGAATAACTGAAAGCATTAATTTCCAGAGGAAGACACAGCTAGAAATTCCTACGTGGTTTTTCTAAACCAGCGGTTCTCAAACTTGATATCACCTGGAGGGCTTGAGTTTCAGTAAATTGAGATGGAGCCCAGGAATTTGCATTTCTAACAAGCTCCCAGATGATGATAATGCTGCTGATCAAGGGGAATACACTTTAAGAACTTCTATAGTAACCATAAGATGTTAAGCTAAAGCATGAAGTTCTACCTAGCATTAATAGACATCTCCTATAGGCTAGTCATTGGGAGAGTATTAATAATGGAGTTTCACCAGTGACAATGCCCATCAAGAGCCTGGACTCTGTATGAGATGAACTTGTGGCAATGATTGTTTCCCTTTCAAAACCTGGAAAGTTATTAAGGCTGCTGCTGCTGCCTGTAAGAACATAGAATTTAACAAAATAACTGGCAAATAACAGAATATGAAAGAGAAATCAGCCACACACCACGCTTGTTTAACTATAGTTTGCAGAGTGCTGTGCTGGCAGAGGAGGCCAGTTTGCAGAGCTGTGTGCCATAAGATTTTGCCAACACCTGCCTTAGCTGGAATATGTGCTTGCTAAATTAAATCACAGAAGGGACTTTTACCAATTTCCAGACTGGGATTTTTCTACTGAAAACAAATTTCAAAATTGTCTTATGAAAAGTTCCCACATTGACTTTCTTGAGGAATAAGTCATATGATATATATTCCATTAATCTAAACATGTTTGGAAATTTCTGATGAGTCACACAAATTCCTCCTTGGCTGAATTTATCATTTTTCCCTTTTAAAAAAGGCTTGTTTTGCCCTGGGTTGGAGGAGATACTGTGGGACCTACTAGAAGGTGAATTCCCACTGAGCTTGAAGCAACAACTGTCCAGTCGTGAACCTCTCCAGTGCTGGAGATGAGGAGTAAGGAACCTGAAGGTTCTATATCCCCTCTTATACTTTGGGTTTTAATCTGACCTCAGAAACCTGTGGGATATGAAAATAAACCCCATGGTTTGACCTGAATCAAGCCTGCACTTCGTTCCTTCTTTCTCACTAATTATAGAGCAGAGATAACCTCGGTTATTCCAGAAGGCTGTCTCCTATAAAGGTAGAGTGATTGTGTATTTCTGCTTGCCTGGGCTAGTCCTGGTTTATGTGAAGTTCTGATGTATTTTGCTAGCAGTTTATAGTTTGGGCATCTAATTATAAAGTCATCTTTTTGATGAAAGAAAGCCAACTTTGTCTTCCTTTGAGGAAGCACTTTCATATTCATCCTAATAAATGTTCTTCATATTGTGTTGAACTAAACGCTCACTCTCTCCCTCTAATTTGTTCATGTTGGTCCTAGTTCAAATCTTTGGAACCACAAAGAATTGTCTCTTGATGGACAGTTTTCAGATATTTAAAGATATTATCATGTTGTCAGAGATTGGCAAAGTTTTTCTGTAAAGGGACAGATAGCAACGACATTATGTAGGTTTTGTGAGCCATACAGTTTCTGTTAGGACTCAGCTCTGCCACTGTATCTGGAAAGTAGCCCTAGACAATATGTAAACAAACGGATGTGGCTATGTTACAATAACACTTTATTTACAAAAATGGTGGTGAGCTGTATTTGGCCCGTGAGCCCTAGTTGGCTGACCTCTGGCTTAAAGGAAATGGGGAAGATAGCAAAGTTTGAGAGAATTGATAGAATCAACAGATAAACTATTAGAACTAACAAGAGATTTCAGCAAGCTTGCCAGATGTTGAATCACTACAAGAATAATAGCATATCCATACATCAGCAATAACTAATTGGAGAATGTGATTAAAAATAAGCTACCATTTACAATAGCAGCAAAAATTATAGAGAATCTAGGAATTAATCAAAAATACCCAACATTTCTATGGAGAAAAACTTTATTTTATTTACAAAAACATGCCTTGGGCAGTATTGGCCTACAGGAGAGAGTCTGACACCTGGTTTAAACAAACACTGTACCCACTGCCTGGGAATTCTTTTCTTCCCTCTTAGATTGTCCAACTCTTCATAGAAGCTTGGGCTGATTCCTCAAACCAGGCCAGGTTTCCTCACCCCCAGGCAGTGGCTGTATGCATAATCTCACCGGTCTTTGGTTTTAGCACAAGTGAAATTTAAATGAACCTGCTTTAATTCTCTATTCTCCCCAACAGGGCCCCACTCCTGCCTCAGATTGCAATTAGGCTCCCCAGACTATAAGCTATGAGGACACAGAAAGACTTTTTCATCCCTAGGGATAAATATAAAATAGATACTGAACGAATATTTCTTAGTTAAATGTATGATCCAATGAATGCCCCAAATCTTCTCTATTCCAGGCTGGACACCTCTGCTTCGCTCTTTGACTTCAAATCCCTCTATCAGTAAATATGTTTTTGGAACTGAATTCAATAATTCCGATAAAGAATGAAACTTAAGACCCTTCACTAATTTGGAATTCTCTAACACTGTAGGTTCCCAGAGGCTGAGATCACATCTTTTTATTTCATAGTGTACAACACATAATGAGTACTTAACAGATGCTTCTTAACTGACTAGCTAAATGACCATCCAAGACCTTTGGTCCCCATGGACCTGAGAATGGAAATGACTGTGCTGGAGGTCTATAGCTGACTGCCAAGTTCCTAAGCTTGTCAAGTCTTCAAAATGTCCAGAGCCATTAAGACACTATTAAATCAGATTAGCAATGGCAGCTTAGCAAAATACCTCACATCCTTTAGTCATTTAGATGTTCTTCTCTTAAAACATGCTTTACACCCACAGATCCTCAACTATGATGTTGTTAGAGAATTAAAAACAAGATATGATTGCTGTGACAAAGCCACACAAAAGTTGCAATTAGAAGTGAGAGTAAAATAAAGGAAAATGTTTTGGTATAAACTCTAGATATTAAGTGATATAGTCTAAGTGAAGGGAATATCTCTACCTGTGGCCAGGCAGAGGTTTCATCCTTGCCAGTCTAAATGCTAGGTCATCAACAAAAGGTTGTAGATCAAGTTTACAATCAGAAAGAGACCCTTGTAATGAATGGGTTTTTGATCTGACCACTAGGTTAATTAAGTGGCCTACAAACAAAGCTGATCTGTTCATGAAGACACATAGTGGTTGTTAATGCTCCCTTGAGGATCTTATCCAGTTTGGGGAAATATTAGGAAAGTTGACTGTGAACAGATGGCAGTATCATAAAGGAGGATACATTACAATGTATCAATATTACAGAATATTCTAGATAGTCTAGGTTTTTCCTTTCCATATTTTAGTCTTTGGGCTTTGGTCTTAAATTTGGAACTTTGAGGAGAATGTAGTCTTCGGAGACACTAGGAGGTCTAACGGTCACAGAGATGAAGGCCCATTGTGTCCTGAAAGAGTGACTGCACTTACTTTTGTGCTAGGATTGGTTATTAGCATGGGGAAGAAATATGACTCAATGAACAGCATCTGTCTGTTGAGTAGTGTTTGATATTATCTGGCCTGCGCAAATGTTAAGATTGGAGTAAATTAAGGTAGAGAGTTGTGACTGGAATTCTAGATGACGACTAGGAGGAATCTTTGATGTAACATGATAAATCACTCATTTTTATAGCTAAGAAAAAGGAGGAACAAAGAAATGGCTTGATTTGTCTCATGTGAGTTACGGTAGATCTGGGACTACACTTCAGATTTCTATAACTTTTTTCATCTTGACTTTTAGTCCTGTCCCCTTTGTACTGCATCCTAGGTTAGGCCACAGCAAATAAGACAAAGCTGGTGGGTACCAGTCTGAGACATTCTCAACTCTATGTTCAGCACATCTATTTCTGTCCCACTTTGGGCTGCTCTGAAACCACAGGATGCTGAGGTTATCTGCTGGTCTCTTTTCCACTAGGTTAAAGCTTGATTTAAGGTGAGAAGATTAAATGCTTCTATGCTGACCTTGTTCAATGTTTTCATGGCTATATAAAATTAGGCTGAGAAAAATGAATGAGGACTTAGAAAAATACAGTCAGTTATTTTGTTTATATTTGAGAACATAAATTTTAAATAATTTAACTTTATATTGAAGTATAATAAACATTCATAAATGTGAAGTTTACATTTTAACTTCCAAAGACAATTTATCTAGCGTATGTAAACATATGTACATTTATACACACATCTTACATATATATATATGCTTATCAATGTATATAAATATGAGGATAGAGGTGAGAAAGGGAGGGAGAGAGGCAGAGAGACAGAGAAATAGACAAGAGACAGAGAGACAGAAAGAGAGAATTTGAAACTCTAAGATAGGATAAATCCTTTGTTCCCTTTTCCCTAGTACCTCTTATATTTACACTGCTAATTAGGGATAATATTCAAAAATATTTAACAACTAACGTGCAAAGCATAGACCCAACAGACAGACACTGTCTATAAACTGCTCCACATTTGTCTTGGTTATAAAAAGCAAAACAAAGAACTGCCAAACCAATCTCTAGCCAGTCTCGAGGAAAACATAGCAAAAAGGCAAAGGTCTTACAATAACTTTTCATGCGCTGTTATGTACCTGTGTATGTAACGTACATAAACATCCTCACAGACATGATCTCATTTTCCCAAGACTGTCCTAATCTCTGCTCATTCTTTTTGCTTTAGCCATTTTAGAGCAAGTCAGGGGTAGTGACTAAAGACAGAAAAAATAGCCATTATGACTATCATCTAAATAAATGATTTCTCTCATAGTTATGCTGTATGAGTGGTCTATTGCCTTCATTTATGGAAATTTAAGTACACTATTTTGAGATCTGTGTAGGAAGCACATAATAGAGCAAGCTCATCATCATTAATAACCAGCAATTGGGCTAATATTGATCCATGTGTTACTTCAGTACTTGTGGTAAAAATAATTATGATATATTTTTCTCAATGAAATCCTCTTCTTTCATGGTACCTAAGCAGCAGGTGCACATTTCCACATAACAAGTTATATGATTTTTTTCAAAGCAGATTAAAAAATATCTAGATAAATACAAACTCATATAAAATTCTCTCACACTTGTTTAACAACTCTCAATTTTCTAGTTCCTAGAGATGAATGTTACAAATAATATACAATTATTTAGGAGAATTTCCAATATAAAATTTTCAAAAATAATAATGGAAAATAAACAAAGTAAATATTTAGATCTAGAGCCCCAAACAGCTTTTCTGAACCTCAGTTAAACAGCATGGTGACTGAGGACCAAGAGTTTGCCCCCGATCCTGTCTTGACTTACTTATCTGGTCCTCAGTTCCCTTCTTTCTTGAAGAATAAAGATATAAAATTGGGTGATCTGTAAGTGCCTTCTAGGTCCAATAATCTGTGGACAGCCCTTTACCAAGTATTTTTTTCTAAAAAATTAAAAAAATCTCTAATTACTGTAGAAAACTGAGAAAGTACAGAGAAGCAAAAAGAAAAAACCTAAGAATTGAACATTTTACCACTAAAAGTTAAACGCTTTAAAGTTTAACATTGTTACCATTTTGGAGAGTGATATTCCAGCTTTCTCTGTCATTATCTACATGTGTTTTACAAAACAAGGATACTACTATCTATACACTACCTAATCTATGTTTTAAACATATAATTTGTTGAGCATATCTTACGCAAGTAAGTTATTGATGTTGCTCTTCTATCTTGTCACTGTTCAAAGCACTTTATATGTAATTTAACACACAAAGTAAGCCTCAGAGGTAGGTACTGTTATCCTCATTTGACTGATGAGAATACGGAACACAACGAGGTTAAATTGACGTCCAAAGTCCCATAATTAATAAGTGGTGGAACTGGATTCCACGCAGAGAACCAGAGTCCTCACAGCGTACCCTTGAATCACCCTGCTCCATATTTCAGTAACACTCTGAGATATAGGAAGGGGTGAGCCATGTGAAAAATCAGGGACATGGAAACAGCAAGTATCAAGGTCTTGCAGAACTGTAGTCTCTTGGGAACAAGAGCTAAATAGGGTCAGGGGATTGACATGTGACACATCACACTTGATTCTTATCAAGACCTGAGCCAACTGTTCACTGTTCACTTTTTATGACTCACTGTGACCTTTTAGGCTAGAAACAATGAATCACAGTCCAGATCTGCTTAGCTGGACCTCCAGAGAAATAACCTGAATATTGAGGACATCTAGTTCTTTAAGATACACCTGCACTTAGTAAGGAAAATGACCAGCTATGGCAATTAGTTCTGTTCAGACAATAAACTCCATTGCCTTGCTTATTTACGTTTCAGAGGCAGAAGGAAGATGTGAAATTTTGAGTGAGCTTCAATTATCAAAATGATTGTACAAACTCTATACTCACCTTGCACTTACCAGTTTAATACACAGTCACTAAACACCAGATCATGTGGAACGATAATTTCATTGATTTTGCTCTTACAGAGTAGACTTTAACAAGAATGTCATCTTTATTTTGCAATCTCTTCTTGATTTATATATCCCCTTTTCTCTTACCTCCAGACAAGAGCTAATTAAATAACCTATTTTGTGCTTAGTAATGTAGTTCAAGTAGCCATTTTATGTACTTCAGCCTAAACGGGAAAGACATATTATGAATTTTCACCATGAAACTCTCATGGAAATTAAGAATGAATGGGCATTAATCGCTGAAGAATGAGATCTTTAGTTTGCTAATTTGTGATAAAATATTATAATAAAAAACATTTGTCATCTCAATGAAGATATACTAGACAAGTCAAGATAAATCTAAAAGCCAAGCAAAAGGCAAAGTTGTTGCCAACTTGAGGTGCACATGATGGTTCTGGAGTTCCTGTGTTTGTGAATTTTTGCTTCTTTCTGAATCAGCAACTCAGTTTGATGTCTCTCCTGGGCTGTGTCTTACTGCATCAAAGTCAGTATTTCGCTACATTTGTGACTTACAATCAAACAGATAACACCACTGAACAGACATTTTGGCATTAGTGTATTATGCGCAGAGGCCAGAGGGGCTGTATTTTTAAGTAATTCTGTACAAAATGCCACTGGAGCACATCTTTCGAAAAAGTTTCTTCATTCTTAGGTCTGAAGAGATAGCACTGATAGCTTTTGACAGAACTCGTCCTCTACCTACTTATCTTTTTAAACTGATAAGATTTTTCAGTTTTATTTAATATAATTCAGCTTATTCCAACATATTAATTTAGCACTTGCCATGAGGCAAGCACTGTGCTGGGCCCTAGTACAAAGATGGATAAAAACTATGATCTGTGCTTGATCACAGTATCCTTGAGGTGGCGGAAGCCAAGCTGAGAAGAAAATATGAACATATCAGATGAATATTATGATAGAAAGATGGAACAAGAAGCACACAACAAATAATTCTTTCTATTGCCAAGGGAGAAGTCATGCTTTTGGTTTTACAAATAATGACTAAAATAATATTCTTGACTTTTCCCTTAAAAACTTGTTTAGTAAAACCATTTCAGTAAATGGCATTCTCATAAACCCAACTGCTATGCCAGAAACCTATGTGTCATTCTCGATTTTCTCTTCCACCACCTCCCACATCCAGTGCATCAGAAAGTCCTGGCAGCTTTAGCTGAAAACTATATCCTAAATCCATCCACTTCTCTCCTCTCCCCTGCTACTCTCTAGCTCAAGCTGTTATCATTTCCCCACTGAGTTAGTGCGAAAGTCTTCTAATTGGACTTCCAGTTTCCACTCTCATTTTTTTACAGTTCATTTCCACACAGTAGCAAAGCAATCTTTTTAAAAACATGCATCACTCTCTTGCATTAAATCCTCTAACAGCTTCACACTGCACTTGAAATAAAATCCAGTCAACTCTCCATGGTTTCCATGATCTTCCCCTCATTCCTTTCCAACCTCAACTCAAACCACCCTCCACTGTGTGCTCCAACCATGCTCACATTCATATTCCCTGAACATGCCAAATGATTTTTCAGGGCTCAGGGCCTTTGTACGTGATAACTCAGCCCGGAATGCTCCTCCTTCCGATCTTCAAAGGATTGACTTCTTATCATTTGGGTCTCAGCTCATATATTACCTCCCCAGAAAGACTTTCCATTACAAGCCTGTCTAAAGTACACATTCCACCCCACAGAGCTTTTATTTTATCTATTTATTACTATCTAAAATTTAATTGGATTTTTGTTTTTGTTTACATTTGTTTGTTTGTTTTCACTTGTGTGCTCCAGGAGAATGGAGTGCCATGAGATAGGGACCTTCCTGTTCTTGTTCACTGGCACCCAGGGAAGTGGCTGTCACATAGCAAGTGCTAAATAAATATATGTTTCTTTTTTTTAAAAGATTTTATTTTTTTCCTTTTTCTCCCCAAAGCTCCCCAGTACATAGTTGTATATTCTTCACTGTGGGTTCTTCTAGTTGCGGCATGTGGGACGCTGCCCCAGCATGGCTGGATGAGCCCTGGCACGTCCAAGCCCAGGATTCGAACCAACGAAACACTGGGCCGCCTGCAGCGGAGCACGCGAACTTAACCACTCGGCCATGGGGCCAGCCCCAATAAATATATGTTAAACGAATGAATGATTGAAATCTACATTGTTTGCTCAAAAATTCCACAGTACGGTCTATGCTGTAAGGATGTTCAGACCCTGTCTGCAGAGGTTTGTCTGCAAATACCCTGTTTTGGGAGGTTCAGGTTCATAGCCTCACTTGGGTACAAAGTTCCTTCAGTACAAAGAGAAAGGGAAACAAATTTGGAGAGAAATCTGAGTTCCAGGCTTTAATTTGCCAAGTTTTTTTTTTTGTATAAATTCAGGTAAGAGATGGTGTAGTGTAATAAAAAAGAACATAGGAGTTGATATCTGGCTCTGGAGTCAATAAGCTGTGGATGCTGGGTGTGAATCTTGGAGTCAGTATTTTTTAGCTAGCTGTGTGGCTTTGGGATTTGTTATTTAACACGTCTGAGCCCCAGTTCATTCATCTGTGAAATATAAAAAAGATATTCCTCCTATAATTGCTTGAGATTTGAATGGGACAATCGAGGTGAAATTCTGAGTGCTGAGAAAATAGTAAGTACCTAATAAATGCTTGTCATTAATGTTCTTGGCTGACAGTTTCCTCACCAGTATGATGGGTCTAGTAATTCTTGTTCATAATGGAAGGTTTAAATACGTATTTGGGAAAGGGATTTATAAAGAATAGAAACTTAAACATGTAAACTGTGACTGCTCAAATCATTATATCAGCCATTATTGAAGAACTTAATTATGCCTTTGTTTTCATTCACTCAACAAATATTTATTGAGGATCTTCTGGGTACCAAGTACTGTACTAGGTGCTGGAAATGTATTAGTGATCCAGATACTGCATGTGCTTTTAAAAAGGTAAGTTTATAGTTAGAGAGACAGTGAACTGACAATTGTGATGCAGAATAAAGAATTCTTGGGGGTAGTAATGGGCTTTATTGGAGTTTATAGAGAAGGCATCTGATGAAGCTTAGACTGTGAGGGGAGACAGAGATGACTTCCTGGAGAAAGTTATATATTGGAAGAAACTGGAAGGACCAGCATAAGTTAATCAAGTGACTAGAAGAAGGAAGAGCATTTCAAGAAGAGGAAACAGAATACATATAAATACTCATGGTGGGTATATGAAGACCATGGTGGGGAAAAGGCATGGTGCTACCAGAGTTTGGCATATCATTTCGTAAGACTGTCTTTAAAAATCACATGGTGAATTACCATACACTGTCCTGTCATCCATCTAAGTAATTCAGGGGAGGTTCCACATTTTCTTGAAATATTCTCACAAAAGTGTAGGAAATTAAAACTTCTGTCTCAAATAAGCCTTGATATTCCTGCATTTCACTATGGTGGGAACTGTCTTCAGTAACATAAATTCAGAAGTTATTTGGATAATTTAAAACTTCTTTCTGGACACAGAATACTAAATTACATAGAACTGATTAATGAGCTAATTGTTCAACCTTCACTTCATTCTGCCTGTGTACACAATTTAGGTGGAAGGAAACAAGAAACAGATTCCTTTGTTATTTATATTCACCTAAATCTACATTCCATTCCTGTTGAGATTAGCAATTAGATTTCTAATTAGTTTTCCAAAATGGATACATGGGTTTATTCTTTACACAAGCGGAGAAAATACAAGTACTAAATGTAGAAAGCATTAAACTTTTCTTAAATTTAATTTAGATAATCAAGCTTCGCATGCCAATAATATAACAACTTTCCATACTCGACCTGTGATCACAAAGAACAAAATTAATGAAATCCCTTAGAAAACTCACCATCATTTCTCAATATTAGTGGGGTGGGTGGACCCAGGACCTTGTGGTTTGTCACTGTATTCGTAACCACACAGGTATAATTCCCAACATCTGATTTTTCTACTTTGGCAATATACAGATTCCCAGTCTCTTGAGAAACGAAGCGACGATTATCTTGATAGGAAGGGTACTCATTGAAGATCCAGGCATAGCTCAGCTCTGAAAGCAAAAGGAATTATCATTACAAATCTGTCTTTTAGCAATGGAATTCTACTGCATTCATGAAAGAAATGGTCAAGTTAGAAGTTCATACTGTTGCCCAATGCTCCTTTTTCAGCCTGCTAAATATATACAGAAAGTAATCACAGTCCCCTAAAGCATTTTACCAGTCTTCCTATTGTCAGGCAAGAAGATTTTATTTCTAGAGGACTAGAAGGTACACTGATAGTTGATTAAGAGAAGTCCAACCTCTTTAAGTCAAAAGAATATGCATTTATAGTTTGCTAAGCATGTGCCAAGCACCAGGCAACACTTACTGTGCTAACATTCCAATTACAGACCCAGAGAGTCTATGATTTTGATATAGTAAGGCTGGAAGTCACCCCGGAAACTATATAGATCACTTGCTTCATTTTATAGATAATAATCATTAAAGTGCATCGTAGTGCCACATACTAATAGCACTTTGTGATTTCCAATATATTTTTATAGTTTTCCATTAACTGAGAAACTTTGGCACAGAGGAACGAAGTAACTAATCCAAACTTTTAACCCTAGTTAGAGACAGAATAATGCCTGAGTCTCAATTCAGCTACCTCCTAATGCCTCCTACTATCCACACAAATTCTTACTCTTTTCTTACTTCTGAGGTTGAATTCTTTTTCCATTATTTTAGTAAGATGGTGGTTTAATATTGTAGCAAATACTTGATAAACATACATTGACTGACTGGTTGGCTGGTCCCATAAGTGTAAATCTGCATTTTAAAAAATTAGTGAAAAAATTATTATATCCATAAAAGAGTGAATATGAAATAGCAAAGAGCAACCTTTCCACAAATATTTATTAATCCCAGAATGCCAGTGGGATGAGTGTAATAGGCAGTCACACCTGAAAATTTTTCTTTGAAAGTCTAATTTTTCTTAAGAATTAGGCAAATATTTTGTGAATGAACATGTGAGCTCCTGCTTTCAATTTCAGAGAAGAACCTTAAATGACAATGAACTGAAATGATTTGCTGCATTAACTATTGTGCTCCAAGGAAATCAAACTTCTTCAGCTCCAGCCATTCCACGATTCCTTTCTTTAAAGTGTGATCTCCAGATTTGTTCAAAATTGGAGAAGTGATATACTAGCCATCGGCACTGATTAGCCAACATGCTCCATTTTGCCTTCAAAAGTTATTGTGATGGGGGAGGGGAAACAACTAGATGCAGAAAGAGCCTCTGTTTTCAGAACTAGTTGCTGAGTTAATATGATCCTGAGCTAAAGTCTAAACGTATGGCAGAAAGGTCACTTCAGCTTTGTATAGAGAACATTAATTACTGAAAAAGGCATTTTTGTTGTTTAATATTTCAATGAGTCCCAACTGTAATTGACCTCATTAACTGATTGTGCAACAGCCTTAATAATCCACTGTTTACATATAAAAGAGGGGTCATGCAGATTGCTTTCCCTTTATCACTGGCTTATAACATTTCTGCGTGCAGTATTTTAGAGAGATATAATTATATTTATATGAGAATAGCTAATCATTTTATTTATACATGTGCATGTAATTATAAGTAACCCCATGCTGATGTCAAGAGGATACTCAATGTAAATAAGCAAGCGCTTCCTGGCAAGCTAGTTACGTCCTCAAGAAACTAAAATCTGGGAAAGGAAAGACCTTTATAATAGGTCATGAAGAAGTACAATCTGGGTATGGCAGTTTTCTCATAAAAACAGGAGATTTCACAAACAGCATGACTCAGCGTACTCTTCACTCAATTTGGTATGTGAGTTTCACACAAACCAAGTAATTTCTGAGCATCTCAATTCTCTCCGATGAACAATTAGGAGAATACTGCCTATCCCCTAATTGTTTATAAGAGAGTTTTAAGTATAAATTAGCATCTCCAATGTCACAAAGTAGAAGTTAGAAAGTAATTTACCAGTACAATATTAATCAACCCACACCTCTCCAAGGAGAGTTGTAATCAAATATGTGAGACTACATATTTTTTTCCCTGAAGACATTTTTCAAAACTGTTGCTAGTGGCTATTGGCTGGAAGGCTTTCTGAATTTGTGGGAGAAGGCTGGCTTAGTAACTAGAAAGTTGTATGGACCATGGATATCAGACAAAAGGCATCTCCTTAGTTATTTTTCTAATCAGAGTTAAAAAAAAAAAAAAGACCAGAAGACCAAAATTCAAACCTGTATTATATAAGGGAAACTATTTAACCTCTCTCACTTTCAACTTCTTAATCCATCAGATGGGGATAATAATAAATGTGACGCAAATACACAGTAAGGACCAATTTATGTCAAAGCATTCTGAATCATAAGCATATCTGAATCATTAAAAATTAATCCTTTTAAAAGTAAAACTAAAAATATACTCAATTAACATGCTGTTTGATCTATTTAAAAATAAGTTAATTATTTTGGTTTCACTGCTTTTGTGTCGTAAGTGACTTAGTGCTTTAGTGAGAGATGCAAACAACTTTAAGCATAAACTACAGCATTTCCTACACTGTGGTCTTTGGAATATTCATTCCCTGTTAATAGAAGTTCTCTACCTCCCACCTATGCCAAATTTCAAAGGGTTACATGATCAAGTGACTTTGAGAAGCAGTGGATTAAACAAAGTTTAAAAGATTTTTAAATTTCTCCTTTCAGGACTCACAAGAGATTTTTAACATGCCAACATTCCTGAAATTCCTTAGGGCTTGTGTAAGCAAGCAAATTTATCTTATTATAGAATCCCCCCCCATTCCCTTTATACACACACAGTTTTTCTAAAACATCTATTAATAGGTCACAAAACCCAGGTTGGGAAACCCTGAACTAACGCAATGACTTCAAGTTAAGAAACAGTAAGTAAAGTATAAAGATTATTAACTGCATTACTTTGGTTTTTGGGAGAATCATTAAGTAACATAAAACAAGAAAACAACAAAATGTTGAATTGTAAGTTTCCCAAACAGTAACAATAATATAACACTGTAAACATTTTCCATGCTGTAGATACAGGAACAAACAAAAGTTGCCAAGAAGAGTCTCAAATGGATTGTGCTAAGATCATAACTAACATCACTTAAACACATGACCTTTGTAAATACTGTTGAGTCCTAAAGTGCAAAGGTCAGACAAAAAGTCTTGGCTGGTGCACTGGTGAGATTATGTTGGGCTAAATGCTAAGTCCACTGAAGGGGAAAAATCTCTAAAAAAAATCTTTATTTTTCTTTACAGCAGATATCATTACCTGGAATATTGTATTTTTATTTGTCCAGGACAATGAGGAAGGAGCATGAGGATATAATCTCATGATAATGCAGACATCAAAGCAGGCAAAATGTGTAGTAAACCTAAAAATTATCCAACAAGTAATTGTCCTATTTCTTCATTTTAAAGATATGAAAGAAGAACAAAGCTGGAGGCAATATACTCCCTGATTTAAAACTATATCACAAAGCTAAAGTAATTAAAACAGTATATTATTGGCATAAAAACAGACACATAGATCAATGGAACAGAATAGAGAGCCCAGAAATAAACCCACACATATACAGTCAAGTAATTTAAAACAAAGGAGTCAAGAATATACAATGGGGAAAGCGGAGTCTCTTCAATAAATGGTGTTGGGAAAACGGAACAGCCACATGCAAAAGAATGAAACTGGACCATTGTCTTACCCTATATACAAAAATTAACTCAAAATGGATTAAAAACTTGAACATAAGACCCAAAACATAAAACTCTTAGAAGAAAACATAGGTAGTAAGGTCCTTGTCTTAGGTATTGGCGATGATTTTCTAAATCTTATACCAAAAGCAAAAGTAACAAAAACAAAAATAAACAAGTGAGACTATATCAAACTGAAAAGCTTCTGCACAGCAAAGGAAATTATCAACAGATTAAAAAGGCAATCTACTTAATGGGAGAAAATATTTGCAAATCATATATCTGATAAGGAGTTAATATCCAAAATATATATAGAACTCATACAACTCAATAGAAAAAAAAGATTAAAAAGTGGTCAGAAGATCTGAATGGACATTTTTCAAAGGAAGACAACAGAAGACCAATATGTACATGCAAAGGTGCTAAACATCACTAATCATCAGAGAAATGCAAATAAACCACAATGAGATGTTACCTCACACCTGTTGGAATGGCTATTATCAAAAAGACAAGAAATAAGTGTTAGTGAGGATGTGGAGAAAAGGGAACCCTTGTGCACTATTAACGGGAATGTAAATTGGTGAAGCCACTACGGAAAACAATAATGGAGTTCCTCAAAAAGTTAAAAATAGAACTACATATGATCTAGCACTTCCACTTCTGGATATTTATCTAAAGAAAACAAAAACACTAACTCAAAAAGATATATGCTCTTCCATGTTCATTGTAGCATTATTGACAATAGCCAAGATATGGAAACAACCTAAGTGTCCATCAGTGGATGAATGGATAAAGAAATTGTGGTAGATGGGGCTGGCCCAGTGGCGTGGTGGTTAAGTTTGCATGTTCCACTTTGGTGGCCTGGGGTTTGCTGGTTCAGATCCTGGGTGTGGACATGGCACTGCTTGGCAAGCCATGCTGTGGCAGTCGTCCCACATATAAAGTAGAGGAAGATGGGCAGGGATGTTAGTTCAGGGACAGTCTTCCTCAGGAAAAGAGGAGGATTGGCAGCAGACGTTAGCTCAGGGCTAATCTTCCTCAAAAAAAAAAAGAAATTGTGGTATCATATATATATACACACACACACACACACACACACACACACACTTTGGAATACTATTCATTGATTAAAAAAAGAACCAAATCTTGCCATTTGCAACAACATGGATGGACTTCAAGGGCATTATGCTAAGTGAAATAAGTGAGATACAGAAAGACAAATACTTATGATCTCTCTTATATGTGGAATCTAAAAATAAATAAATAAATAAACCAAACTCAAAGATACGAGAACAGATTGGTGATTGCCAGAGACAGGGTGTGGGGTGGGAGAAATGGATGAAGGGGGGGTCAAAAGGTAAAAAATTAAAAAATTTTTTAAGAAACCCATCAAAACAAAATTCCCTAGCAATTCCATTACCTCAATAGAATGATATCCATTGTTTGGTATAACCTTCAATTCTAGCCTATATGCCTATAGGCTTTTCATGATTTTAACTATAGCTTAAATGATACTTAAAAAAACGAAACAAAAAAAGATGAAAATTTTGAGGCCTAGAAAGGGTAAGGTCAGAGAGTCAAAAAGTAGCAAAGCAGGCTATATCCTAGTCTTTCTAGCTACACTTCCATTCCAGCACTCCCTCCAGGAAGCAATAAGAGTTCTTGACATTTGAAAATAAAGAGCTAGTATTATTATATCACTCAACAGATGATAACAGTTTTCCCCTAAGAACCAAAGTCTATTTTTATCAGAGCAAAACATTAATCCATTGGGTTACATGAAATGCTATCAACATTCCGAAAAATAAAGCCAAGTAAATAAAACAAAATAAATTCTCATGTGCTGCAAGTAGAAAAATGTATCCCACTCAGTTTGATTTCCTTAGGGACTTACATGCAATATTTATACTTATTCAAACTTGACAGATTTCTTTTGATAAGTTTTCACACACTAATTGCTCTGGAAGTGACAGACAGTTCCTGTCCCATTGGCAATTTGTAACAACTGAGTAAACAGATACTTGGAATGCCTTATTTAATAGATTGTGAAATTCTGAAGCTCAATTGAAAAGTACTGAGACTAGTTATAATGTGATACCCATTAACGCAGAAGGACCTAGTGATGGTTTTCTGACTTGTAGCATCTAAATCTATAGGAAAGTAACTATAAGATGTCACTCTCTTAATTGGTTCTTTTTCTATATCTTTGGGCCACAGCAAAGGATGCTTGCTTACTATTTTTATTTAATTTAATTTGATTTAGTTACTTTTTAACTATTTTACTGAGGTCACATTAGTTTATAACATTGGGTAATTTCAGGTGTACAATATTATATATCAATTTCTGTATAGACTGAATGATGCTCACCACCAATAGTCTAGTTTTTTTCTGTCACCCTGCAGATTTGCCCCTTTACTCCTTTCTCCCAACCTCCAACCCCTTCCCCTCTGGTAACCACTAATCTGTTCTCCTTACCCATGTGTTTATCTTCCAAATATGAGTGAAATCATATGGTTTTTGCCTTTCTCTGCCTGGCTTATTTTGCTTAACATAATATCCTCAAGGTCCATCTATGTTGTTGCAAATGGGATGATTCTGTCTTTTTTATGGCTGAGTAATATCCCATAGTATATATATACATCATATCTTCTTTATCCATCCATCAGTTGCTGGGCACTTGGGGTACTTCCACATCTTGGCTATTGTGAATAATGCTGCAATGAACATAGGGGTGCATAAGTCTCTTTGTATTGTTGATTTCAAGTTCTTTGGATAAATACCCAGTAGTGGGATAGCTGGATCATATGTTATTTCTATTTTTAATCGTTTGAGAAATCTCCATACTGTTTTCCATAGTGGCTGCACCAGGGCATTCCCATCAGCAGTGTATGAGGGGTCTCTTTTCTCCACATCCTCTCTAACATTTGTGATTTTTTTTTCTTGTTAATTGTAGCCATTCTGACGGGTGTAAGTTGATATTGTAGTTTTGATGTGTATTTCCCTAATAATTAGTGATGTTGAACATCTTTATATCTTCTTTAGAAAAATGTCTGTTCATATCCTCTGCTCATTTTTTGATCGATTGTTTATTTTCTTGTTGAGTTGCATGAGTTTTTTATATATATTGGAAATGAACTCCTTGTCGGATATATGATTTGCAAATATTTTCTCCCATTTGCTGGACTGTCTTTTTATTTTGTTCATGGTTTCCTTTTCCTGGCAGAAGCTTTTCACTCTGATGTAGTCCAACTTGTTTGGCACAGATGTTTCTGTGCCAGTACCATGCTGTTTTGATTGCAATAGCTTTGTAGAATATTTTGAAGTCAAGGATTATGATGCCTCCAGCTTTGTTCTTTTTTCTCAGGATTGCTTTGCTATTCAGGGTCTTTTGTTTTTCCATATAAATTTTAGGATTGTTTGTTCCATTTCTGTGAGGAATGTCCTTGGGATTCGCATTGGGTTACCATTGAATATGTAGATTGCTTTAGGTAATATGGACATTTTAACTATATTTATTCTTCCAATCCATGAGCAAGGAATCTTTGTCCCTTTCTTTATGTCTTCTTCAATTTATTTTAATAATGTCTTATGGCTTTCAGTGTATGGGTCTTTCACCTCCTTAGTTAAATTTATTCCTAGATACTTTATTCTTTTTGAATAAGAGAAGTCAAGAATACAATCCCATTTACAATTACAACAATCGTATAATTTTCCTTCCTTATGTTGTCCTTGTTTGCTTTTGATATCAGGGTAATGTTGGCCTCACAGAATGAGTTAGGGAGCATTCTGTCTTCTTTAATTTTTCAGAATGGTTTGAGAAGGATAGGTATTAACTCTCCTTTCAACGTTTGGTAGAATTCTGCAGAGAAGCCATTTGGTCCTGGACTTTTCTTTTTTGGGAGGTTTTTGTTTGCTGTTTCTATCCCTTTACTTGGGATTTGTCTACTCACATTCTCTTATTTCTTCTTGATTCAGTTTTGGGAGGTTGCATGAGTCTAAGAATTTATCCACTTCTGCTAGGTTACCCAATTTGTTGGCAAATAGTTTTTCATAGTATTCTCTTATAATAGTTTGCATTTCTGTTGTATCTGTTGTAATTTCTCCTCTTTAATTTTTAATTTTATTTATTTGCGCCTTCTCTGTCTTTTCCTTAGTGAATCTGGCTAAGAAGTTTGTCAATTTTGTTTATCTTCTCAAAGAACCAACTCTTGGTTAGTTTCATTGATAGTTTCTACTGTTTTTTTTTTAGTCTCTATTTCATTTATTTCTGCTCTAATTTTTATTATTTCCGTCCTTCTTCTGACTTTGGACTTTGTTCTTCTTTTTCTAGTCTGTTAGGTGTAGTTTAGGATAACTTATTTGAGATTTTTCTTGTTTGTTGAGGTAGGCCTGCATTGCTTTAAAAACCCCTCTTAGTACCTCTTTTGCTGCATCCATTAAGAGTTAGTATGCTATGTTTTCATTTTCATTTATCTCCAGGTATTTTTGGATTTCTCCTTCAATTTCTTCATTGATCCAATAGTTTTTTGGTAGCAGAGTGTTTAATCCCCACAGATTTGTGCCTTTCCCAGCATTTTTCTTGTAATTGAGTTCTAGTTTTCACAGTATTGTGATTGGAAAAGATGCTTGCTATGATTTCAATCTTCTTAAATTCATTGAGGCTTGCCTTGTTTCCCAACATATGGTCTATCTTTGAGAATATTACATGTGCTCTTGAGGAGAATGTGTATTCTTCTACTTTTGGATGGAATATTCTCTGTACATCTGTTAAGTCCACCTGGTCTAGTGTTTCATTTAAGGCCACTGTGTCCTTGTTAACTTTCTGTCTGAATGATCTATCCGTTGATGTAAGTGGGGTGTTGAGGTCACCCACTATTATTGTGCTGCTATCAATTTCTCTCTTTAGGTCTGTCAGTAGTTGCTTTATGTACTTTGGTGCTCCTGTGTTAGGTGCATATATATTCATAAATGTTATGTCCTCTTGGTGGAATGTCCCTTTTATCATTATATACTGCCCCTCCTTGTCTCTCATTGTCTTTTTTATCTTGAAGTCTGCTTTGTCTGATATGAGTATGGTAACACCTGTTTTCTTTGGTTTGCCATTTGCTTGAAGTATCATCTTTCATCCCTTCACTCTGAACCTATGTTTGTCTTTAGAGCTCAGATGTGTCTCCTGGAGGCAGCACATTGTTGGTCTTGTTTTTTAATCCATCCAGCCATTCTCTGTCTTTTGACTGGAGAATTCAACCCATTTACATTTAGAGTGATTATTGACATATGAGTTCTCAATACTATTTTATCTCTTGTTTTCCAGGTGTTCTATATTTCCACTGTTTCTTTTCTCTTGTATTTCTGACTGCCATTTCAGTTTTGTGGTTTTCTGTGATGGCTTTTTCCATTTCCCCTTTATTTATGATTTGTGGCTCAGCTCTGATTTTTTGTTTAGTGGTTACCATGAGGTTAGTATAAAAGATCTCATAGATGAGATAGTCCATTTTCTGATAGCGTCTTATGTCCATTAGCTTAAGCAGTTTCCACCTGTTTCCTCTTCCCCTTCTGAGTTATGGTTGTCACAAAGTATTCTTTTTTGTGTTGTGAGTTTGTGACTAAATTGAAGTGTTTATAGTTTTTTCTGATGCTTTCCTTACCTTTATCTTTTATCTTACAATTAAGTGTTTGCTAACCTGTTCTGATAGAGAGCTGCAATTTTATGATTTTGTCTGTATATTTATCTCCTTGCTCAAAGCTTTGTAAGCATTTGCCTTTTTGTTTCAGGTAGGACGGCCTTCTTCATTATTTCTTGTAAGGGAGGAATAGTTATAGTGGTGATGAACTCCCTCAGCTTTTGTTTATCTGGGAAAGATTTTATTTCCCCATTGTATCCGAAGGATAGTTTTACTGGATAGAGTATTCTTGGCTGAAAGTTTCTGTCTTTCAGTATTTTGAATATATTATTTCATTCTCTCCTACCTTGCAAGGTTTCTGCTGAGAAATCTGCTGAAAGCCTGATAAGGGTTCATTTGTAGGTTATTTTCTTCTGCCTTGCTGACCTTGACATTTTCCCTTTGTCATTGAACTTTGGCAGTTTTAATATTATATGCCTTTTAGAAGGTCTTTTTGCCTTGATGTAATTAAGGGTTCTATTGGCTTAACGTACTTGTAAGTCCAGTTCCTTCCCCAAGTTTGAGAAGTTCTTAGCTATTATTTCTGTGAACAAGCTCTCTGCTCCTTTCTCCCACTCTTCTCCCTCTTGAATACCTATAGTCTTTATATTGCTTTTCCTAATTGAGTCTGATATTCTTGAAGAATTTCTTCACTTTTAAAAAATCTTAGTTCTCTCTCCTCCTCCACCTGAAGCATTTTTATATTTTTATCTTCTAATTCACTAATTTTATCTTCCATAATATCAGCTCTATTTTTTATGGTTTCTAGATTAGTTTTTATCTCATTAATTGTGTTCTTCATATCTAGAATTTCTGTTTGGCTTTTTTTTAGAGCTTCAATCTTTTTGGTGACGTATTCCTTCTGCCCATTAATTTTATTCCTGAGGTCACTGAACTGTCTTTCTGAGTTTTCTTGTAACTTGTTGAGTTTCTTTATGACAACTATTTTGAATTCTCGGTCATTTAGATTGTAAACTTCTGCAACTTTAGGGCTGGATTCTGGAGAATTGTCATTTTCCTTCTCCTCTCAAGTGTTATTGTAGTTCTTCATGGTGTTTGATGAGTTGATCCTTTGCTGGTGTATCTGTGGTAGTATCAGGTCACAGATTCCACCTGCTCCTGCTGGATGGGGGTGAGGGGAATGGTAGAAGCCGTATTTTCTGATCCTACCCCATCTGCTGTAGTTGCACCAGCAGGGCCACTCTGTGCTTGCATGGGCTGGCTACAGCCCACTCAGTAGGTTGTGCTCATGTGGGCGAGGCCTCTGTGCTCAGTGGGTGGGTTGTGCACTGTGGGTGGGGCCTCTGTACTTGGTGCTTGGGTTGCTCTCACAGAGGGGTACTTTCTTTTGCACAGGCCAGCGCTGTGCTCACACTCACAGGAGGTTTGACTGAGCTGATGCACTAGGTGGGAGGAGCCCTATATGAGGGCTGAGCTGCTGCCACTCAGTGGGCAGTGTTCCCTTGGGTAGGGCCACCATGGTACGGTGGAAGCTCCTAGTGGCCAGGCTATCACTCTGAAAGTGCTTGTGTGCAGGCCAGGCTACCTCCGCCTCCACTTATAGTCATACTGGGTTGCTATGTGAGGATCTGAGAACTACATTGCTGCTGCTGGGATGGGGGAGGGGTGCACTCACCTACTTCCACTGCTTCCTGGAGATCCAGTCTGTGCCCATTTTCAGATGTATGACTGTGTGGATCTCTCAAGCATCCTATTGTGCTGTGTAGGGAATCCTCTGTTGGTTAATGAATGTCTATTTAGTTGTAACTTGGATGGGAGAGGCAAAGAGAAAACTCACTCCGCTATGATGCTAACATGACTCCTGGTTAGTATTTTTAAAGGAAGCCATCAATAAAGCAATTTTCAAATTCAGGTGCTCATTGAGCAAATTCACCCTCTGATCCCTGTCCTCTGGATGCATGCTCTCATATTGTTCCTGATGTTGTTTAATTTCTTTCTAGAATTATATTATGCTTCATTACATTCTGAGTCCTATCCCAGGGGTAGCAAAGATGTCAGTTTTCAAAGATGCCTTTCTTAATCCTCAAAGTTTTAAATCTGAAAGGACAATTTTACAGATAAGGAAACTGAAGTCTAGAGAAATTACATGCCTGAATCACAGCCACACATTTGGTAAGTGGCAGAGATGGGATTATGGGGTCGTCTCAGTATTCAGAAGAGCTGGTTCTGTTAGAAAGCCATTTGTTCTAATAGAGGGAGTATAACTAGATGATCTCTAAGTCTCTCCCAGCATTAAAATTCCCTGATTCTTTATGTATGCCCTCAGCTCCAACATCCTATTCTGACAAACAAGGAAAGTGGGATCCAAAGAGACTCAATATCTTGCTAAGAATAACATAAGTAGTTATTGGCAAGGTCAAGAACTAGAACTTTTGTATACACACACACACACACATACACACAATACATTTATTTGAGTTAAGCTGTGTTGTGTAGAAAAAAGATAATAGAATTAATAATCAAGAGTCCTAGATTCTAGTCCTTGCATTGTAACTAATTTTGGCTTTGATAAATTATTTTAACAGCATGAGTCTCCTTATCTTTAGTTTTATCACCAGCTATCCTACTTTTTGCATAGTGTTGTGAGGTTGAATTTAAACTGAGATAAGATTCTAAGCAAGTAGATATGAAAAAGTGTATTTTAAGTGATTCTACAAATGAAATGGGTTATGTAAATGCATGCATTGGTTTATTCAATAGCCAAATATTTACCAAGTGTCAACCATTTACAAAAACACTGAGCTCAGCACTGGAATGTAGAGCAGTTAGGAATATGGGGATTAGAATTAGTTGGTAGTTTGCCTGAGCAAGGGGAGAGAAAGCATCAACCCAATGGAAAGATCCCTGGATTTGCTGTCAAGATACAGGGATTGAGTCTTGGCTTCATCACTTAACAGATAGAAAGTAATTTTTACTCCTTAGTTTTCTCATCTGAAAATAGGGATAATAAAAAGAATACCTGTCCTGCCTAAACCAAGAGTTGCACTGAACATTAAACACGTCAATGTCAACTTTTTAAGATTCTGCTGGGAGTTTTTTGATTGATAAGTCTTTTGTCTTTCTCTGAACTTAGGGAAAGGGACATGATTTAAATTGTGAGTAATCTAAATAATTCCAAAAATGTAGAACTCTACCAGGAACCTTAAGCACTAAACAATGCTAGTGATTATGCACCATAAACAGAAAGCAGGAGCGTCTAAGAGAAGAGTGTGTTGTATGAAAGATTTGTGAGACATTCAAAGAAGGAGTGACTGATAGACTTCTGGCTTCTGAGAGAGGAAGTCCCTGGATAACACTTCTAATTACATTGAGACACTAAATGATCAATATAAAGTCATATTTGAACTGTTGTCCAGTGAACAGCACTTTGGGAGACAGGAGAGGAGGGGAGGTGTCTGAGAGGAGCTGAAATCTGAAGGGCTGGAATAGCACAGATGTTGTACCTCTATTAATTAGAAGACTGACAAATGGGTAGTTAACACCTATATTGATGGCCACGGCCCTTCACAACTTAGGTTGCTGAAATCATAGCTGTGGCTGAACAGATTCCTACTATGGGTGATCTGTGGCCCAGAAAACTTAGTTTAGACAGGTCCCCAGCATCAAACAGGAACTGTCATGGTTCAAACATTGTTTTTCATTACTTATTAGTGCTGAGCAGAGCAGGGGATGACATACATCCATCACCTAGACCACCAGCCACCACTCTGACGCCCATGGGAGACACTGATAATTAACTATGCCAGACACAGATTCACAATCATTCTCAATACAATGATTCGGGCAGTAACCTCCAATCAATTTGCGTCGGCACATGAAGTTCAAACCCTTTTACCATCTTTACAAAAGTGATTTAGGAGAAATAAAATGGTGCCTGTGAGGCAAGGACTTAAGACAAAACCTACTGCTAAATCTTACTCAAACTTGTGGCAAGCATTTCTAAAAATAAGCCTCCTGACTAAGTCTCCTGACTACTCACTGTATTCGATGACTTTTTAAGTACATGCTCTTTACTCACTCAGATGTGGCAGTAGAAGTGTGGGAAGTAATATGGAAAAACATTTTCTAGTCATATATACAGCCCTTGAATATTGCTCTTATGTATGGCTTACAATCTCCCACCTTTTATTGGTTACTTCTTGTTTTCTTACATCCATTTTATTGGGTAAATTGGGCATTTTTCTGGGGTGTAGATTTTCTTTAAAAATTTTTAGGTGAAAATTAAGGAATTTAACTTGAAGGCAACTTAACACATTATTTGATAATAAGCCAAATATGAGCATATGATGGAATAGATATAAAACTCATACAAATCTTAAAGGTAAATGGAAAGACTTCAACAAAATCTTGTACTTGGAGCTGATTGCTTCATGAAATGCTCCCAGATTCCCAGGGGTAGATGCTGACTCTCCTTTGTTCTCAGAATTGTATCAGTATAAAAGTTTGAGAAATATTGCCTCGGCCTAAAGTCAGCAAACTTCCAAACTGTAAATGGAGAAGTGACATATTTTTTAAACAGAGCATCCTTTTTGTTAGCGTGTTCAAACTCTCAAGTAGTGGCTGGAAAGTGACAGCACACAGAATGGATTTAACTTGCACAAGTGTGTGTGTCTCTTAAGGTTTTATGTGCTTTAAAAACATTGAAAATCAAATAGACATCTAGATACCGGGATTTTCTTGAAACTCAAACACAGTTCTTAAATATCAGTCCTCAAGGGGAATCAGGGTGCCGCAGCACAGATCGAAGACACTGGTGGTTCTCTAGCTTGAGTGAGCTGCATAATCAGAAGGACTTGACACCGCACAGAATGCTGGGTCCTACCCCTAGAGTTTCTAATTCAGGAGGTCGGGAGTAGGGACCAAGAATTTGCATTGTGAACAAGTTCCCAGGAGATGTTGATGCTGCTGGCTGGTCTGGAGACCACACTTGGAGAAACACTGCTTTAAAAGATTTGAACATGTTAGGCTCTCATTTCATCACAATTGGCAGAGCTGAGTAGCAGCTTCCCACTTAGGAACAGGCAGGCAGTCTCCAGATGGCCACAGTGTCTACCAATCCCTACTGATATACCAGGTCCATATTACTCAGTAGGCAATTTAGCTTGCGACATCTGTTTTGGTATATAGAAGTAAAGACAAATTAAAAAATGGAATTGACCCTTAGTTGCAGACTTTTGTTAGCATGAGAAAGGTACTGGAGACTACAAACACAAGCTCGTCTGAATATTTTGATGGGATGAAGGTGGAGGTGGGGCTGAAACCATACAGAATCAATGTTAGAGCTTTGTATGATTGTGACAAAGAGTGGTCCAGCCTGCTCAGTGTGGTCAAACCAGTAAGGCGACGCCACAGAGATACAGCTTGAGTGGACTATGATGAGCAGATGAAAATACTGTTCACTGGGGATTAAAAGATATTTCTTTCAGTTATTTGTTAAATATTTGGCATTTAAAGACGTCAAAAGTATCACCGTATTTTATGAAGAGCTCAAACACAACAGACAAAGTTCATTTGAGAAGTATTAATCCTGTGAAGCATAGCTACCGTTTGATAGCCAAGTAGAATATACTTCTGACAATACGAAAATTGCATAATAGTTAAAGAGATACCTAGCAAAATTCAGTGCTCAGTTCTAGAAAGAATATCACTTTTCCTTGGGTGGTGGGAGAACAGAAGAAAATCAGACAACAAAACTCTTTCAGCTTCATATTTCTACCCTCTTCAAAAATGTCCCCTGCCAGATCTCAGATTCCCTCAGAGGAGTGAAGTTCCTACTGATGGGGAAAGGTTGTATACAATCAATATCCCAGTCCTGTTGATTTGAGTTCCACAAGTTCTTTTGCTTCCATGCCTGTCTCACCACTACCTGTCACTGGCCTAAGGACATCCTGCCATTTTGCCAAATTTAGGCTCACTGCCACTCCAGGCCAACCCGCACACCACTCCCAGATTAATCCTTGTAAAGAGCAGCTCTGAATCATGTCCTCCTTCCCACACCAGTCCTCGGTGAGCCCCACTACCTCCTGGATTAAGTGAAACGCATCAAGCTAGTATTTGAATCCTTCCAAAGCAGGACTCCGAATTACCTAGCCTTGGCTTTCCACGCTTCTCTCCATGGAAGTTTATATTCTGGGGGAGTATTCCTCAACCCAGGCTCTGAGAAACTCCAGAGAGGCGGAGGAGAGGCAGCATGGATTAATTTATTCATTCAATACATACTTATTTCCCCAGGGATCACCTTTAGATGCAAAGATAAGGCACTGTGGGAAGGCTCTGCCCACCCTGTCTTAGCTTTAAGTAGAGAGTTCTGTTTTTAAATTTTTTGTGATTTGCACTTCTCAGCAAAACTGTATTTTAAGAAAAGTTCATACTGCTAAGTAGGGCTGCTTAAGGTAACATGAAAAAATAATTACAGATCCCTTGATGTGCTCTATGCTTTTCAGTCTCTCTGCCTAGGCTTGTGCACTCTCTTCTCAGGATTCTTTTCCAACTTCTGCTTATCTCAACTACTGTCTTTTGCAGAGAGTGATTTCCTTCCTGAGAAATATATATGGTCTCTCTTCAACAACCAAATAAGATGTGCTTCTTTTATTCTTTATAGCAATTACACATTGTTTCACATACTAAAATTTTGTTTTTCCTAATAATGGCTCAATTGCTTGTCTCTTCTATGTCTAACAGACTTGAGTACAGTAGTTCCCCCTTATTTGCAGTTTTGCTTTCCACAGTTTCAGTTACTCACGGTCAATTGCAGTCCAAAAATATTAAATGGAAAATTCCAGAAATAAACAATTCAGAGGTTTTAAATTGCATGCTGTTCCGAATATTATTGCATGAGGAAATCTTGCACCATCCTGCTCCTTCCCACTTGGGACATGAATTTTCCCTCTGTCCAGTGTATCCATGCTGTATACACTACCTGCCCAGTAGTCACTTAGTAGCTGTCTCAGTTATCAGATCAACTGTCTCCATATTGCAGTGCTTCTGATCAAGTAACCCTTATTTCACTTAATAATTGTCCAAAGCATAAGAGTAGTGATTCCGGCAATTCAGATTTGCCAAAGAGAGTCCATAAAATGCTTCCTTCAAGTGAAAGGTGAAAGTTCTTGACTTAACAAGGACTGGAAAAAAAATCAGGGGCTGGCCCAGTGGTGCAGCGGTTAAGTTTGCACGTTCTGCTTCGGCAGCCCGGGGTTCACTGGTTTGCATCCTGGGTGTGGACATGGCACCATTTGGAAAGCCATGCTGTGGTAGGCATCCCACGTATAAAGTAGAGGAAGATGGGCACGGATGTTAGCTCAGGGCCAGTCTTCCTCAGCAAAAAACAGGAGGATTGGCAGCAGATGTTAGCTCAGGGCTAATCTTCCTCAAAAAAAAAAAAAATTATATGCTGAGGTTGCTAAGATCTACAGTAAGAATAAGTCTTCTATGCACGAAATTGTGAAGAAGGGAGAAGAAATTCCTGCTGGTTTTGCTGCAGCACATCAAATATGTATGTACGGGAAAAAATAGTATATATAGGGTTCAGTACTATCCACAGTTTCAGGCATCCACTGGGGGTCTTGGAACATATCCCCTGTGGATAAGGGGGGACCACTGTACTACTTGTGGACAAGAATACACATGGCAGGAGAAATATGAACTTTCGTCCCTCACATTCTGTAATCAACTCAAGAAACATGAGTTGAATTGAGGTGGAATTCTGAATGTCAGAAGTTTTGTACAGCAACAATTTCATTAGTAAACTTCAGGCCAAGAGTGTTACTAAGAAAGAAGTTAACTGTAAATAAAGAGGTACTGTACTTTCATCGGACCGTTGATGGCAAATCAAAATCACTCAAATCAGAGGAGGGCAAAAAATCTGTATTATCAGAAGCCATATGTTTTAAATCAGAATAGCTAAGTCCTTTCCCTAAAAAAAATCTTTCCCTTTATTTATTTATTTATTTTTTTCTGACTCTGGTGCAGTTCTACTGAATTTACAAAATGGCAGAAGGAAAAGATGACTGATTCATAGTCTTCCAAATATCCAAGAGTGAGGAAGACTCAGTAAAAGCAAAGAGGTAAGCATGCAGGCGTGGAGTCAGTCCTTATAACGTAACAGGCTA
The DNA here is from genome assembly GCF_021613505.1 of Equus quagga. Lineage (NCBI taxonomy): Eukaryota > Metazoa > Chordata > Mammalia > Perissodactyla > Equidae > Equus > Equus quagga. The sequence continues at coordinate 111,864,958 of NC_060267.1, forward strand.
AATGACACATGTTGATGAAACTACTTGAGTTACCAGATGACACCTGTGTGACCTGGCCAGATTTCAGTTACACAAAGGTGGCCGCAATCCCTGGACTAAGATATTTCTACGCACATGGAAGGTAAAATTGGGTCCAGTGAGCCAGATTTTCCCATCAACCTTCAAGTAAAGCTATGTCTTTCAAACATTAGCAGAACCACAACTTGTTTAATTTCTTATATTTCCAAAACACTTTAGTAAATATTATCTCATTTATGTCTGATAATTTTTGGAAATAAGTAGATTAAGATTAGTTCCATTGGAGAGACAGGGAAAGTGAGACATAGGAAAGTCAAATGATCTATTCCAAGGCCACAGAGAGAACCAGTGGAATTAGATGTGGAATTAAAACGGACATTTCCTTAGACCGTGGCAAAGATTTATTTTCCTATGCTAGAAACCACTGCAATGGCAACCTTCAGCTTAACTGAGCCAGTAATGTGGTGGTAGAGGGGTTATCATGACTGACGTGCCAGGCACTTTGCTGAAATAAATGCAGCAGGGATTGTAGTAGGGATCATGACAATCTTGTTTGCTTCTGTATGCCACAGTACTTAATCCTGTATCTGGCTTTCAGGAGATGCTCAGAATCTCTGAGAAGTAGGTGACTGGCTAAATCCTGAAATATAAGGAGGTACATGTCACTTGTATCATCAGCATTTAAAGATATTTTCTAAGAAAAGGCTGCACAAATAATCCTTAATAGAATTTGTGCTTTTTTTTACAGCATAATCAAAATCTGTCTTATTACTTTAAGCTAAGCAATTTCTGGGGAAGAAGAGGAAAAAAGGAAATACTCAATGTGGAAACTGAACTGCATTCATAGGAGTAATGAAAAATTTTGAGTAAATGATAGAAAATGTCAATTAAACTACAATTATTTACATTTTTGAAGGATTCAAGCGATAATATGACTAACCTAACAAGCTTCAAAGCAATATCACTAACTCCCACACAAGTCACCAATACCCAGCCCTTTCACCAGATTATTAAACAATTCTACACCCTCCTCAATTAAAGACGTGATCTAAAATTCAAACAACTGACGTTTAAATTCTGAGCATAAATTAAGCCTTAATCAAATTTGCCAAGAAAATAGTAGTCTTCATTGTAATCACAGATGCTTTTTCCCAACTCTCCCTTGCATCTTGGCAATGCTGAAGTGAAACCAATAACAAAAGCATTTGGCCTGGTGGTCTATTAAAAAAGGATCTATCCTTCTCCAAAGGGAATTATTTTCTCTTTTTATTTGGGCCTTTAAAAACAAAAGAGATATCCACTGACTGCAATGATGAAGTTCTGCCTTGAGGTGTGGCAGACAGGATCAGATGAAAGATTAATCATCCTGAGTTTGACTTCCTTATCCGGTTTGCCATGAAAGGCACTTTTCTTCTTAGCAATAATTCTTCAGTTGGTTCTCATGGGATCCAATCATCATTCCTTAAAGGCTGACTATAGGAATGAGGATAGTCATGAGGTAGACCAATCATATTACCTCATCTCCAAAGGCACAGTGATTGGTCCAGCAAGGGTCATATGACATAAACCAGCCAATGAGAATTTTCTAACATTCAAGCTACGCAAAAGTACCGTTTTTCTCAGATTTCAAGACTTGGAGGCTGTGAGCAGAGTGCCCCATGCCCATGTCTAATGTGCTACAGACAAGGTGATCTGAGAGGATGAAGCTAAGACTCAGAGCTGACAGGCAGAGCAAGTGAGGGCAGGCAGTATTTCAGTTCCTTGAGAAAATCAACTCTGAGGAAACATTCTTGCCCTTCATGTAATTTTCTTTTTTTATAAAATCAATAAATCTGTTCATTAAAAAATTTCCCATTCATCCATTGATAGGCACTTAGCCTGTTTCCAAGTCTTGGCTATTGTGCATAATGCTGCAATAAACATAGGGGTTCATATATCTTTTTGAATTAGTGTTTTTGTGTTCTTTGGATAAAGAAGATGCAGTATACATATGTATAAACAATGGGATACTACTCAGCCATAAAAAAAGATGAAAAAAATCTTGCTATTTCTGGCAACAATATAGATGGACCTTGAGGGCATCCTCATATATGGGAGATAAAAACAAATACAAACAAATACATAGATATAGAGAATAGTTTGGTGGTTATCAGAAAGTAAGGGGGTAAGAGGGAGAGCAAAAGGGCACATGTGTACAGTGACAGATGGCAGTTAGACTTTGGGTGGTGAACACAATGTAGTATTCAAAGAAATCAAAACACAGTGATGTACATCTGAAATTTATATAATGTCATAAACCAATATTACCCCCAAAAAATAATTTCCCTAGTGGATACTGAGTTGCTGTCCCCTGCAATCAAAAGTGTCTTGACTAAGGGGCTAGCCCCGTGGCTGAGTGGTTAAGTTCGCGCACTCCGCTGCAGGCGGCCCAGTGTTTCGTTAGTTCGAATCCTGGGCGCGGACATGACACTGCTCATCAGACCACGCTGAGGCAGCGTCCCACATGCCACAACTAGAAGAACCCACAACGAAGAATACACAACTATGTACCAGGGGGCTTTGGGGAGAAAAAGGAAAAAATAAAATCAAAAAAAAAAAAAGTGTCTTGACTAATATAAACTCTGTCATTTCTTCTTCTACTTAGAGACTTATCATATCTCCCCTCCCCCATTTAGTAATGGCCTCCTTTAACCATCATGATGCATAAGTCCCCTCAGAGTGTCCTTTGAAAAATACTTGTATATAATCACCCATCCATCCACTACCACTGAAAATTGTCTTTAAATTATTGGCTCTTAGAAATGGTGGATTCTTACCAATGACTTTTGTATCTCTTTTAACGTAATACAACAAAGACTTGCAAGAAAAAAGGCAGCTTCAAGAAAAATTTTCAGGAGAAAAATAACATCTGATGATCACAGCTCTTTATCTCACGTCTAAGCAAGTCCATGTTTTTAAATATTCTCACCTCAGGTGTTTTAAGAGTATTTTCTATAACCAGTCAAGTATCTATCTTAGTATTTGGAGTTAGACATATCTGGTCCTCAAACTTTGCTTTGCCATTTCTGCGAGACCATGGAAGTTTACTTATCTAAGACTCAATTTTCCCTACTGAAAAGTGAGGCTAATAATACTTACACTTTATAGGTTGTTGAGAGGATCAAGGGCAATGCTGCAGCAAAGTGCTTGATTATACTTAGCACAGTGTCCAGCACATACAAGTACTTGATGAATGGTAGTTAATGTTTGTTGGTGTTATTGATAAGACAAAGATGGTGAACAGAACTGTATGAATAACTATATATTCATTAAAATTCATTCTGAAGATCCATTCTAAACCATCCACTTATATTAACAGAGCTGATCAGGATTTATGATTAATAAAGCTACACTGACATTTTATCTTAGTACGGCATCCTATTTTTCTGAAATTATTTTCACTTATGTTATTCATTTGAGTCATCTCTTGGACGTAATATCTGCTTTCCAGGAAAATAAAGTAAGGAAAAGAGAGAAAAAAGACTTATTAAAACTTAGCATTAAACAAAGCTAGTCCAGAAAATTAAATCTTCCATTTGTACAGTGCTAGTACACTTATGCTTATAAATGGAAGCAGTAAACTCATAACTGAAAATTAATATGTTCTCTCACTTTCTAGAAACTGAGGAGATCTCAGAGAAGCTGGGAAGGCAATGGTAAACAGAAGTGTGGTGGGTAATAATCAAATACTGTATTCAGGAAACTTAGCAGTAAACTTATACTTAGAGCTCATGTATTACAGAGTATAGCTGGGAAGCACCCTAGAGAAAATATGTCCAACACTCCTCATCAAAAGCGAGGAGAGGTACCTAGAAAGGCATTAAATACCTTCCTTGGTTTTTTGCTTTGTTTTTTTGTAGTTAGTAAGTGGTTAGGGTGGGACTTGGAATCCATGACCCCAGTTTTTGTACCTCCTGCTCTTTTCTCATATAGCGTAGTTGAAAAGGCAGTAGAGGAGGAGGTGTCCTCCATCTAACTTTGTGATCTTGACCAAATCATTTAATCTCTCTAAGCCTCAATTTTCTCTCATGTAAAGAAAGGATAACCTTCAACTTAGAGGCTTGATGACCAAATAAGACCATATATGTGAAAATGATTTGTAAACAAAAAAGTGCCAAGCAAAGGTGAGAAATCATTATCAGACAGGGATTGTAAATAGATTTCAACCTGACTGGAGCTCTGCCTAATTGTTACTGGCTATTTGGAAGGCTGTGTTAGGGTTCTGAGGCTGCACTGGGACTCAGAGGAAAAAGGAATCATAATTGATCTAGGATGACTGCTGTGGGTACAAGAGTGTGTATTGGAGACACATGTGACAAGCATTTAGGCTGCTGTATCTGCATAAATGAGTAGCGGCTAGGATTGGGAGAGGAGAGCCCTGAAGGAAGAGGCCTATGTTCTAAGGCAGTTTTTCACCTCTTTGTTCCATAGAATGTAAAATTCTGCAAAATGGTTATTATGTTACCAAAATCAGTGTGTCGTCATGAAGACTAAATTAAATAATGTATGCAAAAGAGCTCAAGAAACTGCAAAGCAACATCCAGTAGAGACGGATTAATATTATTATAGCACAAAAAATTACACATGCAACCATATCTTACCCATAGAAAATACCTCCTTTATGTGGAAGAAAATAAAAGTTAATTACTCCTCTATAATAGTGGCAAAATAATACCAAACTGATGTTCTTAAGTGAATGTTAGTAAAAATACATTTTACCCACCTTTGCTTTCTAGCTTTTTGCCTGTCACTTTAAATTGGCTAAATGTTTGACAGATGTTCAATAATTGACACAGCTTATCTTCCACTCTCAGGCTCCTTTCCTACTCAATTGCCAGCATTTCTAGTTGCTATAGCAACTGTAAACACTAATGATTATTCTAACCTGACAAGGGGATTTAAACACATTCTTAAGTTAAAAGTTCCCTCAGGAAAAAAAAAATCTATCCATCTCTGGCAAGATGGAAAATATATGATTTAAATTCCCTAGTTATTGCATTTATTAAAGCTAAATACACAAACCTATTTCTATACTTTCACATACATAAGGATTTTTTTTCCTCCCATCTGACTAACAAAAGGAGTTGTGGGGAATTGAGAAACTCAGTTTTCTCCAGTGTCAGGGAGAAAGATTTAATCTAGATAAATGATAAATAGGAGAACCTGAGGGGAGGTTTTGAAAGCAAACCCCTGAGGTCATGTGATAGCATTGTTTCACAACAATCTGGGTGCAAGTTTAGGTCCCTCCACTTAAAGCCTCAGTGGTTTCAAGAGTAAAATTGGGATGATAATATCTGTCCTAACCTTGCATGTCCCCCTAAACTGTAAAAAGCACAAAATACATGAGATTATTACTGTCATTTGTGAGAAAGTGAACAATAGTCTATCCTGTGGAAGATGGTGAAAACAAACAGAAAGGCAGAGGTTGACATTAGCATCATGGCAAAGTGAGTTGTTCCCTTTGTCTCTCTCCTCTAAGTTACAACCGGTGGGACATCCATAGACCAACAAAGAATTCTCTGCACAGCATAACACTAAGAGATCCATACATCTGTACATCTGAAGGTGGGTGGACTGGACCTCTTGGAAGTGGTAGAACCAGAGGAGCAGTCATGGCAGCTCCCAAGACAAGAGGCCCCCAAAACACAGGCAGCCCATGCTCCTGGAGGCACCAGGAACCACCGCAGTGCCCATGAGTAGAGGCTCCAGGAATCACAATGGTACCTGTGAATGAGGCAACTTCCCCTCCCCCAGCAGCAGTGCCACTGACTCCAGCCCTCCCAGCAGTGGGACTGCTTCTGAGACTCCAGCATTCCTGGCGGTGGCAGCAGTGCTCGTGACTTAAGGTTTCAGGAATCACATGGGTGTCCAAGACCAGAGCCTCCAGGAACTGCATCAGCACTTGCAACTCAGCCTCTACCTATCTTCCAGCAGTGGTGGGTGGCACCTGTGACCTGAGGCTCCAGGAACTGCTGTGGTGCCCGAGACCAGGTGCTTCAGGAACCACAGTGGTACCCGTGACCAAGCCCCCTCTACCTCCCTCAGGGGAGGTGCTTCAGATATTTGCTTTTCCAGCATCAGGGGCTGCATCCAAGACCCCAGGCCTCCAGCAGTGGTGGTGGTGCCTGTGACCGGACATTCCAGGAACTGTGCTGGTGCCTGAGACCAGAGGATCCAAGATCCCCAGTGGTACCCACAACCTAGGTACCCCTCTCCCTATGGTGGTGGCAGTGTCATCCATGACCCTGGCCCAGCTGGTAGCAGGAGTACACCTGCAAACTCAGCACCACCAGCAGTAGTGGTGCCAGCACTCCCAGAAAACCTGGGAGCAGCAGCACAGGCAGCGCATGTGGCAGTAGTTTCCGAGGCTACAGAGAGCCCATGGAGAGCCCAGTAGCAGCAACAGCAGAGCCCATGACCCTGGTCCCCCCAGCTGCAGCAGTGCCTGCAACTTTAGCCACTCCACCCATGGCAGCAGGGCTGGCTGACTCAACAGACCTGGATGTGGCAGAGGTGCCCATGACCATGGCTCCCATCTTACTCCCTCCCTTGCTCCACTGCAGTGGAAGAACATGTGGCCAGATGACCCTGGAAGCAGTAGAAGTGCTTGCCAGTTTGGTGACCCCATTGGAAATACTCATAACTACAGCGACAGCATAAGCAGCTAGGCACCAGCAACCTTTGAGGCACAAGCAGCACAATAAGGGCACTGATGACACCTCTGGCAGAGGCAGTGGGGGGGTGGAAAGTGCAGGCTCTCAAACACAATCAGAAGCAGCTCAGAATCAAAGTTAACAAAGTTTTACCCAAATAAGAAAGGTGTTTGCTACCACAAATGCACTGGCAAAGGAAAACACATTAAGCCATGTGAAAAACTACAGCAACACAATATCACAAAAAGAAAATGATAATTCTCCAGAAACCAAACTTGAAGTCATGAAGGTTGTGATCTAACTGACAGGGAATTCAAAATAACTGTCATGAAGAAACTCAAGGAGCTACAAGAAAACTCAGAAAAATAGTCCAATGAGCTCAGGAATAAAATTAATGAACAGAAGGAGTACTTCACCAATGAGATATAAACCCTAAAAAAGAACCAAACATAAATTCCAGAGCTGAAGAACTCAATAAATGAGATGATAAATAAAGGAGAAAACAGTGGAAATAAAGCAGACCATATGCAAGAGACAATTAGTGAGCTCTTAGATAGAAATCTAGAAATGAGTCAGGTGGGAGAGGAGAAAGAACTAAGATTTTTTTTAAATGGAGAAATTCTACAAGAAATATGCGACTCAATTAGGAAAAGCAACATAAGGATAATGAGTGTCCCAGAAGGAGAAGAGAGGGAGAAGGCAGCAGAGAGCTTATTTAAAGAAGTAACAGCTGAGAACTTCCCAAACCTGGGAAAGAAACTAGATATACAAATAGATGAAGCTAATAGAATACCTAATTACCTCAATGCAAAAAGACTTCTCCAAGCCATATTATATTAAAGCTGTCAAAAGTCAATAAGAAAGAAAGAATATTAAGGGTGGCCACAGAGACAAAAACAATAATCTACAAAGGAACCCCCATTAGGCTCTCAGTGGATTTCTGAGGAGAAACTCTACAGGCAAGGAGGGAGTAGAAAGATATATTCAAAATATTAAAAGATAAAAGCTGTCAGCCAAGAATATTCTATCCAGCAAAGTTACCTGTCAAATATGAAGGAGAAATAAAGGCTTTCCCAGACAAACAAAAGCTGAGGGAGTTAATTGCCACAAGACTTGCTTTGCAAGAAATCTTGAAAAGAGCTCTCCTATCTGAAATTAAAAGGCAAAGGTATACAAAATTTTAAGCAAGGTGATAAATAGATAGATGCAGAAAGTTGCAATATTAAATATTCTGATATTTAATCAGAATAGGTTATAACACAAAGGGTAAAGTGAAAGAAAGCAGTAAAAATAACTATAACCATTTCAATTTGGTAACAAATTTACAATACAAATAGATAATTTGTGACAACAAAAACATAGAAGGAGAAGAGGTAAAGGAAAAAACCTGAATAGGCAAATAGAGATAAGGTGCTATCAGCAGAAAAAGGACTATATCATCTATGCAATCTTTTATACAAATCTCCCGGTAACCAAAAAACAAAAATTCAGAGTCATGAAACATAAAAAAAAGAGGAAATTGAGAAACACATCACAGAAAACCACCAAACTGAAATGGCACATAGAAACATAAGGAAAAAGAAACAATGGAAATATAGAGCAACTAGAAAACAAGAGATAAAATGGCAGTATTTGGTCCTCAGATATCAATAATCACTCTAAGTATAAATAAATTGAATTAATCAATCAAAAGACACAGAGTGGCTAGATGGATTAAAACACCAGACTCAACAATATGCTGCTTCCAGGAGACCCATCTCAGCTCTTAAGACAAACATAGGCTCAAAGTGAAGGAATGGAGGATGTTACTCCAAGAAATTAGCAACCAAAAGAAAGTGTTAGAACTATACTTATTTCAGAAAAATTAGACTTCAAGCCAAAAAAGATAAGAGAGAAAGGTAGACATTATATGATGATAAAAGGGACAATCCACCAAGAAGATATAACATTTATTAATATATATGGACCTAACATAAGAGAACCAAAGTGTATAAAGCAAGTATTAGCAGACGTAAAGGAAAAAATTGACAGCATTTTATGTTAATACCCCATTTACACTGATGGATACATCATCCAGACGGAGAGTCAACAAGGAAACACTGGCCTTAAATGAAACGCTAGGCCAGATGGACTTAAAAGATATATATAAAATATTCCATCCCAAAGCAGTAGAATACACATTCTTCTCGAGCGCACATGAAACATTCTCAAAGACAGACCATACGTTGGGAAACAAAACAAATCTCAATAAATTTGAGAAGATTAAATTCATATCAAGCATCTTTTCTGACCATAATGTTATGAAACTAGAAATCAGCTACAAGAAAGCTGAAAAAGTAACAAATATGTGAAGACTAAACAACATAGTGCAGGCACTATGGAAAACAGTATGAAGATTCCTCAAAAAATTAAAAATAGAATTACCATATGATCCAACTATTCCAATTCTGGGTATTTATCCAAAGAATATGAAAACACTAATTCGAAAAGATATTTTCATCTCTATGTTCACTGCAGCATTACTCACAATAGCCAAGACTTGAAAGTGACCCAAGTGCCCATCAACAGATGAATGGATAAAGAAGATGGATCCATATATGTACAACTGCATACTACTCAGCCATAAAAGAAAGATGAAATCTGGACCTTGAGGGTATTATGCTAAGCTAAATAAGTCACATGGAGAAAGATAATTACTCCATGCTTTCACTTATATGTGGAAGATAAACAACAAACACATAGATACGGAGAACGATTAGTGGTTACCAGAAGGGAAGGGGGAGGGCAAAAGGAGTAAAGGGGCACATATGTATGAAGACGGATAGCAACTAGACTTTTGTCAGTGAACACGACATAGTCTACACAGAAGTTGAAATGTAACGATTTACACCTGAAATGTATATAATATTATAAACCAACGTTACCTCAATAAAATTAAATAAATGGATAAATAAATAGCATTTACAACATTTATTTCAAGCTGGTAGACCATGGGTAAGATCTGTATAGGTTGTGTTCTATTTCCCATGTTTATCATATAACATTTTTAAAATTAATTGCCAACATCCAAAAATTGAAAGATTTCACATAGAATACCACACGTATGGCCTCTCATGAAAAAATCATAAGATCTGGCAATATCGAGTCCATATTTCTTCAAGGTGTTAATTGGCCTGAGGTGAGCAATGGCTGGCTTGTTTGAAGGGGGCATATGAATCTCCAACTGACCTACACTATCTTATCTGCCTGGCCTTTGGAGACAACAAAGTTTTTGAAATCTGACTGAACCTCTTCCATACATTATATTCATTCATAAAGAAAATCTTCCTGACTTCCATCAGTCCCAACCATTTTGTATCTCTTGGTCTTCCTGTGTGAAACAGGGGGCAGCTAATATCTGTGCCCAACTTTGGTGGACCAGCACGGTATAATTTCTTCTGCTCCCATTAGTGACTGCATAATTCCTGAGGTCCAGTGACTGACTAGGGCAAACTTCGATGGAAAGCAAGAGGCCAGAAGAAGCCATCAAAATCTTCTCTTTTAACGTCTAAGGTTTTTTCATTTTTTAAAAAAAACTTATTATGGTAAAATATGCATAAACTTTATCATTTTAACCCTTTTTATGTGTACATTCAGTGGCATTAAGTACATTCAAATTGCTATACAACCATCACCATTATCCATCTCCAGAATTTTTTCATCGTCCCAAACTAAAACTCTGTGTCCATTATGCTTAGTTTTAAAGCATTCATTCAACAAATATTTAATGTGTGTAAACCATGTGATAGGCATTCTCCTAGATACGGTGGATATAGTGGAATACGTGCAGCAGGGATATAGTTCTAGGGGAATCAGTTTTCCCAAATCCTGATCATGTTTCCAGGATGTGGATCTTCTGGTTCAGGTATACACCTCTTCTATCCTGAAATAACTCTTTGGGTATAGGATCCTGGATGACAACTGGATATCATTTGTTTTAGGTGCTTAGCTTCTCCCAACCTGGTAACCTCATCCCAATTTTTCATCAGGAACCATTTCTCCCCTACTCTCAGTAGATGTTATTATACGAGTGAAGTTGATTGCCAATCTGGCTCCAGGAATGGGCACATGTTCTATGTCTGCTCAATCAAATTTTTCTATACATACTATCCTATACCTTCAGTTACTATAATTGGTTTATGGATGGGCATATAACTCAAGTTGGCATACGAAAGTCACTAGTGAAGCTTTTGCTAAAATTTTTGGGAATGAGGTATTCTCTTTCTGCTGGGCTTACCACGCAGTGAGAGCCAGCTTGAGGAAAGTAGAGACAAGAGATGGATAACAGATTCTTAACATCCATTTGAGAACTAAAATCTAGCTGCATCTAATGTAAACTTTATGTCAATAATTTCTCATTTTTGTTTAAGTTTATTTGAATTGAATTTTGGCACTTGCAACCAAAAGAATCCTGATTAAGAGAACAATTAGATAATAGACACAGTTATGTAATCTTAACAAGCATCCAGTGGCCAATTATGTGGTGACTCCTGGAAATCTGTTCTCAAACTCTATCTTCTTAATTTTACTTAAAACAAAATCATTCCCTTGCCCCTCACTAGTCCTACTCCTGCCATAACACAAGCTTGGCTTCTCCACTTTAATTCTTCTTTCTCAGATGTCTACTTGGCTCATTCTAATTGAAAAACATGTCATCTAAATGCCTATGCTAAGATTTTAGATACAATGTCACATCTGCCAATTGTTAGCCATATGATCTTGGACAAGGCAATTCAACTCTCTGAGTTGTTCTGGTAGTCAAATGCGCCTGTAAGAGTGTGGGGATGGGGAAGTCAGGCATATTAGTATTCCCTACAGGTATCTTGGTTACTGATCTCTTTTGGTAGATGGTGGTGAAAATTTAGGAGAGGGTCTCAGAGTGGAACGAAGGAAGGCTCTTTTCAATAAAAGCTCTGAGCACAAGCATTCAGTGTTCACTGATATTTACTAGGCGGTCAGGTGCTAGCATACTGAACTTGCACAGCACAGGAACAAGTGACAGTAAACCACAAATGGCCTGCTTATCCTGCAAAGGAGGGTGTGTGGCTGCAGCAGGGCCAGGGCTAAGGTCTGCACAGAACTATTTTCAGCCAGCTGTGTGAACACAGAGCAATCACCTCCTGACGTGTCAACTTTAGCTATAATGGACAACAAGATACATATAATTCTAGCATTCCTGCCACCCTTCAGATCACAAATTGCTCGGTGAACATTGATTAGCTGAGCCTCTTTGATGATGCCTGACCCTAGATGTACTTGTTCAGCTTGTGGCAGGAGTTTGAACTTTTTTTGCTCTTTGTAAGCTTCTTAACCAAGACTTGGTGAGTAAGGAGTGATCTCAGTCTTTACCCTCTGCTTGTGAATAATTGCACGTAGCCCTTATTGACCTCTAAGGGGATGGGTGCCAAGGTCACAGTTCAGCTATCAGAAGAAACTGCCAAGTCCATCTCTTGAAATATTTGTCTTTTCTCTCCTGCATATGACAAAAAACTGAGTAAGGGTGCAATAAAAAGATTCAGACCAGAGAACTATGGTCGTCAAGCTGAGAGTATGTAAGAATAGGACTGGACATATATAAAAGCATAAGCACACATTCTATAAAGCAATATTTTAAAGATGTGTGCATGGAATATTGGTTCAATTGAATTTAAAGAAGCATTACACGATAAAATCATGTGGACAAGTATGTTTGGGAGATACTGAGTTGAAAAAAATTGGGTACATTTCTTTACTACAGGATTTCTCAAAATCTTAGCACTGTAAAATCTCCAAGAGAATTCGATATGTAGCATTTCCCAAATCAGTGAACTGCCTCACACCTTCTTAAGGGTGTGGTTACCAGAGATGTAAAAATGCCATTTCTATTATCACAATGTCACAGTGATTCAGAAGCCATTAATTAAAATACATGATTAGATCAGCAGTCCTTAGGTGACATTTACTTAACACCAAAGCCAAGTTATAAAATATCAATATCAATAACAATAATATCAATAACAAAATTATTTTATTTTTAATATTATTATCAATAACAAATAATTTTAAAATTATTATCAATAACAAAATATATTGATATATTGATAACAAAAATATCAATAACAAAGCCAAGTTATAAAAGATCTAAATGAGAGGCATAGGAGAAGAGGTTTGAAGAAGCATTAAAGTATAAGATCTAAGAGTATAAACATTGAATAAGGTAGATCCTAGTTCTTAACACAGGTCAGCTCTAAGTAATTTACTCTCCTTAAACCTCATGTGTAAAATGGAAATAATAATTATACTTTTCTCGCATGATTGTTCTGAGTATTTCACCTTCTTTGCTATTCTCGACATGTCTGTAATGGGACTTTAATCCCTACTTTTGAAAGCTGTTTTCAAATAATATAAAAATTTTCTTATCCTATACTTTTGGAACCTAAAGTTGGTTAGCTAATTGAAAAAGTTGCAGAAGCAGGAAACCATTAAAAAAAGCCATATTTACATCTTAAATATTTTATACAATTAAATTTACTTATTATTACATATTATTTATATATAGTTTAATATTTACATAATTTATTTATTATTCATTAATAAAATCATTTATTATTTAGGAAATTAAATTTATTATTGTCAATCTTTTGATATGGGACCAATATGCCCCTTGCCTTTTATTTTTTTATCTTTTTAAGTTGACTGCTGACTGGGGTTCTTGTTATCATTTTCACATAACCTCCACTCACTATGCATCATCTACTCTCATTTCAAGTCTTGGTTTCCTTAAAAAAAACCTTGTGACACTATTGATACCAGAGTTTAATGATCTCCCCTAAACTTTTATAATTGTCTTGTCCACAGCCTTTTTATTTTTTTATTGATTTACCTTTATCGAGTCTTCCTCAAAGGATTTCACATAGTTTTCGTGGAAATGACAATTCTTTCCTCTTCATTATATTTCATTAGTTTATGTAATATTTAATATATATAATTTTAAGTACAACTCACATAAACAGGTTGGGGAATAAAAACAACTGATTCTTGGCAAGGACACAACTCAACAGGTAGGAAGCAGCATATCCAGGAACCTTCGGCTTGCTACAGGCAACAGTCACTGTATATTAGAGAAGAGGAGAGAATCTGTTTGTCCAAGAAGTTAGTTATTGAGAGGTGGGGTGAGAGAGCCTCTATAGTGCTTTAGGAGAAGCCATATTCTGCTTTATTGCTGCATAAACAGACTCTTGCTCATTAGATCACGTTATTTTATCTAAAAGTCTGTGCATAGGCCTCCTATTGATGCATTGTTAATTGACTTCTAACTGTGGTTGGTTCCATTAGGGGAGACTAATGTTGGACTTTACAGGTACAATGGCAGATCAATGAAAGATGAATATGGGGAAGAAGGTAGGTTTTTAGGTATTTTTACATAATATGGATGATTACCTGGTCCATATAAAACAGTGCATTCTAAACTTTTCCACTGATGTATCCTTAGCTGAAGAATAGGACGAATACACACTTATACAGGGCCAGGAGGCAAATCCTGAAGCAGCCCACTTCAAGCCCGGGGTTTATAGTACATATTTACTTTACTTCTGGATTCCACTGGATAATATATCTATGGTGGTTCTAATATAAAATATTTAAAAATACAACTATGAAATTCTTCAAATACATTAATAAATACAGTTCTCAGAAAGCAGTACTATGTCATGTGGTACTAGACACTCTTAAGAAGAAAAGAAGCAATGAAAGAGATGGACAATGATGGTCAGTAGTATTTTAGAAAGATCAAGGAAGGAGTGAAAGTGAGTGAGGACCTGAAATGAAAGAAGGGTGCAAGCCATGTAGGTATCTGTGGGACAAGAATTCAAAGCAAGAGAACAGTAGTCACAAAAGCCCCAAAGCGGGTAGGGACATGGTTAGTGTCTTTGAGAAACAGGGTATGGCTGGAGTAGAATGAGAGGGGGAATGATGACTGAGAGGTAGCCAGGGACCAGTTTATGGAGGCTATTGGCCACAATAAGGGTTTGGGATTTTTTTCTGAGTGAGATGTAAAAGCCTTTGGAGGGTTTCAAGAAAGAGAGAAACATGAACTGACTTAAATCTCAAAAGAATCACCCTGTCTCCTATAATAAGAAACAGCTGGAGAGGGGCAGGAATAGAAGCAGGGAAACAAGTTAGGAGGCTGTTATGGTAGACACGATGTTAAGGTAGATATTTTGGGGGACAAGGGTGACAGCTGTGGAGCTGGGGAGAAGTGGCTAGATGCAGGGTATATTTTGAAGGTACAGCGGACAGGTTTTGTTAACAGATTAGATGAGATATAAGGAAAAGAAAGAAATTAAGGACTATGCCCTAAATTACAGTAGTGAGCCACTGGATGAACAGAGTTGCCCTTTCCTGTGATTGGGAAAGCTCCAGAAGTTTCAGATTTAGGAAGAAGATCAATGTTCAGGTTTGGTCATATTATCTTTGAGATGGCTATTAGGCAACAAAGCAAGATGATGAGCAGACAATGGACATATAAGTCTAGGATTCAGGAGGGAGGTGTATTGAAGATAGGCATTTGGGAAATATCAGTATAAAGATGGCATTTGAAGCCATGGAACTGGATGACATCACTAGGGAGAATGTATATATAGAGATGAAAGGTCTAGCTCCTGAGCCTGAGGGCACTTATAGTTTACTTTAAGAAGCTGAGAAGATGACAGGAAAATGAGAAGCCAGCAAAGGAGACTGAAATGGAAACACAGTGAAGTAAATGGGGTACCAAGAGAGCCGTAGCTCTCTTAAAAGCCAAGGGAAGAAAGTATTTCAAGAAGTTTAGACTGATCAACTATTAGTACATTAACTGGAGATCATTAATGAGACTATTTTTGTGCAATTCTAGGGAAAAGTCCTGATGGATTAGGTGGATTAGGTCAATGAAAAAGAACAGATGTAGAGACAACTCTTTGGTGCAGTTTTGCTGTAAAACAGAGCACAAAAATTGGGTAGTGTGGTCAAGGGAACTTCCAATTTATTTATGACGGGCTATGTTGCCACGTGTTTGAATGCAGATGGGAGTGATGTAGCAAGGAATGAGAATTTATCTAATGCAGGGAAGATGAGAAAAACAAAGGCTAGAGCAAAGTCCTTGAGTGGGTGAGAGGGGATGGAATCCAGAGCACAGGTGGGTGAGGTTGACCTTAGACAGGGGCCCAGAGAGATTTTGTGTTTGTGTTAGGAAAGGGAGCAGAAAGTATCCATCGCTACAGCTACCACCTAAAACAAAGACACCAATGTCTCTTAGTTGGATTATTGCAACTACCACTTTCTTGATTTCTCTTCTCAAACTCTTGTCCTGCTGCAAGCCATTTCCCACACTCTCAAAACAGTTATATTTTCAAACTATAAACATAATTACCTAAAACCTAATGGCTTTCCATTGTCCTCATGTTAAAGAAGGAAATCTTGAAGATGGTCTTAACAATGCTCAGTAAGAATATCTTAAATGTTGAATGAAGGTTCAACATTTTCTCTTAACTAAAGTGTTCTGGAAAAAAAATGGGAGGAAAAAAATTTCTGTATTTTTTGTATGTTTCAAATGAATAAAACAGGTCCCTCTGTTTTTACATCATATATTTCAATGTGACCCAGTTAATCCTTTAATAGCCAGCTTTCAACACCTTTGGTCAGCTTCTTACTGTGATATGAAAGATTAGATCTCATTCCTAAGACTAAGTCTCCCGTGGAACATATCCTTGGTGAAATGTTTAATATTGTGGTCAGTGGGGAAAAGTGAAGTTCCTACGAATGCCAGTGTTATCACGAACAAGAAGCATTTCTAATAACTGTGAGGCAGAGCCACTTTAAACCTATTCCCTCCTGTTCCTCTTGAATATACTTTTCCTATATAACAAAGAGCCTCTGACCCACAAAAAAATGAAAAGATTTCTTCAAAAGGGACTGAGCAAATAACCAAACCCGTAGGCTATTGGCCAAATGTAGATTTGATGTTGGAGCCAGGTTAGGAGTTGATGAATTCCTTTCTTCATTGCTGGCTATAGAATGGAATCTTTGACTTGGTCTCCATAAGATCGTGGATGAAATTGTAGCAGGAATATAAAAATGAAAATAATCCTAATTCTCTTTCATTGGTCAATGATTTCTATACCACACTACATTTTCTTGGTGATGATGGTAGGGTTGGCAAAATAACGATATTTGAGTGATGTTAGGATATAACAATGTTACAATATGAAGCAACTTCAACTAGGGTTGTAGCAATTCTAACTATGTTGATAATTGCTGCACTGTATATTAACATATCAATGCTCTGAAAAACTGGACTGAAAGTCAAAATTCACCCAGATGTAACTTTTTTGACCCAATTTATCTGGGCAATACAAACAAAAGCAGATATATTGGTATACATTCTACAACAAATAGCATCACTCCTCTTATTATCTTTCTTGGGAAATCTTGTCCAACTATGAGACTAGTATCAATCATTTACGGTTTTGAAAGACCTTTGACTGTTTTTCTCTTACTCTTTGGATTCACATAATAAAGCAGAGTAGAAAAGCTGAGTGAAGAGAAACAGGCCCCCTGGCGTTGAGCACATGAACAGGAAGTATCAACTCTTTATCAAACAGAAAAGAGTAACAGAATCATAGAAATAGCTTGTCTCTTGACCTTATACAAGGCTTTTACTTTACCGATGTAGATCACACAGCTAATTGCTAGAATCCTAGAACCTATGTCTTCTGTTTTCTAGAATACTGATTCTATCTCTAGTATTCTCACTTAAAAATTGGGAGATTTAATGTTTAAAAAGTCTGGACTTCTAGCTTTTCTAAAGAAGAAGAAAAAGAAAGAAAAGGCGAGGGGCCAGCCCGGTGGCACAGCCGTTAAGTTCGAACGTTCCGCTTCTCGGCAGCCTGGGATTCGCCAGTTCAGATCCCGGGTGCAGACATGGCACTGCTTGGCAAAAGCCATGCTGTGGTAGGCGTCCTACGTACAAAGTAGAGGAAGATGGGCATGGATGTTAGCTCAGGGTCAGTCTTCCTCAGGAAAAAGAGGAGGATTGGCTGTAGTTAGCTCAGGGCTAATCTTTCTCAAAAAAAAAAAAAAGAAAGAAAGAAGGAGACAGAGGAGGATTAGGGGAGGAAGAGGAGAAAAGGAAAAGAAAAAGAAAGATCGGAGCTCACACTTCCATATAGCAATAATGGGTAAAGTGTTAAATCCTTTCTTCTTCTCCATGGACAAATTTATCTAGGGTTAACTTTCTGGCCTTGCTACCCTGGAAACCTGTTTTAGGTGAAACGTCAGCTGTGTGAGCAGAAAACATTGTTACAGCAAAAACGACCCAGTACTGGTGCGCTGCACCTGGCTGGGAGGACTGCAAATGAACTATACATAGCTGGTGGAAAGTCATCATGTTGGCTTCTAGAGGGTGGTGACTCTTGACACTGGGCTTGCTCTTCATCAGGACTTTGGAAGCTATTCCTATAGAAATGTTATGATATCTTGGCAACTATTTAAGACACAGAACTTCTAAGTCAGGAGGCTTGACACTTTGCTACAAGAGTCTCAATTCTTTGCTCTTAAAATATCACTTGGGAAAACAGAAAATGAAAAAAATAAAAGACCCTAGATTGCTGTTTGGATTACTCCATGACTCTCATTGAAGAGGGCCTGGCACTGCCCTATTGGCATGCACTGTGTCTAGTCCTTAAGCTGGATGCCAAATGTGACCCATGGTGATCTTGTTAGTTTTATTGTCTAGTTGAGCCTAAGAACCCCTCAGGTGCATTGTAGCAACAACTGGTTGCCTCTTTTTGATGAGATGTATGCTCTCTAGTTCACCAGAGCCCTCACCATTCCCTATTACCTGACATCTGGCTCACTCAGATTAGTTTCAGTGTGGTCTCTAAAAATTTTAGATCCCTGTTCTAGAGTCTGGGTAGGTAATTTATTCCTACAGTAACTTGACACATAACCTGTCAAGGGAAGTGTTGAACCTCTCAATATTTACGAGCTTTAGAGAAATAAAAATCATTTACCTACAACAGTCTAATATATTTCTGTTTTGATGACCTCTTTTTTCTTTTTTTCATTTTTTGGACAAAAGCAAAACCTCTTGTCCTAGCCCAGTGGGCTTCCAATTTTCTCTTCCCAGCCTCCAGTTTCTATCTGTATCTAAGGTAAATTAACAAACAATCCAGCCCAAATCTTAAAGACAATTTTGACTGACTTCAGAGAATTCTTTTTTAACAATTAATTGGAAAATAGGTCTTGACAACCTATTTAGCTGTCACATCTTAGGACAATTCCTTTGCAGATACAGAGAGAAATAATGTTTTCAAAATAATTGGGCTCTATATCCAAGGATTCAACATAACAATTAGAAAGATATCTTTTAAATAAAGATTTAGGAAGTGTGCTTCATTGTGTGTGTTTTTTTTTTAACTGGTTGTAGGCTGTCACCAAGTTAGAGGAAGGAGACCATTAGTATGACATTCATCATTCAGTATTTCCAGGAACTTCATTTGAGAGAACAATCTACCTGCTTTAGTTTTTATGAACCCCCTATGAGTTACAGATGCCAGATGTCTTTTCTCTGGCTGTCTTTCTGATGACAGGCCTAGTGGCACATAAAAGGAAAGTAGTCAGTGTTGGGGAGGAAACTCACAGCTTACAGTGGGACAGTCCATTATTAATGGAGAAAGTCACAGGGTAGTTAATGTACGGATGTCAGACTTTCCAACTTTCACAGAGTCCCCTTGGGAAGTGCTGCTGACAGATGTGTTGAAGGCAGAACTGCAAGCAGGGCTGATAGTCAGCAGGGGATCATTAGTCTGCTTCAAGAGCTGGGGCTCCTGAGTGATTAAGAGGTAACAGCTTACAAAAGTCATGCATAAATTACACACTCCAGGGTCAACACCCCAAATTCTTCTTAATTTTGTTTTACAAAGCATAGCGTCTGAACAGCAAATATATTCTGCCAGTCTGTCAACAGAAACTCACAATTTTAGTATTTCTCATATTCACTATCTATAAAAGCAAACCCACCCTTCAATTAATTAATCGTGGATTGTTTCCCAGCTTCCACTAGAATAGGAATATGGTAGGACTGTATGTGAAAGGCTGCCCAGAAGAGCCCTTTTACATACTTGTAACTCATTTTAAAGATATTTGTACATAGCAAAGATGAGAGTTTTTAAAGCTAGGATTATGGAGGATTAATTTTGGTCTTACCTAGTTCTATCTTTTAATGAGCCCATTAATCTGCATTGTGAAAATTTCAGTATAGCCACATAAAAGCTTCTGTACTTTAGGTTTTACGGATGTATTTTGGGGGTTTTTTTGGTAGCAAGATTGGCCCTGTGCTAACATCTGTGCCAATCTTCCTCTATTTTGTATATGGGATGCTGCCACAGCATGGCTTGATTTGTGGTGTGTAGGTCTGCGCCTGGGATCTGAACCCACAAACCTTGGGCCGCCAAAGTAGAACACGTGAACTTAACCATTATGCCATGGAGCTGGCCCCTTGTGGATCTACCTTGACATTAGAACAGGAGACATCACACATAGTACTTAGCAGGGGAGCATCTTACATGTAGTTTTTTGCATGAAGCTGCTTGTGGTCAAAAAGCTGACAGAACAGCATTCTCTACTTTACTCTGACATATTTAGCTTTGAACCACTGGACTTAATTTAGACTTTATTCTTAATTGTTTATAAGCTGTCTGGAATGCAAGTACACACGAGATAACTTATGTTAATTGCATTTTTGCTGTTAAAGATTGCTGTTGGGTAGATGGGATTTTGTTGAAAATAAAAGAAGGGCTACCAGTGGAAAGCAAATTTGGTATGGTATCTGCCACAAAATAAAACATGACATATTTCAGATCACAGCCACTTTCAGGCTTTGGACCACTGACTTTCCCATCCCCTCCTTGTATTTCACTGGTTGATTTTTAGCGACAAACATTGCATTTCCCTAGCTGAGATAAGTATGGAAATGAAAATAGAAAGTATGTCAACTTGAATTTAAAGTTTCCTAACCTGAAAATGAACTAGTCCTCTTAGCATAATGCACTCCCCCGCAAGCAATTCTCTTAACTAGGCTACAGTGCCATTTGGGAATGAGGGTGTTTATATGTATATTTTTTTCATTCCCTGCAGAAAGTCAAGTCATTTGAGCATTGCTGAGTGCAGATTTAATGCACATCACTGCACACTTACCCCAGTAACACAGCGAGGGCCTGCCACTGGAGATTCAGAATAGCTCCAGGCAGGAGAAAAGCGGATTACTGCCAATCCAGGCATTTTTAGAGATAACCATCTCTCAAGGCAGGGTAGCAAGGTCAGCTATTTTAACTTGAATATCCAGAATGATTTTCAAATGGAAAATAAGTAATAAAATAGCTATATGGTTTGCAGGACACCTATGTATCCACGCATGGTAGAGACTCTGGCATACAATGCAAACATTTTTTCCCCCAAAGGCTGGTACAAAAAAAATGCTTTTTTGGAGAAAGAGGTAACTAACCATAGAGAACCATGTAAAAATCTGAGCTAGAAACAACCTTGGAGATCACTAAATCCAACCATGTACTCGTATTTTTAAATGTTTTAAATGTTTTGTTATGAAAATTTTCACACGTATACCAACTACAAAGTGGAGATAATGGTATAATGAACCTTCATTGTGTCATTATCCAGCTTCAATAATTATCAAGATTGTTTCATTCTCATTTGTCCCTACCCTCTCTGTTGTCTGTCATCTAGCAAATTATAGAAGTATCTTTCCACTTTCCATTATGTTTTTATTTCCTAAGTTTATTTTCGGTTTTGTATTTTTAATCTGGTATATGGTAAAGATGTAAGCAAATACTCTATTTGGTTCTATGAATTCTCTATACTTCGAGAACTTTTACCCAATTTTATATACATATCCTAAAACGGCTGTTTACAAATTGTTGAGGAATGTCATATTTATGCCATGTTTCAGGGGTTTTGTCATCTATCAAGTGGGGATATATAGCACCCATATCATAAGGTTGCTATAAGAATAAAATTCATTAATATATGTTAAGCCTTTAAAATAGTGCTTGACATATGTTATCCACTATATAATTACTGACATCCGTAAGTGAGACTGCCTCCCATTTTGCTGTCTTTGTCAGGTTCTGGTGCCAGGATTATACTCATTTCATAAAATGAACAGGTAGCTTTTCATCTTGTCTTTGCTCTGACACAAATTATTTGGCAAGGGAATTACCTTAAAAATTTGAAAGAATTTCTTTATTAAATTTATAGCCTAGAAGACTTGGAGAAAATAATTCCTGAAAACTTTCCATTCCTTCTATGGTAATTGGCCTAATCAGATTTTCTATATTTTTCTGGTTCAATTTTATTTATGTATTCTCAGTAGATTGTTCATTTCATCCAGATATTCAAATGTTCATAGAGTTTTGTGTAGTATTCTCCTATGATTTTAAATCTTATATGCAAAATCGTA
Source organism: Equus quagga (assembly GCF_021613505.1). Lineage (NCBI taxonomy): Eukaryota > Metazoa > Chordata > Mammalia > Perissodactyla > Equidae > Equus > Equus quagga. The sequence continues at coordinate 111,887,197 of NC_060267.1, forward strand.
TGCTCTTTTTAATTTCTAATTTTGTGTACTTGTAGTTCTCTTGTTTGTTCTTGATTAGATTTGGAAAGGAATATGCTTGATTTTTTTTCTCTCCCTCTCAAAGCTCCTCTGAAGATCTCATGCATACAGTTCCTATTTTCAAATTCACCAATTTCTACCTTAATTTTCTTCCCTTCTATTTCCTTCAGCTTTGTTTTGTGTTCTTTTTTAATTTCATGAGGTGAATACTTAGTTTATTGATTTTTATTTCCAGAAATTCATGCTTAAGAATGAATTTAAGGTTATTAATTTGCTTCAGAGTATACTTTTCATAAATTTCATAAGGACTGTTCTCATTTCTTTCACTTTTTAAACACTTATAAATTAATGATTTTTATTTTTGTGTTAATAAACCCAGTAGATATTAGAAAACTGACTTGAAATTTTAATGGATTGATTTTTTAAAAAAAATTTTGGTTATTGTTATTGTATAAAATGATCTACAGCTAATTTCTAGTTTAACTACATTATGGCAGAAAATAGGGCCTGACCTGTACAATTTCAACTTGTTTAAATTTTCTTTTCTTGGTTTAACATATAACCAATTTAAAAAAGCATTATATAGGCACTTGAAAAGAAAGTACATAAATATATATGTTTTATTATTACATTATTCAAATTTTTTGTATCCTTAATTCTATTTGCCTAGCCTGTTAAATAACAAGTGTGCTTTAGTAATTGTTCTGTGTATTTCCAAATTTTTACCATTATGAATTTTGACCCTATGTTTTATGGTGTTTAAAGTAACATAATTAGAGTGCCTTGATTGGGGTTTAGGTATTTTAACAATAAAAAGTATCTTTCGCAATTTAACGGTTTTGCATGTAAATAACACTTGGCCGCAAACTAATAATTCTACTTTCCAAAAAAGTCTATTTTGTTAGGTGAATAGATATTTTATTTTAAAATAAATGCCATTATATTTTGGTTAGATCACACAGATTTTTAACTCAATATTATGTTCTCATGTTTAACATAGAAATTATCTCTCTTTATATTGTCTGTCATAAGCTATAAACTTTTATATACATCATCTTTTTTCTGTATTTTTTATTTATGCTGTTTTGCTCATCTTTTGGCATTTGATTGAATAGATTACAATTTCTTTGATTTAACTGTCTCCAGCAACTCGGAAGGTACACATTCTGTTTTTTATATCTATCTAGATCTATATTTCCTCTAATTATTAAAATAAAGAATACCATAATAACTTTTGGCTTCCTCTCAAAGAGGAGGAATATGCTTTTACTATTAAAAGGATGATGTAATGACATGAAATGTTAAGTATGCCATGATATTAAATAAAATAGTATGCATATGCTGATCAAGTATCTTTATCAATTACATTGATTATGTAGAGATTGGATCTTTACTCCTTAATTTCCATATTTATTGAGCTTTCTGATCATTATACTTTCCTTTTGCATTCTTTAAAAAAACTTATCTAGTTAGTCATGCTTATCACCAATTCAATTTTCTACAATGTTCATTTGGCTTTTTATTGAGTCTGCATTGCAGATTTTAATTCTTTCATTTCTAATCTTTGTCAGCTCCTTTTAAACCCTCTTCTGTGTCAGTCAGCTCCCTTTTCACATTGGCTTCTTTGTTTCATAAAATCCATGCTTTCTTACACTTGACTGAAAGCACAATAGAGATACTTCTTTTAATTTTCTTAAGGCATCTCTTTCACACGCATTTTTGTTTTGTTTTGCATCCTCAGGCAATAACTGACACTTCCCTCTTCCCAACTGCCCTGCCCCCCAACCCCCATCACTGAGTATTTTCTTAGGTCACCATGATGGTGCAGATCTGTTATTTACCTCTGTTTATTAACATTGGTTTGATTCTACCCAGGTCTTAGGTTCATCAACCCAAAATGAGTGTATCCCTCTATTCCCTCAAATTGACCACAGAGGGCTCCCAGAATCCCTATCTCAAATCTTAAGCTTAAGCCAATTTGGTAGTCATTTTCCCTTTCCAACTTACTGGTGTCTGGCTATCGTTGATTTAGTAAGACTTAGGAACCAAGAAGAAACTTTCTACTGGTTCAGTTATCACCTTCAGAGTGAACTGGTATCACCCTTTTCCTGTCTCCACATGTAATATGCCATGATAGCCTCTTTCTCTATAGAGCATTAGTTAGAATTGTTGATTTCCTAGTGATTTTTAGGGGGGAAAAGATGGTGTATGGTATGTGTGTGTGTGTGTGGTGGTAAGTATGGTAGGACACTTTTGGATTCTTTAGAAAAAATGTCTTCTTATAATAAGGGAATGGACATCAGACTTTTTAATTAGATATTCAGATTTGATATATAGATACAAAGTGACTATTGCTGGAAACCTTTAAAGATATCCTGTCCATCTTCCTTGTCAACTTAGTTCTTTAGCCATGAGACTCTGCTCCAGCCCAAGTGTTCGTGTATTCCCCCACCCCACCACCAAAAATCATATTGTGAAATCCTAACCCCTTAAGGTGATGGTATTAGTAGGTGAGGTCTTTGGGAGGTGATTAGGTCATGAAGGTGGAGCCCTCATGAATGGAAGTCATACTCTTATGAAAGAGATACCATAGAACCCCTAATCCCTTCCACCACGAGAGGACACAGCAAAAAGCTATAAACCAGGAAGAACATTTCACCCTGATCTCAGACTTCCAGCCTCTAGAACTGTGAGAAATAAATTTCTGTTGTTTATAAGCTACCCAGTCTGTGGTATTTTGTTCTTGCAGTCTGAGTGGACTAAGACGGTCTCCTGTGGTCATTTCTCAATTTGGCCTATCTGTGCTATTATTATAGGTAATTCTTCAGGCAAATTTTTGATGGCTACCCTCTGTTTCTAGTCCAATTACAACACTGCTTTTGTGTTTTTCATAGAAAGCTGGGTAATAATAAATCAGCCTTGGCTGCCAAGAACCCATTTTAACACTGCCTTCTACCCTAACTCATCCCCTATCTTACAACACTATTTAAAAAAATCTTTAGCAATCTCTAACCTTTTTTCAGAAAAACACCCAAATCTTTAACACTATCTCAGAGCCTAGTTTTTGCCTACATCCCAGACTTAGACCTGTCTTATTCTCCTTGCTACTCTCGGGGTCCCACCACACTGACTTTTTCTTACTGCCAGACGACCTCCCCACTCTGGAATTATGTACTGTTGTTGCAATACCATTCCTTCTTCCTTTCAACTCTTTCATCCTTCAGAAATCTAAGCTCCAGAGCTACTTCTTCAGGGAAGCTTTCTCCAGTCTACGTCATGTCCTTCTATGCTACATGATCAGATCATTGAGCCCTTTCCTTTTCCACCTCATAACCAAAAGCACACATCCCAGCATGGTTAGCTGATTACCCTCTTATTCTGCAGCAGACCATAGGTCCCATAGGAGGAGGGACCATTGTTTTTGCTCTCTCCTATATCTGCCATGTCTATGACAATGCCTGGCATCTGCTGAATTTCGATATTTTTGCTTTCTAAAAGCAATCTATTCTCTTTAACCTTGAAATCTTAATTTACATACTCCATCAGGATACAATCATAAATCTCATTCATCACAACCATTTCCATTGAAGTAAACTGGAACTGTACATTGATAAGGAATGTTGGCTTGCAGAGATAGTAAAAAAATTGAAAGGTAGCAAGATTAACAGAGAAGAAGATGTAGGAATGTCTTTCTTAAATTTTGGTGTTGACTTCAGAGGTGTGTCATACCTACCTCATTTTGTAGTAAGTGTGAACCACAAATGGAAAAAATAGGATACATAAATCAGTTACTTTTTATTTTTAAAATCTCATGTATCTTTTCAAAAGGCAAACCTGAGTTTGCATGAAATGATAAGAAGTTGGCCTCAAACACCCACAACTGAAGTATTTTGGCATTTCCTGGGTGTTCCTTAGTGTATGTGTTGGTTTGAGGGAACATGAAAGCGTATAAATTTCAAATGATTTTACAAAGTAGAGATTCTTTGGATATTTCTGAAATGCTACATTATCGACTACAACCATGCTTCCAGCTATGCCTGCCATATGGATTTATGAATTCCTGTGGAGTGTTATTATAACACAACTCCTTTCCAGGGGTTAATTTTGTCAGTGAAGATTGTGATAATGTGTTAACCTGCAACTAGCTGATGTGAGAAAAATAGGGTGTGTCACAGTTAGAGGTGGGAAGAGCTTTCTTGGCTCGGTACAAAATGACTGCCCGTTGTTTGTGAGCAGCCAGTACCTACCTAAGAGATCATGAACACTCTCCCAATTAGCCTCTGAATTAAAGATTTGACATTTCTTTTAGTTCATAATGTAGGCAGAGTTGGTCTCTCTGTAAAACTATTACTGTTTCACTTGGAGTTTTGTATTTATTCTCTACGTTCCAAATGTCAAAATCATTAGTGAATATGGTTAACTCAAATAAGTATAATTGGTTAAATAAAGTTTTTCATCCATGTTGTTTGCCTTTGATGAATATACAGACATTTAATTTAAACATTTCCTTTTAAATCAGTATTCTGGTATTACACAGCATCAGAAGCTATAATCCTACCCTCAGACATAATGCCGTAATCTATTCTTTTGGTTGTGAAAATGAACTTCACTTGCCCAAGTGCATCATTTTCTCTGGTTTTTGATTTGGCCTACTCTAGTTATCTTCTTCCTAAATGTGTGCAAATGAAACAGAATGAGTTAAAAAACTATATCAGAAAAATGCCAACTTCTTTTTTGTGCCGTAACACCAACAGGATCAAGATCCTTGAAAGTGGTGAATACTCCATTTCTGAGCTTTCAATTTCTGATTTCCCAGCTAGAGCCTATTTCCAAATATCTGGGACTCAGCCAGCATTTCCTCATTCTATGTATTGCACCATTATCCTGCTTAATTCAATGTGATGTCATGATACTGATGGGGTTCAGGGCAGGTCGCCCCAAGATGTGCCACTCTGGTATACAGACTATTTCCAGCTTGAGGACAATAAAGGCTCAAAAGACTCAGGAAGAGCAGCCGACTTCCCCGCCCCCCAAACTGCATAAAGGACTTTAACATAGAAAGCCTGTTCCAGGAAGAAGCTCATATCATGTGACAGCTACAGTATGATGTAAAATAGGTGTGATAAAAGGACACCAACAAACCCATTTTTTGGGCCCAGCAAAACCTGTTTAACAAACATTTGCATTCCAGCTCTATGTAGATTGTCTTCCTCCCCTTTGAAGTCCCAGATCACTAACCCCAGTGTCCTCCTTGTCTGTAGCTGAGGATATTTAAACAGGCGGACTCAGCCAGATGGCTGAGTTACTCAGTTTCTTCTCGGTTTCTCCCATGTATACAAGCTATTACATTTTGTTTGATTTTTCTCTTGTTAACCTGCCTCTTTGATTATTTAACCAGCCATAAGAACCTTAAGGAAAAGCGGTGGGGGGAATTCGCCCACTTCCCTGACACAACACCGATTCGTCGTTGAAAATGTATCCAAAGAGGGCCTCATTTCTTTTTCAGCTGAAAAGACGAAGTTCATAGGGTATATTTCCAGTGGGCATTAAAACAAGGATAGGTCTCATATATCCTGTAGTGATTGTCCGCTAAATTATTTATGAAATGCTCAGCTATGTTCATGTTGTTGAAAGATCAGTGTTGATCATTTGTTCTGTTCTGGTTGGTACATCCTTAGTATGTAATGTGTTTTTCACATCACCAGACTCTTCACATCCCAAATAGCACCTGTGTTCTAATATAATACCATCCTTCATTGCTTTCTGGGACAGGACAACCCCAAGAGGGAAAGCTCTGCATGCAGCTAAGCTTTGTTGAATGATCACAGTTTGTAGATCACTCAGCTTTATGGATCAAGTCTCTCTTTCCAAATGCCATGTCCTTTTAGTGCTAATGTGTTTGGCCCTTATTCTGACTGATCAATGGGCCTTCAGTTCCAAGGATCAAACCTGGAGATAATCTCTCTGATTTTTTTCTTGTTTTTTGAAGTTTAAAAAGAAAACAGAGACATTCTCAACTTGAATTCAAATCTATCCACAAATACTCTTATGTAGTACTTATCATTAAATTAAGTACAGAACAACTGTCAGGAGAGAAGCTGAGTAATTAAGCCCATCATTAATTAACTAAAATCCTTGGTTTCTGCCAAATAAGGAACATGGAAACACTTGCACAAGAGAAGAGGAGGAAAAGAAGATATAGAAAAAGAAATTCTTAAAATTTATTTTTGCTATTTTTTAAAAACGAAATTATATTCTCTAGGCTACTGAATGAGGAGGATTTTAGGCTGGTTACTTTTAAAACTGCACATGAGAAGCAGGCTCCAAGGACTGGAATTTTGCTTGCCCTTTTGAGAGACATTTGCATTTGTGAAGGAAGGGGGATGACCTTGTAGGGACCTGAAATTGGCCACCCCAGGATATGTCTCTTTGGCATCAGGCTCTGGGGAATGGAACTTGCCCTTGTTGGGACACATTTACATTTGTAAGGTAAATCTCTATCTGTAAAAGGTGCCTCCCTCTCTGTACCAGGAAGAAGAAGAGAGATGACCTTATCCCTAGAAACTCTTAATGGGGAAGGCAAGAACTTAAGTTGGTTGCTGTCTGGCAATCTCATGTAACTGATTTAGGGTGGTGGCTTCTGACCTTTACTTAATCCGATTTGATTCTTGTCTAAAAGTCATGGGATCACCCAATGACCAGACCCTACCTGCACTGATACCATTTTAACTTTTTTTCATGTTCTTTCCTTTGTCTTGTAAAGAAATGACTCACATACCCGTGCCTTATAAAATTTAGCCCTAACCCTCAACTCGGGGCAGCAGCAGGAGCTCTGACTGCCCGTGGGTCTTGTCCCCATGCCAGCGGGGGCAGCAGAAGCGGCAGCAGAAGCTCTGACTGCCCATGGGTCCTGTCCCCATGCTATTCTATACTATTCTCTAAATAAAAGAGCACTACTGCCAGATCTTAAGAGTCTAAGAAATCTTTCTTTCGGCTCCTCGGCTCATCGACCCCGCATCACTGAACACAAAGAAATTTAATATTAATTTATTAAGTAGCTGAGTTTATTTCTAAGTGCTGTGGTTTGGGACTTGCTACAGCTGGAAAAACAGCTTAAACTTCTGTAGGGACCTGAAATTGGCCACCCCAAGATACATCTCTTTGGCATCAGGATTATTTGAGGCTGATTGCTTTCGATAAACTGGGACAGGGAAGGAGGCTCTGAGGAATGGAACTTGCCCTTTGTTAGGACACATTTACATTTGTAAGGTAAATCTCTATCTGTAAAAGTTGCCTCCCTCTCTGTACCAGGAAGAAGAAAGGAGATGACCTTCTCTCTAGAAACTCTTAATCAATACCAAAGGCAAGGACTTAAAATCTGCATTTTATTGTGCCTGTTTCTGGTAACCTCCTGTAGCTGACTTCCCTCCCCCTCCCAACTTTGACATTTCTGTAAGGATTAAGCATCTTTCCTTAGGCTAGGAACTGATTGCTGAGCTCACCTGTGACCACCCAGCTCAAGACAATAGACTTGCCTCCGGCTACGCCCACCGAGATAGCAGACCATTACCTGCTATGTCCATCAAGCACTGTGCTGACAGGGCAATCTTGTGACTATTGTGGGAGGGACATTTCAATCACATGTGAAACACCCTGTTTGGGGGTATATAACCACTCTGTGCACCCCACTTCTTCGGTGCCCTTTCTTTCTTCGGAAAGAAAGGCCCCGGGCCATGATTCCTCATAAAGCTTTGTTTAATTTTCTCTTGCTATTCTGTCTCATGTGAACTTAATTCGTTCTCCGGCCAGACGAACCCACATTTGGGAAGAGGAAATGTCTTCCTCCCCTACACTTCTCTCTCACTAGAGCTAAAAGGAGAACTAAGGTAGAAAGTATACACCTACTATTCCTGAGGAACTTCTTAGAAACCAGACCAGCAATTCTCTATATAGGTTAATTTAAGAAATTGAGGTCTAGAACTATTCTAGGACCAGGGAACGTTTGCAGCTTAAACACATTCATTTTTTTCTACTCATAAGTGTGTAGTTGTTGACATCAAGGCAGCCAAAAGTATAGTCATGAAACATTCAAGTTGTTTTAAAGAGTTAACAAGAAAATTCAAAGGCAAAAAGTATGTCAGTAGCATCACAGCATATGCTTAAGCAATTTTGGAGATAACCGACATTAGAAATATTCACCTCAATTCTTCTTGTCACATCCAGTGTGGGAGAAGCAAGTCATTCTTCTAGACATGCGAGACCTAATTCTCCCCTTTGGTTTCCTTTGCTGATGCTCTCTTTGAGATAAAGGATCTCACGGCTGAGAGAAATGGAGCATGTATTTGGTACATGTATTTGGTAGTAAGGACAATAATCCTACTGGCCTATCCTCCCAAACATGAGACACTTCACCAAGCCATTTGGGTGGGACAGTTGATAACAAGTAGTCCCTGATCAATGTGGCTCTGTTTTCTGCTCAATGGGTGAAAAAAGGGAGGCTTATTGAATGGAGAAAAGCATCATCTTCCAAATTGTTTTACATTACTCTGTGCTGATTAAATAACTAATGTGCTAAAACCTGCTCTGACTGGCAAAGTGGGAAAAGAAAAAAGGGAGAAATTGGCTCATGACATTTTGGATGAAAGAGTCCAGGTTCATGTCTTTCAAAGGAACCAGAGTCAAGGAGCACCAAACAAGATTGCCCTAAGAATGTTTAATACCAGAAAAAAACAAGATACCTAGTAGTCTATGGTATTGATTAACCTATCACTAACTAAATGTTAGCCTTTCCTCATTGAATTGCAATAGATATCTATTTAAGTGAATATATAGTTTCTTGGCTGAGAAATGAAACTCAGAATGCATTTTCCATAGAAATAATATCATAAAATGTGGTTTGCCCAAATTTGATCCCTAATATTCTCGAAGAATGGTAGTAGTATTATTTCAATGCTGCCCCTGGCCAGCATTTTACACATTATTTCCTAGGGTTTCAAGAACCCACTTTTTGCCTAGTGACAGAGTCCCTTATGAATCATTGGTATCCTAACGAGGTCAGTCTTAACCTAGAGGACACCTGTGGTTTTAAAAGCTATTTGCAGGAGACAAGCCATCTCTGAGATTCAGTCACTTCTCAGGTGACATGGAATGAGCTTCAAAGGGCAGCTACCTCAGTGATGACCAAATAACAAGGACTCAAGATCTTAAGACCAGAATTCATCATTTGTTATTTAAGTGTTTTTGGAATTGGGTCTATTTTTGAGCACCTTCCCTCACTCCACACACACACCCCAGACTGAGATAACTAAAGTGGAATGCTGGGCCCTTCTTAGTTCCCGTAAACATGTTCAACCAAGTCCCACTATAACCAGAAAAGGAGATTGTAACTCAACAATTAGAGGGGTATTCTTCCTATAGTTTTTCATGATAATGAAGTGATTTTTAATTTCATAGCTATTTTAAAATTTCAAATTGTCCTTTTTAAAATTGCCATACAAGTTGAAGACACAATTTTTTCTCTATTCAAAAAAAATCTCAGTAATATTTTAAAAATCTTGGTCACTCTTAGGTCTAACTTAATATCTTGTTTCTTCTAAGGAAATGATATAGAGCCCAGGAACACACTATACACACTAAAGAGAAAACATAAACATAGGGAATTACACAGGGTTTGTCCTAAGATAAGACTATTGGAAGAGTTTAACTCAACTGCCATTTTTAGTCCGTAAGGGCAATTTTCAAATGTTACAAGAATGGCTAGGGGCTGGCCTGGTAGCTCAGCGTTATATTCGCACGTTCCCGCAGGTTCAGATCCCGGGTGTGGACATGGCACTGCTCATCAAGCCATGCTGTGGCAGGCATCCCACATATAAAGCAGGGGAAGATGGGCACAGATGTTAGCTCAGGGCCAGTCTTCCTCAGCAAAAAGAGGAGGATTGGCAGCAGATTTTAGCTCAGGGCTGATCTTCCTCAAAAAAAAGAAAAAAAAAAGAAACAAAAGAATGGCTAAACCAGCATTTTAATAATGCTGCAATGTCAGAGCATGATTAGTTTATGATAATAATAGATGCAAATTCCATATGAATCTCTTGGGGGATATATCTGAAAAATATTTGTCTACTTAAAAGTTGTCACATGGGGGTCGGCCTGGTGGCACAGCGGTTAAGTGCGCACATTCTGCTTCAGTGGCCGGGGGTTCACTGATTCAGATCCCGGGTTCAGACATGGCACCACTTGGCAAGCCATACTGTGGTAGGCGTCCCACATATAAAGTAGAGGAAGATGGGTACGGACGTTAGCTCAGGGCCAGTCTTCCTCAGTGAAAAGAGGAGGATTGGCAGCAGATGTTAGCTCAGGGCTATTCTTCCTCAAAGAAAAAAAGAAAGAAACTGAGTGAGCCTGATCCTGCAGATGACATCTTGATGCTGAAAGCTGAGTACATGTGGGAAGATAGAAACAGAGCAGGGCTCAACAGGGCTCAGAGAAGTTATGTAATTGGCCTAAGACCACATGCTGGGTTAATAGCAGAGCTAGGACTAGAATGTGGGTGTCTTACTTTCATCATTTTATCTCTGCTCTACAGTAAATACAAAATGATCCAGCTGAAATAACTATGCTGTGGGAAGGCATGATTGATTCTTTGAAGATTATAATATTCATGATATGTCCAGATCAAATCAAATTTCTGGGATCCTGGAGATATTTGCAAACAGAGAGGTTCTTCCAGGACAAGACTGACTTGATTGTGTAATGCAGAAACACAAGTCTTCTACCCTGGCTGCATATTAGAATCACCTGGACTGCTTTTAAACTATAAATGATGCCCGAGGGCCCTTATCAAGAAATTCACATTTAATTGATCTAGGATGAGGCCCAAAGAACCACTGGCATAGAGAGTCCAGTACAGATTTCCACTGTTGTCTCCTGACTAGAAAAAAAGGGGCATGTTTCTGCCATTGATTAGTATGTGACCTTACATAATCTCTGCTTCGATTTCCTTATCTACGAAACATGTGTCCTCACTTCTCATAGGATTATTATGAGGATCAGAAGATAATATAAGGTAAACTAAAACATTATAAACACCATAAAGAACTCTATGGATGCTCTATTACAAGGTCCCTGTGTCTGATGCCATGTGAATGGGATCCAACTTTAATGGAGATAGGCTCTGTGTAAAAGCATTGAATGTTGAAAATTATAGCTAGTTTCTATAAAACCCAGAATAACGAAAATAATCTCAAAATCAGAATCATGTGGTTTTCTCTCTTATACTGTAGGAGGCCACACATTCACTCACAATAATGTAGTAAGAGTTGGCTAAATGGAAAATGTTACTTTCAAATATGAATATCTGAGAAAAAGCCAGTCTTTCTTGGTCATCTCCCTTATCAACAACCACAAAAATATATGAAGTCAAAGGTAAAGCCTGAGGTGATCATATTTTATTTTAAATTCTTTTGCCTAAGAATTTGATGTAAGAAATGTTCAACCCTTCTGCTTGGGTGATGTGGAAATCAAAGCACTCTATTTTAGAAAGGTGGACCTGGGCTGGTTTTGTATAAGGTGGATCTTAAATCCAGTGCTGCCTCAGAGTCTACTAAAGCAATAGTTTTGGGGACCCTGCCCCAGCTTTATGGAATCAGAATATCCTTGGGTAAAGGTTGGGCACCTATGGCTTTAACATGGTTCAGCTTCCTGTCCACCACAGGCCAGAGGTGGGGTGTGTGTATGGGAACCACAGATATAGCTCAGGGCTTCTCAAACTTTCATGTGCATATGAATCACTTGGAGATCTTATTGTTAAAAGTTGAGCCCTAATTCAGTAGGCCCTGAGTGGGGCCTGGGATGCTGTCTTTTTAACAAACTGCCAGATGAAGCAGATTCTGCTGGTCCATGGATCATATTTTGTGTAGCAAGGATCTTGGTGAATATAAGAGAAAGGTGGGAACAAAAACCTCCTTTGGTGAACAGTTCATGAGGATTTCACTGTTGAATAACCTGACAATTTTAGTACACTGGAAGAATCTCAAAGTATCACAGTTCTATTTCTATTTAATGAGAGCTTGGTTAAAGATCCTGAATTCCTGGTACTAAGTGGGCTTGGAGTTGATGGAAAGCAAAGTGAAAATTCTGGACCCCAATAAACTCTGTTTCTAATATGAGGAACATTACAGACCACCAGAGCCCATCACAGTGATTTCTACTCTTTGGTGTTTGTGTTAAGATTTAACAGCAAAATCTATGTAATGACATCACTTTTGAATTTCTATCTATTAACCAAGAGATGACAAATATGCTGCACACAGTAATTGGTAGATTACTGGAAATACCTGCTGACTGAAATGTTTTTTAAAATAGATTAATTGCTGTTCATTTCTATGTTACCCTAAGAAGGTCTGACACTGCATAGCTTTTGAAATAGGACATGCAGCATCCCTTAAAATGGATTTCATGTCATTACTCAGTATCCCACTGATATAATAAAAGGCTGACTCATTTCCTTTCCTCTGCATGATCTGTTACAATTGAAACTGGGATACCATATGCTAGGTCTAAAACGCTCAGTACCTCCAGTGGCTCATGGTGATTCTGCCAGCTTTAAGGTGATATACAGCCTGGAGAACAATGAGAGAATCACTGCTGGACAGTTTGCACTGGAAAGTTTTCAGTAATTGGGGGGATTTCATCAGATAATCATTGACTCTACTGCCCCAAACTGATGGATGTCTGAGATGCTCTCTTACAACCTTCAAGATCCTCCTGTTGTTTTCTCACAAATTCCTGTGTCGTGCCTGCCTTGCCCATAGTGTTACTGAGCACACGGTTTCTAATAGAACCCATAATGAGAATATTTATTTCCTTGTCTTTCACCATCAAGACTGTCAGGAATGTCTGCACAGCTCAAGGAACTGGATTTCAGAGCTGCTGACTGCTGCCAGCAGAGACAAGCACATTTCATTGGATGTCTATGAAAATTTTTAATATATTTCTCTGTGGGTAGGGGAAAGTATTCAGGTACCTCATTGTGTAGCAGCACAGCAGCATGCCACGTGTTTTGCCTTTCCCAAAGATATCATTATACCAGGGAGTAGTGGAGTATTTTTTTCTTAATATATCTACAAGATTAATTTTTTAGAGTTGCTGCCATGTTATGAAAACTTAATGCTGTGAAGGTAGATTGCAGCAGAAATTAGCAAAATCTTCAATTCTTATTTTGATCGGATTTCATAACGAGAAGTGCTAGCCTGAGTGAACTTCACTTTAACCTAAATATATGTCCAGTTAATTGGTTTCCTCACATAAATGACAGGATTTCAATAATGCAAACATACTTGATAAATAAGTTTAGTCTTTACTGAGTTGTTATTACGTAACGATAGAACTGAAAGGGATCTGAGAGATTTCCTTTAATCTCTTCACTTCACAGATATGTAGAGAGTAGCATAGAGAATTTGAAGATATTTGTCCAATATCAAATGATTACTTGAAACAGAGTCAGGGCTGGAACTCATGTCTTGGACTCCAAATTTAATGCTTCTGGTACTAACTTGAATGGAAGATGGAGTCCTAAAGAATAAACTCATTTTTCAGAACACAAACTCCTGAAATCTAATCTGGATTCTCTGCCAGTCTTCAAAAACCAAAACCCTAGTAATTCCATGTCATTGATCTAGACTTGGAAGGGCACTTGCCTCTTCCACCTGTTTTTATAGTCATTGTGTTTGAAGTGTTTTAGCTATTTTGCTCTTTGTCACTTCCTCCTAGAAATGTTAGCTGGGCCATTAGATGAGAAAGGAAAAGTTATAACTTTTGGTTACAGGATATAAATAAAAGAATTTTCAAGTTCTCAGTTTAAAATATTTCTTTCTTTTTTTTTTTTGAGGAAGATTAGCCCTGAGCTAACATCTGCTACCGATCCTCCTCTTTTTGCTGAGGAAGACTGGCCCTGAGCTAACATCCATGTCTATCTTCCTCCACTTTATATGTGGGATGCCTGCCACAGCATGGCTTGACAAGTGGTATGTAGGTCTGCACTCAGGATCCAAACTGGTGAACCCAGGGCTGCCAAAGCAGAACGTGCAAACTTAACCACTGCGCCACCGGGACAGCCCCTAAAATATTTTCTCTTTTAATCATGTGTAAAGTCAAACAGAAAATTAAGGTAATAACAAGGATAGATGACATCAAATTAAACTTTAGCCAGCATTTCCAAGAATAGAGTGCGTCAATCTGGTCATCACAAACTTCAGTGGAATCCTAATAAATACCACTACCTATTAAATCTCCACACTACTGAATCCTTTATAGGCAGTCAGATTTGCCTTACGGTCATCATTACGCCTTTTAGCAGACACTGCAAGTTGCCTACATAGCATCTCTCCATATTTTCCCTTATTAACAAAATCATGATTTTTTTCCCCAGGGCCATCATGTGTCTATATAAAACACTTGATTTTTCAGTCTCCTTTGCCACTGGAGTTAATAAATGAAATGTAGTCCTTCAGCAAAGTAAACCTTTCATAATACAAAGGCAAACTGAAATGGAGAATTTTGACTTTATTCTTGCCTTTCAAACCCACTATTGGGTATGATGACACAGAGACAAGAAGCAGTGACATATCAGAGGATGACAATGTGTGAACAATTTCCTAACAGCTTTAGAAATTTTAGTGTGATATATCTCTCATACAGTTTGGGGTGAATTATAAAAATAAAGAACTATAATTTATGTAGGAAAGTGTCCCATTAGAAGATTATTTTGGCGGGGGGGATTTCAGTATGAGAAAACCGAGAATGCTATGTTAGGCTCTGTTGAACATTATTTCTTTGTAAGTGAATGCACTAGAAATGAGGACTTTGGTTGACCTAACAGTGACTTTCTTCATCACTGCAGCATTTCTCTGATGAGCAATGCGATGCAGTAACAAATGAGATTTTCTCATTTAATAATAAAAAAATGTGTAATGTTTTACAAAGCTTCTATCTGAAAATGTCCAGTTCTTAAAAAAAAAAAAAAAGGCAGCTTACACAGTTTTGCTTGCAGGGTCATATCTTTCTCATACAATGGAAAGCCTGAAGTCCACTTTACGCACTCCCCAAGCTTCCCTCCCCCACAAAAAAGGACAGTGTAGTATGCTGGGTAAAATGAGAACGGTGCACTAAAGCATCCTGAAAAAAAAAAGGCACCTTCCTTTTTGTCATTCTCATTTCTTCCTATCGAGATTGCTCAGTTGGTGCCTTAGCCATGGAACACGTTGAACACTTTAGAGAAAGATCAGAGAAAGGGTTTGAGCCCTGGCTGACATGCTCAAGAAGTGGTGCCAGCTTTAGACTACATGCCTTCGTAAATAGATGTGAGAACAACACACACTCCAGTCTGTTGAAGCCAATGCTAGCAGGATTTTCAGTTATTTGCAGCCAAATGCCTTCCCAACTGATCTAGTCACTATGAGTCTTCACAAAGTGATCTTGGATCCTGTGGTTAAAGGACTTTGGATCTGGGGCTGATCCCTACCCAGCCCAACAACGAAATGAAATGAAACAAACCATCTTTTAACCCAATCAAGTTGGAAAAAGTAAAGGGTTCTGATTTCCATCGACTCAAGTGTCTTTCCCCTTGTGCCAGGTAGACAGCAGTGAGGTGGAACATTTGCAAAATCTGATATTTTCCTATCCTAATTATGGAAGGCAGTGACAATGATTCTTCCTCGACATGGAGGGACTTTGGGAATCTCTACAAATGACACTGTCCCCTCAGCTGGTGACAAGAAGAACAATCAGCAAGAAAAATAGCACCCAGTAAAGTGCGCACATTTCAGTGCATTTATAGTTACCTCCAGAATGGGCTGGTGGGCCACACAGTAGTACCATCCCCTGACCTTGGCGGACAGACACAGTGCTTCTCGTTCTTGTTTTAAAGTTTTCAAGATCTATTGGGAGAAATAAAGGGAAAAGTGTTTAAAATTTAAAGTCCTAAGATGTGACAGGAGAGTATTACTATATTTCAAAAGAGGATAATCTTCTGCTGAAAAACAGCCTTTGTAGAACCAATACCAGGGGAATTCAATGTAGACTCTTTTCAGATGAAATTGTTCTGTTTTCCTTGATTCTGTATCTATGCTGTCCTCTAACATAGCCACTTGTCACATGTGCCTACTTAGATTTAAAACAATTAAAATTAAGTAAAATGTTTAATTCAGTTCCTCAGTCACACTAGCCACATTTCAAGTGCTCAGTAGTCACATGTAGCTCCTGGTGAACACACTGGACAGCAGAAAGATAAGCACTTACATCACTGCAGAGAACTCTATTGGACAGTACAGGTCTGGATGAAGAAACCAAAGTTTAACCATGTCAATGACCACCCCAAGATCTCTCCATAATTAAAATCATTATGAGGATGTAAATTCATGTTTCCTGACACTCAATTCTGTTCACTTCACAAACCATTCTATTACCTGCAATTATACTTGTTGCTCTATATGTATCTAGAATACGACTCTCTCTATACACAGACCTTATATGCAATGTATAGACATATACACATATACATAATTGTTTTAAAGTTCTTGTGTATTTTAAATATTTATCAGATACTGTCCAAGTTTCTGTTTGGAAAAAGTTCCCCTCTCTCAAGGAGATCAAGTCTGGTTAGAGAGAGAAGACACTACAGACCTAAAGATCACAGTTCAAGTAAATAAATAGGCGGTTGCCAATAAAAATGAGCTAATGTAAGAAATACGTCTAATAAAGTGACATATTATTGCTCCAAAAAGTCTTTTTTATTCCATCCTCCCAAATGTAAATCCTCTCAACAAGGAGCGTTTTAAGTGCCATTTCATTTTTTGTTGTCTGAAACATTTGATTTAATAACCTTTTTATCAGACTTCAGGGTTATTCCAAGCCAAGTATGTTCTGCAGGGTTGCATGTCATCTAGCTGTGCACACTAGAGTACAGTAACACTTATTGACTATTTCCTCCATGGTGGCCATTTTGGTAAGTATTTTATGATGATTATTTCTGGTGATCTTAAAAAGAATTATGTGAGTTAAGTACCATTAATGTCCCCATTTTACAGATGAGAAATGAGTAGCACTATGGAATTTGTTGAGGGCTACCACATTAGTGGGTGATGGAGCTGGGAGGTGAACCTGGACAGCCTCCCTGCAGTTACAAAATGGAATGCTTCCACACTCAGGCTTGGTTTTAGGGAGAGTTCAGGATATTAAAAAACTTATACACACTTATGTTGATTACCAGCTTCTTCTGGAATTGGACAAATTTTAAGCTCAAATGTTATTGTTTCCATCAATCAAGTATTTATAAAATTTTCATTAAACGTCATCTGGTTGCCAGCTTAGGATACACACATCGTGAGAACATAGCTTCTGCCCTGTAGGGATTCAAGAGTTCAGTGGGCAAGACTGACAGGTAACACCTAATAGCAAGAACTCAAAGACTGCCAGAGTTGAGATATGAAAAGGGGCCCCTGGAGGACATGCACATAGAACAAAATGAAACATTACTATAATTTGAATTACATTTCTGATGTAATGAACTTCTTTTTGTTCAATGAGAACCATGTGAAGCTCGGATATGATTTTTTCTTCTCTTTAAGGAAATGGTTTGAGAAGCCTTCAAAGGAGATTAAACCTGAGATTTAAAAAACTTCATTATGGCATTAATATTGTAAACCATTATCCATAAAAGTGACACTGAATAAGTCTGAATTGTCACTTCTGCATTCAGGTTCTTGGAATAAGTCATCTAAATTTTTGCACAGACATCCCATCCAATCTCCAGAATTTCGTGAAACATTAAGAGCTGATAGATAATAGAGATCAAGTCTTGTCTGGGTAAAATCCACCACGGTTCTGACTAGAAGAAGTGCATCAGGAAAAGGGAAAGATAATGAGAAATATATGCAATGATTTTTAACTGTCCTAATTGAGCTTTATAAACTGGATTCCTGTTCCTTCCTTTTTAGTTTATGAATACATGCACTTCTACAAGATTCGGGCAGTCAGAATATATCACATTAATCTGGTATTTGAGAAAATAATTAGAAATCCTTCTTAATAGTTAATTGAAATAGATTCCAGGTGGTAGACTCTACTTACACGGTGATTGGAAAGACTGCATTTAGACAGACCTGAGTTTGAAAATCCTTTAAGCCATTTATGAGCTGTGTTGTTGACCTTGGGCAAGTCTTGATTTTCTCATAAATAAAATGAGAATAAATGTGCTTTGTTTTAAAATAAGAATTATAGGCAAAGATTAAACGGGATAATATTTGAAAAGCACAAGGCCTTTCATACTACCAGTTTGGTGCTCAGCATATGTTTGTTCTGTCCATTGAGGAATGCTGTAATCCGGTGGCAAATCATACCCCAAGCATTCCATTTAGAAAAGGGTTCCAAACAGCAAATGCACTCTGTAGAGCTGCGGTTGCTAACCAAAGGGCAGCATATTTATGCACGTGTTTAAGGAAAGTCTGCATGTCCCAAACTGGCCTTTTCAGATATAACTATTCATCCTGATCCTAATCGGTAGCAGCATGATAATTTTCTAAATGAAAGAACAATGTGTGGAAAACGGTTTTTTTGGTAACTTGTTCTCTCATGGCCAGGCCCTTCTCATCATTATTCCCATATATATTGTTTTAGTTAAAGTCATTTTATCTCCAAAGCTTTGGTACCACGTGATCAGTGATCAGTGAAGTAGGCATTATGAGATAGTTAGAATACATTATGGATAAACTTTATTGCCATGACCATTGCATTGTTAGCAATAATAGTATCTACTTGCAAAATGTATTGAGGTCATACCATGACCTTTTGTATAGATCACATTTAATTCCATTATAGTTTAAATTTCCAATTTGCAGGTGATATAACTGAAGCTCAGAGAGGTTCCGTACCTTCTTCCCATACCTAGGAAGTGAACAGAAGAATAATACAATCTCATATCTGTCTCTTCCCAAAGCCACTCTTCTGAAGTACCAGATCTATGGCTTCCTCACTGATTTAGTGAAGCCAGAAAAAGAGAACATTCAAACTAGTTACTCAACTTCCTTGAGACAAAAAAAAAATTATAATAATTTGAATGAATTTTATATTCTTCAGTGAATATGTAAGAAAATACACATTTCAATGCACAATGAAATGAGTCAGTACATTTAATTTGAAATCTTCTATTCCTTTGCTTATCCTTGTGGGTGAGCACTTGATATGGGGATTTTAAACATTAGGTGCAAAGGATGAAGTTGAACAAGGAGAGAACAATCAGAAACAACTCTATTAAGGAGCAGAATGGTTAAATTGTTAGGAAGGGAGCTGAACAATTACATTTGGATTTTATGCCCTTTAGCTCCCTGTAGTGGGTTACTAAAGATATGGTTGAATAAACGATATATATGTACGACAATGAATTAATATCCATGTACCATGGTTTCTCAAAACAGATTGGTTTTCTTGCTTTGTATATGGTTCATTGACATGTTATCATAGACTTTTTAAAAAAATGGCACTACTTTTTGGTGTTGATTTCATTTATCAGCATTTTACATAAATTTTTCCAGAAATCATGCACTAAGGAATGCACAATTTTGTGATAGATGTGTTTTCACAGCATATTTTTCTATGAAAACAACTGTCCTTTATTCTCCTATGGAATGTAGTATCAGCATTTTATTTTTAAATGAGATTAGAAAATATGCTATAGTACTTGGAACATATACCTTATTGAGAGTATAAATGAAGTGATTTAGCAGTGAAATTCCTGAGGGAGTAAAAGTGTATATAGGTCTTAAAGCTGCAATATGTGATAAATAATAAAAAGCCTTAATATATAAAAACATTTTGAATTCAGATTGCAGAGTAAATCAGAGAGCAAAGGGGAAAAAATCACATATTTCCTGCCTGGAAAGTTATTAAATGTTTAGAGCTGGGGAAAAGGTAGCTTACAATAAATACTTGGATGTAGTCTAGAGAAAATAAAATCAAGAGGATCCAAGACATTTTTTGAGAAGTAATAACTGTAAATAAGAAAGAGTAACTTATTTAGGCCATCATTCAGGGACTACCTATCACACATGAACAGGGAGAGCTGAAGCCATTCAGAAGGCAGGACTATCCAGAGAAGAGTATAAGAAGTTTAGCTTTGAAATGGTCAAGAAAGGTTAATGAGATGATAACACACATCTTGGTTTATTAAGAATCCACAGAGAGGCAGGAGAAAAGGAAAGAGGAAAAATGATACAGTAAACCATGCAAACAATGCATGTATTTTA
Source organism: Equus quagga (assembly GCF_021613505.1). Lineage (NCBI taxonomy): Eukaryota > Metazoa > Chordata > Mammalia > Perissodactyla > Equidae > Equus > Equus quagga. The sequence continues at coordinate 111,907,509 of NC_060267.1, forward strand.
ATGCATGTATTATTTACTAAGAGTGAAAAAAATACCAGTTCACTTTTTTCCTGACTTGGGTACACCTGGATTGTATTAATTCTCACAAGGTGGCCTCAGAACAAGAAACTGCCAGCACCAGTTCCCTTTGTTATTGCTTCCTCCAATTCTGAAAGCAGTAATCAATAAGGAAATCAATATCAGCTTGGAAAAATGGTCAACTGATCCATTTGCTATGAATATGATTTCCATAATGATGACTGCACAATTATTTTTTAAAAAGAGGTATTTTTGGAGCATAATTTTAAAAACCAATTATCATGCAGTGTACTTATGTCTTGACTTTCTGCCATTTGCTCCCTGAGTGTGTGCATGAGTGGATGTACATTCATATGGTTTCTTGAATTTTAGAGACTCATACTGAAAATAAGTCTAAATTTACAAAACCTTAGGAGTTGCAAACTCACATTTTTTGTATTCCTTCCACTCAGGAAGAAGAAACCATTAGTAAGACTGGTGTGGTTGACTGCATTTCCCTATGAGAAAGTATACAGCAAGAGGAAGAATTGCATAATGGTTTAACACACTGGCTTTGGAGTCAGAAGGACCTGACCACAAACTCGGCACTCTTAGTCTCTAACTGTATGCTGTGGGTGAGTTACTTAATCTCCTTGAACTTCAGTTTCTTCATCTCCAACATCAGGACAATAATTCCTATCTCATAGGGCTCTTTGAAGATTAAGATCTTGAATGTAAAGCAGTTAACATACTGCCTGGTTCAAAGTCTGTAGTCTATAAATGTTAGCACTATCATTAGCATTTCTGAGCATCAAAGGAAAGTCTACAGAAAGTGATTCACTGGGGGAAAGCTAGTGAGTCCAAACTTCCACCAGATAAAGTAACATTAGAGAGGTCAAGTCAATCCTACTGTGGCAAAAAATCCTGATAAGACTTAAAGCGCATCCTTTTTTGCTAGACCTAATTGTGTTTTCAAGTCTAGACAGGTAGTGAAGTGAACCAGATACCTTAGTCTTTGCAGTGCATGGACTGTATTCTTTATATGACTTAGAACTAAGATATGCTCACATATACTGGATCCAGATAATTCTCCTTAAAAACTTCCTATGATGATATGGTCTGAGACATCTTGTGTTACTTTTTAATGTAAAAGGGGAAAATATTTTCATAAAACAGTAAAAACCGATGTTTATCTTTTACAAAGGATGCAAAAGTATGCTATTTTAAAACAGAAATAAAAGATAAATCATTAGATTATTTACCAATTATATAAAATTATTCATTGAGCTTAAAGTTTTAGGAGTTCACACTGTATACCAGATGGAAATAGGATGCCTATAAAGGGGAATTGAAATATATAAAATAGTGATAGATATGCTTGTCAGAATCTTGCTTTCCTTATGTCATTAATTTTTCCATTTGTTTATCTAATTTTCAGCAAATATTTTTTGAGTTTCTCTTTTGTTCCAAGTATTGGTGCCAGCCATTTTTTTTCTCTCCAGCAACTAAGGAAAACAACACAAAACAAAAACTTACGGTTATGCTAAAGATCTGACATTAATTAATTACCCCAATTTGTTGGCAGTCCAAAGTAAGAGTCTAAAATTTGATTATAGGTGGTGGTTTGATATCAAAAAGGAAAGCAAATCTCTTTCCTTATATAGATAACAAAGGGTCTTATTAATATTACTAAGTTAATGTACACTCAGTTTACATATGACTCATTCATAGAAATGGCTTATGACCTTGTCTGTCATAATCCCTAAGGCTGCTGCTATGGGCATCACTATGACAATCCTTAGAGCACTTACATCAAAGTAAAAAGGAAGAATTTGTGGGAGCTCTCCCAGGTGCTGATTCTGACATCACAGTGTTCTCCCTCCAAATATCTGATTTTTTTTTCTCATCCTGTTTAGTCATACTGGATGAAACTCTACAATTTAGGGATTACTTTGGAATTACAGAAATGCCATTTTAAAACCATAAATGTCTGCAAATGCATTACCTTGCTATAAGAGTGAATTAATTCAATCAGCTTGCTTCCTCTTAACAAGTAAATGAGAGCAGTATAGATTCCCTGAACGTGAGTTTTGATTAACAACCCTCCTTCCAAAAAAAAAAAACAAAGGAAAATGTAATCTATGAAGTAATGAGGAAGGTAAAGTAGGGCTCATAAAGCTCAAGAAAGATTAATGACTTAAAAAAATATGATGAAGAAAGATGAATAGAGATTGCCAAAGCCAAATTTGCCTGGGGTCAGCAATCCTGCATTTAGCAAAAGAAGAAGTTACCTCCTTTTTCTCTTCTTGCACCACATTACTATATCAGTTTTTGTTGTCAGCAACAAAACCTAAGCAAGAATTTAAAATAGCATAATCAATGTTATGCTTTAAGGAGGCTTCTTTGGGCTGCTTTGGAAATGTAATCACTTTCGTAAATATTAACTCTTTGGGGAAAATGTAAAGTCAGTTTCGAATAGCTTCCATAAACAACAGTTTCTCACTTTCCATTAATTCATTCATTTAATCCTCACAACTCCATAAGGCAAGTATTATCACTAATTCCATTTTATAGAAAACAAATTTAACATCCAAGGTAACAGACTTAGTATAAGGAAGAATGTGGATTGGAATCCGGGTCTTTCTGACCTATAAGCCCATATATTTAGCCTGTACTCTATACTGAATTAAACAAGAGGAGTGAAACCTGTAGTTGATTGTCTAATCGACTAGTTGAGACTCTCACACTTTTTCATCTACTATTATTTTCTTGACTTTACAAGAAAATAAAAGTTGCTTTGCTGCCCTTTTCTCTGTAAGCATATGACTTTCCTGATAGCTATTTTTATTTCTCATTTTAGTTCTTTTCTCTTTCCTCATTTCTTTGACATACTCTATTTTATCTAGACCTTTGTGCTATTTAAGAAGCCAAAGCACAACTCAATTTAAAATGTTTGAGTTTCCCTGTGTGTTCCATAAAATTGTGCACCTACCTAACTCCTGAGGTTACTGCGATTAGTGTGATATGGCTTCATAAATAATGCTGCTCTCCTCTGGATACAGGTGCCCTAAAACACAAGCTATTATTACCAGCATTTTTCTCTGTAGGAGCTCATCTCTTTTCGCATATCATCCTGGCTCAGGAGTGTTAATGATTAGGCAGCTGCATTCTCTATCTTTGGTTTCATACTTACACAACACAAAGAGAAATAAAGGTTTCAGAAAAGCACTGACCTAGTAAGTTTTGTAATAAAATATGCACTCTTCAATGTGTTCTACGAACACCATTTGGGATTTAACCCCTGCCCGTATCCCCAGTCTCATTCTCTGCTACTCTCCCCATTTCTTAGTTATACTGTAATAACCATGTTTTGCTTTCTGTTCTCCAAACTCCTTAAGGCTAACTTCGTCTCAGAACCTTTAAACTTGCTGTTCCCAATGCTTGGAATGCTCTTTACTGATCTTTTGGCTTATCATGCTCATTCTCCAGGACTCAAATGTGACCTCCTTGGAGTAGACTTCTTTGAATATTTATCTAAAGTAGACCACTGCCTGGCTCCAGTTACTTTCTCTCACATCTCCTTTTTATTACATCTTTCGTAGCAATCATTACCAGCATCTGCAATTGCTTTGTTCGTTTATATGCTATTTGGTTTCTTGTCCTTCCTCCCCCCTCCACAAATGAAGGTTTAATAGGAGCAGGGATATTTTAATCTTTATCAGACTATAGCACAGTGCCCAAGTCAGTGTCTCATACATATTAGGTACTTTATTAGGACGTGTTGAGTGCTGCTCTGCCCCCTGGTTCACACACTGAGGTGGTGGTCAGCAAGACTTGTTGGACTAGGGTGAACTTTCTCATATTTGTCCACATGACACACTGTTTCCCAACATCTTGGCTACAAAAGACTTTTGTGTGCTCAATGACCAGAGGTACTCTGGAAGACAACTTTAAGAAAAAGTCTTTGATCAAGGGCCTGGAGCCTCCCACCAGACCTTAAAGTGAAAGCTCAGAGATACACTAAGATTGGAATGTAATCAGTACATGAAACAATTTCACTGCTTGGCAAAAGAAATACCCTCCCATCTGACCCCTGCCCCAGGGAATGCTTGAGGTGATGAAAACGTGAAACAACATCATGCAAATTGCATGGGCCTGTTATTTGTGATCAGGGCTGTTATCAGCTAGTCAGTGATATATCATACAATCATCTGTTCTTCACCTAGTGTGAGAATTCTATAACTTGATAGACTTATGATCATTAAGGTTTTGACAGAAAGAAACACGATTCTTCACTTTGAACTTTTCCTTCATAGCCTTTTCTTCTCCCAACTGAAAATTAAAATTAGCACATTGTAATTGATTGTACCAGTCTTCTTAATGAGCAGATAATACTAGAGGGCAAATCAGATAGATTCAAGTAATGCCAGAATAAATAAATATTCTTCGAAGAAATGCTGAAAAGGCACATATCAAGGGGCCATTGTAAAGTCAGTAGTCTGTCAGAAAACCCTTGGGAACAGATTACCAAATGTAGATATCTGGGCCACAGATTATGATCAAACCTGAGCGACCACAAATCTACCAGCCATGCTACCGGTCAGGAAAACCCTGCTTTAATGTGAAAGAAATCGCTTCATTTCAAACTTTTTCATTCCATTTCTTTTCTTTTGTTAATCTTTCAGGAACAAGAGCCAGAGCAATCAGCTCACTATCGAATTTGCCTGGGACTTAATGGCGGTAGATGCAATCTCTAAAGGAAGAGGGGCAGTTTCTCACCTCCTGGTCATAAATGAAACTAGGTAGATGCTCCTATAGTAAAGCTTTCTCTTAATTCTATCCCAAAAAATAGGCATTTCCCCAAGAAGCTTGGGAAGAAATTACACTGATTGTTAACTTTAAAAGGAAAGGCAGACCTTATCATTATTTGCTGACACCCGTGCTCTGCAGAAAAGTTTTGCTTTAAAATCAGATAGAGGACTCCTTACTATGTACTCAGTGTTGGATTTTTGAACAAATAAAATAAGGATTGGTGACTCAGAAAGAAAGATGCAGTCATGCTTAGATTCATTGCTCCTATGAAATTGGACATGCTTTGCCAAATAGCTATTTGGGGGAAATCAAAGCTGCCGGAAGTAAAAGGTTTGTTTAATCACTAGCTCAAAGAGGGCTATTTCTCTTCTCTTTTCTTTCCCTTTCTTTGAGTAGAAAACATTTCTTGGGATACTGGATGCTGAATTAGATGTATACTAGTTAAACATTTAAAGGCATAAAAAAAGTTCTGCATATAAATGAAACTCCCAGATGAAGAGCAGCTGTTATTTATGTTGAATTTAAGTTGCTTCGGCAACTTCAACCATATATTTTTATCTCATTTAATTACAGTTTTGAAAATAAAACCATCATCAAATATACATGCAAGCTATGTGTTTATTCATCATCTATTTAGACTTGGTTATGGGTGTTGTCTCACCATTCTCATTTCCACAAAGAGAAATCAGAGAGAAGGCTGCAGTGTGGAAAACCTGCCAATTTTTGGAAATGTCATCACTCAAGCCCCTTGCTTTTAAATGTACCCTAAGGTAGAGGAGAACCAATACAGATTCATTCAGTACCTACATTATGCCTACTATGAGCACCTATTACAAGCCAGCTACTGTTTTAGGCACTGGGGATACATCACTGAAAAGCAAAACAAAACAAATCTCTCTTCTCAAAGACGTGTAAGTAGGTAAAATGACCATAAACAAAATAAACAAATCACACATAGTGTCTTTGATGGTGATAAGTGCTATAGAAAAATAAGTTAGGGAAACAGGCTAGGGAATGTTGGTATGAAAACTTTAAAAGAGGAAGAAAATATAAAAGTAGAATCTTTTTACTTCCCCTCCCACTTCCAAATATGGAGGAATAAATCACTCTCCCTCTGTCAGCTCAGCTCCTGGCCCCCACTGAGACTGCCAAGAAGGTGCAAAGTAGTGCCAAGCGACCCAGCAGTCTTGATTTAGTTCTGTACTTTCTTATTTATAACTGATGTTGAAGTCACCTTAGTGCAGGTAACACCTGAGGAAAGTAATAAATAAGTATTTTCAACTTACATCTAAAAGTTTAAAATAGTTCTCCAGCAAAAACAAATACATACTTCCAAATAACTGAAGAAATGGGAGAAACATCTGAGCAGGCATACTAAATATATACTGATTTCCTTAAGGAAGACAATAACCATACAAGTACTGTGATAATTTGTGTGCTCCTTTAGATAGAGTTACTGTTTTCTGCTTCAGAAATCCTGGAGAGCCAGAGAATTTCCGAGCTGAAAAGATCTTACTGTTTGGGCTGCTATAAAAAATGTACCACAGACTGGGTGGCTTAAACAACAAACATTTATTCCTCACAGTTCTGGAGACAGAGAAGTCCAAGATTAAGGTGCTGGCAGATCTGGTGTCTGATGAGGGAATGCTTCCTGGTTTGCAAATGGCCATCTTCTCATTGCATCCTCACTTGGTGTAGAGCAGAGAGAGAGAGAGGAAGCTCTCCATGTCTCTTCTTAAAAGGGCTCCATCCTCATGACCTAATTACCTCAAAAAGGCTCCTCCTCCTAAAACCATCACGTTGGGGGGTTAGGATTTCAACATACGAATTTTGGAGGACAAACACCCAGTCATAACTCTATCCTTTCTTCAGTCTGAACTCTGTCCCTCAGCCTCCCTTCTTTCCTTCTCCCCATCAATATTATTTATGGTGTCATATGTGGTAGATGCTGTGGAGAATATGAAGGTAAATCAAACATAGTTCTTGACCTCAAGAAGTTTACAATCTAGGTAGGCACAAAAATAACTCTATTGCAAGGTATAAAGGAAGTAATCAATGCTCTAGAGTGGTAGAGAGAAAGTGCTATGGGAGTTGAAAGGAAGTACTTTTTGCTAGAGGTGAATCATCTAATCAGCTTTCCATTTGGACAGATGATGGACCCAGATGTATTGGGATCAAGAGACTTGGATCTTCATGTTAATATATGTCAGCATCCATGACCTGGTTCCTCTCCATCCCTGTCTTAGCCCTGCTTATTTTCCCCACCTTCTTTACTGCAGGTCAATGCACACAGACAGCACAGGGCACCACCTCACTCTACTGCAAGGTGTGACTGGATTCTTATGAGAACTTTAGCATCAAGTGCATTCTGGTGGGTTACTCAAACCCAGACGCTGTCAACTTTTGAGGCTACTAGTACTCTAGTTTTCATATGAGACAAGCTCACATCCAGCTACAGCTTGATCTTGCATTTCAGAGTACTGGCCTGTCACCTTTCCATCTTCACAATGTCACTCCTGAGGTCATTTTCCATTCCAATGTTTCTGGGTACGTCTCTGCCTCACAACTTTCCTGCTGGAGTTTTCACAAGATTCTAGCGCAACCCTCATTGCTCTTTGTAGCAAGAAACTCTACAGCTGCAATCTCATTGTGGCACTCAAATTTCCACAGACTTCTTTAAATATTCTAGATGAAGCCATAGTGATCAGAATGCTACAAAACACGACAAGTGAGATAGACATTCTTAAATGTTCCTAAATCCTAAAATGTATGTATGAAGTTGTCTGATCTAGTCAAGATATTATGGATCTTTGCTGAGACATCCTGGGCCTCAAGTGATGAGTACAATGCTCACCTCTTTCTTGCCTGGTTGGAAGTCTGGTACTAATTCAGCAGCGGCTCTGGGTTGCAGCAATTATAATAGCATTTACAGCTAAGAGTTACTGAGTGCTTACTATGTGCCAGGCACTAATCTAGGCACTTTTCAGTTGTTAACTCATTTAATCCTCTTAATAATACCATGAGGTATGTACTAGTACATTTCCCTTTAATACATGAGGAAACTGAGGTCCAGAAAAGTGAAATAATTTGCTCAAGTTCACACTGGTAGTAAATAGTCCTACCAGAATTCTAACTCAATCTGTCTGGTTCTAGATAATCTGGTTTTCTTTAATTTTTCATCGTGTGACATATTAAGCACATAAAAGTAATGTATAATGATTATGTAGAGTTTAAAGAATAATAAAATGCACACCTGTGAACACAACACCCAGATTAATAGATGGAACATTGCCAGTAACTTTGAAGGCCCCATGTATTCCTCCCTGATTGTACCCTCCACTACCGATTATTTTCTTTATCATTTTGTGCTCTTTTCTTATAGTTTTATCATATATATATGTATTCCTAAACAACATACTGCTAAGTTTTGAAAGTAATGTGTACTTTATGAAAATGGAATTGTACTATGTATTCCTCTATGATTTGCTATTTTTGTTTAACATTATTCCTTTGAGAGTCAACCTTGATGAGTGTAGTTGTGGTTTATTGATTTTCACTGTGGTTTAATATTTCTTTGTAGAAATTTGCCACAGTTTATATATCCTTTCCACTGTCTATAGATGGTTCTTTTTTTCTACTTATTTGCTGTTACAAACTAAATTGCTATGAAGGCTTGTTTACTGTGAACATTTTCAAGAGTTTCTCTGGTCTAGAGTATATATATCTAGGAGTGTAAAAAAAAGCTTAGATTTACTAGTTCACAAGAGACTTACACAATCTGATTTCTAAAGTGGTTGGGACAAGTTTTTTGGTTTGTTTATTATTTTTTGAGGAAGATTAGCCTTGAGCTAACATTGGCCGCCAATCCTCCTCTTTTTGCTAAGGAAGATTGGCCCTGAGCTAATGTTCATGCCAATCTTCCTCTATTTTACATGTGGGACGTCTGCCACAGCATGGCTTTATAAGTGGGGTGTAGGTCTGTGCTTGGGATCTCCACTGGTGAACCCCGGGCCACCAAAGCAGAGCAGGTGAACTTTAACTGCTATGTCACCAGGTACATGTTTTAATCTTGTCAGCCTAAATGAGTATTCCTGTCGTTCCTCGCTAACCTTAGTATTTTAATTTTTGTCAATCTGGTGTATGAAACAGCAATCTATCGCTTCTAATTTGCATTTCTTTGGTTACTAATACAGTTATTTTTTTCATATATTTATGGGTCACTCACATTTCATCATTCTTAAAATACCAGTTTATGTCATTCACCCATTCATCTATTGGAGTTTCGTCTTTTTCTTACTTACTCCCTGGAGTTCATCATGTATTTGGGATCCTCTGTTTCTCAGTTACATTTTTACAAATATCTTCTCCTGGTACATGAATTTTTTCCCCTTCTCTTTCTTCTAATTTTTGATGAATGGAAGTTCTCTGAATGTATCAATCTTTTCTTTAAGGCTAACATTCTTAGTTTCTTATTTAAGAAAATGTTCCTTATCCCAAAGTCATAAGGATATTCTCTGATATTTTTTTCTAAAAGTATTAAAGTTTGTTATTCTCATTTAAGTCCAGGTCTTGCTCTCAACCACAGCACCACAGTACTGGGTATCTACAGTTAATTCTCGTCATTGGCAGTAGTTATGTTCTATAAAGTTGCTGCAAATACTGAAATTAGCAAATACCGAAACGTTGTTCCTAAGGGAAAAACAGAATTAGGTTTTGCGACACTCTTGTCACAACATTTTCATCAACAAATTCATACATAACCTTGTTTTATGTGTGTTTCTGTTTAAATACACTTTATTTAATATATAATGCTGATTCACTAACATTAACTCATGGCCAACAGCACTATAACTCTGGCCTGAATGAAGCTTATTTAACACATGTATTTTCTCCGTAAGGCACATCACAGCCTTCCTGCACTTAGGAACACTAGATAGCACTTTAGTACTACACTTGGGCTATTTTAAATAGCAAAATTATCAACAAAGAGCACAAAAATGCAAACGATGTTGCACTAAATAGATTGCAAAAAGGACACTTGTTTGTAGTATGAGAGCTGAAACAAGAAGGCAGAACGTCTCCTTGTTCAAGCTCAGCAGGGAAAGTGTTTGTAGGGTAACTAAAACATTTTGCTGCTCTGCAGACATCCATGAATGACCATGAAGGAGCTGAAAGTATTGATCTTGGGGTTACAGATAAATTTCAGAGATCATCAATGCGTATCCGGCATCAAGCTCTGGGCTGGGCACTTTATAGGCACTCAATAAATGTCATAGGTAAATATTTAGTACCTTACACAGAGTTTAGACATGGGTGATACCAGAAATTATATTCTCTTTAGGCTACACTTCAGGTAAAATGATGATTATGAAGAAGAGGATGATGATAATAATAATAGTAACAATTTAGCAATGACAACAATAAAATTATTAGATGTAGTAATAATAACAATAGGAACAACTAGACCAATGATGATATGTTTCCTTATATTTTCATAGTACTTAAAAAAAATAAAATGGCTTTATTTTTGTTGAGATTTCTTGAATTTGGGGCCATCTTAATTATCAAAGGCACCTGAACTCATATATCCAAATAAGTGCAGTCCTTCAACGTTAACTCCTTGGAGTACGCATATTATTCCCCCAATTATTTTTACTTTGTGGTAAAATACACATAACATGAAATTTCCGTTCTTAAACATTTTTAAGTATACAGCTCAGTGGTGTTAAATACATTCATAATGTTGCACAACCACCACCTATCTCCATAACTCTTTTCATCTTGTAAGACTGAAACTCTATACCATTAAACAATAACTCCCCTTTCTCTCCTTCTTCTAGCCTCTGGCAACTGCCATTCTACTTTCTGTCTCCATGAATTTGTATAGTACTTATTTTTAGCAAGTCAAAAGAATCCCAACATTTTTACTCATACTAACTCATCTGATTGTCAAAACATCTCTGGGAAGTAGACAGGGACAGCATTAAGTATTAACTACACTGTATAGAAGAAGGCATTTGAAATTCAGAAAAGTTAAGAGATTTACTCAAAGTTAAACCTCTAATAAGCAGATGATATGCTTTTTACATATCTTGGCTTTGGAGATAATGCTACAGTGAACACGGGAGTGCATATATCTCTTTGAGATTCTATTTCCTTTTCCTAAGTGTTCCTCAATGGATGAATGGATAAAGCAGATGTGGTATATACGTACAATGGAATATTATTCAGTTGTGAAAAAAAGAGAAAATCTTGACATTTGTGACAACATAGACAGACCTTGGGGTATTATGCTGAGCGAAATAAGTCAGACAGAGAAAGACAAATACTGTATGATATCACTTATATGTGGAATTTTAAAAAGCCAGCCTCATAGAAACAGAGAGTAGAGTGGTGGTTATCATGGGCTGGGAGGTGGGGGAAATGGGGAGATGTTGGTCAATGGGTATAAACTTCCAGTTTAAGATAAGTCCTAGGGATCTAATGTACAGCATGGTGGATTATAGTTAATAATACTGTATTACATTCTGGAAAGCTGCTAATAGAATAGATCTTAAATGTTCTCACCACAAAAAAGAAATGGTAATTATCTGATGTGATGGCAATGTCAGCTAACACTATGGTGGTAATCATTTTGCAACATATAAGTGTACCCAATCAACATGTTGGACACTTTAAAGTTACATGATGGTATGTGTCAATTATATTTCAATAAAGCTGAGACAACAAACCTATCCCCATGTTCTGATAGAGTGGACTTGCCATGAAACGTTGGTCTTAACCGTGATAATGATGAAAGCCATGTTATGTGGATTGAAAAGCAGAACCATGGTATTTTACAATAGGGACCCATGTCTTTTTAATGCTTTATTTTTTTCCCCTGAAGAAAATCTTCATTATTTTACCAAAATTCATGAGAGAGAACAAAAATTATCTTATGAAACTGGCATACTGTGTCTGGAGTGATATGTGAAACTACGAAGATTCAACAACTCGGTTCAGCTGTGTTATTAATATTGCTCTTCCTGATTAGTGTTAATTGGAATATTTTAATTGATGCAGTGTTTTACTGCCTTCACAGCTTGAGTGAGCAGAAGTGCAGAGAACAGTTTTTCAATAACGAAAACTAACAAAAACTACCATGATCTTACTAAGATCTATATGAACATATTGTGACAAACCCCACAAATTTTCTGTACTAGAAAATGGGATGAAAACTATGTTTATTTATTCAATTCTTTTAACATATGTTTTATGAAGTGCCTAATATAGGCCAAACCCTGCTCTACGGGCTTGGGACATAGCAATGAAGAATGAGACAAATATCCCTGCCCTGGTGGAATTCACATCTGGCCAGGTGAGACAGGAAAATGATAAATGCGATAAATTTTAAGTTACATAGTATGTTAGAAGGTAGGGAAGCTGTGGGAAAAAAGAAAAAAAAACAAAACAGAACACTGTAAGAGGGGTTGAGAGAGCTAGGAGGACGGAGGAGAGCTGCAATTTTAAATAATAAGCTCAGGGTAAGTGCGAACAAGGAGATGACATTAAAGCAGAGACTTGAAGGAGGAGAGGAATTTAACCCAGGTGGGTATGTAGGGGAAATTGTATTAGGTAGAAGAAAGGCTCTCAAAGACACGATCTTGGGCATATTCGAGGAACACCAGGAGGCCAGTTTGGCTGGATTTGAGTGAATGAGGGAGAGAGAAGTTAAGAGATGGAGTCTGGAAAGTGGTGGGGCAAGGAGGGTAGGCGCCCATGTAGAGCCCTGTGGACCTCTGTAGGATCTTTGGCTCTTATTCTGAGTGAAAGTGGACGGCACAGCAGGCTTCTGGGCAGAAGAGTGATGTGATTTGACTTATGGTTTTATGATTATTCAACTCAATTCTGGTCAATCAGAATGAATGTCTGTTTCATGCCTGGTGAAGTCCTAAGAAACAAAAGACATAAAGATAAATTAAGATAAAGCCAGGGCCCCTGAAGTCTCTCATCTTGTTGGAAGATGTGGACAATTGTCTGATTCAAAACAGACAACGGCAAGGGTTTTAGTGGATGTATAAACAAAGTGCTATGGGATTACAAAGGAGAAAGCAAGCTATTTTTCTCGCAGGAAAAAAAGTAATAATAAAGTACATAACATTCAGTCTTGACCTGGAAAAAAAAATTTCAAGAGGAGAAAAAAGACAGACAGAGAATGCTGGGGTAACGGTAAGCATGCACAAAGATCAAAAGGCATTAAAAATATGCGGTGTGGGGGCTGGCCTAGTAGCATAGTAGTTAAATTCCTGCACTCTGCTTCAGCAGTCCCGGGTTCGTGGGTTCAGATCCTGGGGGGCAGACCTATACACTGCTCATCAAGCCATGCTGTGGTGGCATTCCACTTACAAAATGGAGGAAGATTAGCACAGATGTTAGATCAAGGACAGTCTTCCTGAAGCAAAAACAGGAAGACTGGCTACAGATGTTAGCTCAGGGCCAATCCTCTCCACATACGTAGAAAAAAAATGCAGTGTTATCCCCAAAAAGCAGCAAGGTGTCTGCACAAAAATAAGAGACATGAAGCTAGAAAGGTGGGTAAGGGTGACAGTGCAGACATTGTTGATACCCTGGAATTATATTTTGTTTTCCACAGAGTAATCTTATTAAATAGAGATGCTTTAAAAATGTTTTGTGGTTAAGTTGCAAAAGGTAAAAAAACTATATTGATTTCTTAGAGAGTCACAGTTCATAGGGCAGAAAAAATCCACAGTAAAAGGACTTGTTTCACTTTATTTAATCCCTCATTTTCTTAAACTTATTTGAGCTTTGTACACTTTGAAGTTGCCTTTATTAACATTCTGTAGAACCAGGATGCAACAGGGGCAATAACAGGAATCTGAGTATGGAGCGTGGGTGATGTGGTGATTTTGGAAAGTTAACTCTTAACTCAAAGAATGGTATGAATTCAGGACGAATACTTTAGGGGTATAGCAAGAGAATAGGACAAAGCTAAAAATAAATGCAAAGTTATTTGCCATCTTCATTTAATCTCTCTTCCAGAAAATTTTAAAGAACACACAATCTTATGTAAGGACTTAAGCAATTAACATTTCTTCTGATAACTCTTAAAGAAAGAAGCTGAAACACAATGTGAGCTGGTAATACTTATTCATCTTTATTCAGAACAGTGGTACCAGCCTAAATTAGATTTCATTGAATTAATGTAGCAATGAGAAAACTTGGGGGTATATTTAGCTTGTGTATTAAGTATGGATTTTATTTTTAGATTCCAGCTTTTCATTTCCATTTTTTTTCTCAGAGAAACAGGGCACATTAAAAACCATACTATGGAATTAAAAGGGATATTGAAAAGTGAATTTAATCAAGCGGTATTTTTAGATTAGGGGATGCCAAAAGATTCTGCTTGATTGGCTTTGAGAAACCTCAAGCTCATTTCAGCCATACTGATGAGTTTTTCAACTTTCCACATTTGGTTTCTACAACCTTCAGATATAATCATATAAGAGACATGTCTCAATAACTACATTTTAGGAACTGCAATGAAGAAGGGAGGTGAAACCTACCAAGTTCAGTTTGTTCAAGTTTTAGAGTCAGTTGTTTAAGTCTCTATTATTTTTGTCCAAAACCAGGTAAACAACCTAATTAAGATGCACTTGGATTTAATTTAAAAGAAGAAAACAAACACAAACTTAACTATCTATGTTTTAAGTGTCAAGAAAGCACTAACCAACAATTCTCTAATGAGAACAAAACACGCTGTTCTTTTCTCCAGCTGTTTCTGAGATTAATGAAAGGATAAGAAAAGCAATTTTCAAAAGTCAGAAAAAGAACTGTTTAAATTTTCTACAGGAATGAACACATAAAAATTAGGTGTAACAGAAAGATTACTTTAGCCACAATCAAATTTTACATAAGTCTGACTAGCTTTTGCATTGATCATACACACTTTTTTTGGGTATAAGACAAATTTGAATCAAATTCTGTTCTTCTTAGATATGACTGCTGTGAGTGAAATGAGATGCCTCTTCCCTATCTCACATCCCCCTCTGTGGGAGTGTCACCTGAGTTGTGGGAAAAAAGGATTGGGATCCTGCCAAATGCCAATTACACAAGTTCCTCTTCACGCTCTTTGGAGAGAAGGAAAGAGAATGACGGATGAGAATGGGAAAACAAAGGACATGAATGATACCACTTTGCAAGAGACCCTGCAGAGAGGGGAACCGATGTCTGAACTGTTGCCATCAGGAGAAGGTCTGAGCCCTTCACCACATGAACCACTCGCTTTCCCAAAAACCCTGTGGTGTGCCAAAATCTATTTTAGCTTTTTATTTAGGTAGAAGATCAAAATCTGAAGTTCCAATTTTGATATTTAACCAGCCTAATTTGGGTTATGTGACTACATGACTATGATACTTGCAAAATATTAACCCTTTTCAGGTTATTTAATTATTTAAATATTCCAGTTTTGATGTTTCTTACTGAAACTTTGCAGAACATAATCAAACTGACGGGATGGAAATGTAGATATTACACAGGAACCTTCTTAGCCATGGGCAGAGAATTACAGCATTTCAAGTTTTCAAAAGACGCAAGAGATTGTTTATTTCCACTCCCAAAGGAAGTTGAAATCTTGAGCTGTCGAGTGATTTGCTTAAAGTGCCCCGTTTGTGGCAGAGCCAGGATTAGAACCCAAGATGACATTTTCACTGCTCTCCCAGTCCGCTACATTGTACTATGCTAATAGTTATTTCAAAGTTTGTTCTCAGAGCACTGCTTTTTTACTAACTAGTAGGGGATTTATCACTAAATGAATTGGGGAGTTACCATTTACTGTATCGGCTTCTTAAGGATATATAATGCACAATACAGCACCAAAGCCTCCCAGAAGTCCGCAGAAAGCAAAGCTGTGAACTGTTCATTGTTGCTCCCTCCTCGAATCAGTGTCCTCCTAAGCATACAGTGAGAACTGCTGCAGTGGATCATCATGCTAGTGTTTTTCTACTAATAGATAGGGTATCAGACATTGTTTGCAGAGATAGAAATATTTCTTTGATGATGTAATCAACTTTGAGGATCAGAATCTGTAAAACACAGCACACGTTTTTCGTTATTTATTCCAAACTTTTAAAAGAAGTGAATAGACAGGAAAACATACTTGAAAAATATGGTGGACTTGAAACATGCTAACTTTCCATATGCTGTAAACTTTATGCTGTTAAGTGAACAACAACAACAAAAAGATGTGTGACACTGCCTGTTTTTATTTGGGATTCCCAACTGATCATAAGCTACCAGAAAAGTGGTAGGCAGCAGTTGGTCATTTTTCTCAGATATGAATTTGAGTCATTCATTCTCTAAGACTCATACACAGGAATGGGTTACCTGAATGCTATGTGAGTCCTTTCAACTTCCCAGAACCTGAAGCTCCATGTGACTTTACTGTGCTCTCCTTTTTGTATATTCAGGAACTGGGATCAAGACAAGAAGTAGTTACCTTTTTTCCCTGTTATTTTTCCTATGTAGCATGGAATGAGGTAATGCCACACTGGTAGCCACAAATGAGGTTATCAAAAATGTCTGGAAATTTGGCAGTTGAAACAAATAAATCGTTCTTGGGAATTGTAAATATGAAATAATGCTTTAAAAAGTCCCTCAAATAGTACTGGTCAAGAACTGAAAAGAAAAATTATTTAAATTCTCGATAGGTGCAACTATCTTTGATTAAACCAGCACCATGCCGTATTTCATGAAAATAATCACCAATAATTAAGGCTCAATTATACCAAAGTAAAACCAAAAAACCCCTTTTCCATTACAGATGAAAATAAGCCAGATGGTTATGGATAAAACCTAGAGGTGGAGAAACATTGCCACATCACTAATAGTTCTAGCAGGGCCATAAAAGTTGCTTTTGGACTTCATCTGGCTAGATTTTGTAGGTTAATAAGAGAGATCCATAGGCTTGTTGAACAGATAAGATGATTAACTAGCCTTCTTATAGCTATAAGAAACAAGTAGAAGTGTGATAGGAACTGAGAGTGAAATGTATGGCCTCTGTTTCTAGCAAGTAAATCTATTTCCATTTAGGATGAAACTAATTGTGAAGTTTTTTTCATTTGAACTCTGGCATCCTGTTTATAGCATTTTATACAAGGTTAGCTTTCTTCATTTCATTGCCCATAATGTGGAAATAATTCAGCAACTGAACTTGCTGCTCCTCGGCAACCATAACAAAAACAATAATACTTCCCCAAGGAGGTTACATGTCTCAGGTCATTGGTGGTGTGACAGAGATGTCCCTATCTTTTATGAAAGCTAAGCTCTGCTTTGCAAATCTTTATTCACTAGGGGAATGTTCCCATGAATATGGGCATTTCAGAATCTATGTATTAAAAAAGCATAGTATACATACATCCCTATATTAATTTTGTGGGGCTTATTGTTATTACAGTCATTTAAAAATAAGAATCTAAACTAAAGGTCTCTCTTTCTCTCTCTATCTCTCAGGGGAGAGAAGGTACTGAGTTAAAACAAAACACCCTTTAATATTAGAAGTGAGTACTAAGTGAATGGAATTGGTTGTGACAGGTGTCTCATAGCAAGATGGTTTCTGTGGCTGATTCTTCAGGAAGGACTTCCACATTTAGCTGAAAAATGCTATCAAAATCCAAGTGCATTTTTAATTCAATTTGCTTTCTAGCATTTTTGCTTAGGAAGCTCACAGCCAGAATTAATACATATTCAGCTGCAACCTAAAAGATGCATGTATCAATTAGTTTTAGATACTTTAAAAACATCTCATTCAAAACTAAGAGCAATATTAATATTCAAACAAATTCATGTTATTTCTTTAAAGCTGGGAGGATTGTGGATCCTTAAATGACTCATCTCTGAAATAAAGATTGTATGCAGCTATCATCAACAAAGTTGTTGTGTAGTAGAAATCTCTCTTGTTTGATTCAAGCAGCCCAAAACTTCTCATTGCAAAAATATCCTAACTGGATCTATAAGGGGAGAGCATAGGGATCATCTACATATGTGGAGACCAGGTATAGTGGGCTGAATGGTGGCTCCCCAAAAAGAAATGTCCATGTTCTAAGCCCCAAAACCTGTGAGTATGACTCTATTTGGACAAAGGTCTTCACAGATGTAATTAAGAATTTCCAGATGAGAGGATCATCCTGGATTATCTGGATTGGACCTAAATCTAATGATGAGTGTCTTTAATAAGAGAGAGGCAGAGGGAGCTTAGAGAGACACACAGAGGAGAAGGCGATGTGAAGACGGAGGGAGAGACTGGAATGACATGGCCACAAGCACAGGAATGGCAGGGCAGCCACTAAGAGCCAGAGAAGCAAGGAGCAATTTCTCCCCAAGAGCAACCAGACAGAGTGCATTCCTACCAAATTTTGGACTTCTAGGCTCCAGAATGTGAAAGAACAAATTTCTGCTGTTCTAAACCACCAAATTTGGGATAATTTGTTATGGCAGCTTCAGAAAACTAATACACCAGGTTTGCAGTCTTTTGCTATGCGAATTTGCAGGAAGAATCGCTAAATTTGTATAGGCCTTAGTTTCCTTATCTTTTAAAAAGTGGTTTCTGAACTAAATAATGAAAATAATAATAAAAAATAACAGTAACACCACCACCACCACTTGTACAACTCCTTACAATAATTCTGCCAGTTGTGCTATAAAATTCATTTTAATAATAATCTCAGAGAAGTTGAATGACTTGTGTTTGTTGAAACAGGGCATTTGTAGGGCATTGATCTTCCTTTTTTCCCTTTGTTATTCAATACATAATATGTTCAGGACACCATGACTGCTCTGGTGATGTGGAGTTTGCTGTCTAGCAGGGAAGACAAATCTTAAATAAGCAACGAAATCCAATCTCATTTGAATGTATAATTGAACAAAAGTAATAACACCTGTTACTTGCGCAAATTGGTGATGGTAGATACTGATCATCATTGAGTACTTATCTATTTCATGAACAGAATTTGCATGAAAGATAAGATAATTTTCCTTGTAACAGAAGGAAGTCAAGAAAATGTAGAAGTTATGGATGCCAGGAAAAGGCAACTCATCGGTTATCCTCTGAACTGCTTCTCTGGAAGGCAGATAGGTCCATGATAAATATCAAACTCACTCTGCTACAACAAACAAAGCCATTGGATAAATCCGTATAATAGTCACAGAAGTAAAGTGATTTTTCTGGACTTAAGACTTGGAGGCTGGTTTGCCTGGCATGTTAAACAGGAAGTTCTCAAGCAGAACATCTCACAGTAAGCTTGTCAGCTGGGGGCCCGAATCACATGGAGCACATCTGCCCACTTAGGCCTTTACTTTGCCATGCTTGACTGGTTCTTTACTCTGCCTTCTGAAGAGGTTGTGTAGTCACTATTTCTGAAGATCTTTTGGAAAAAATAGGAAGCATCTGTCTTAGATGGCTGGGTCAGTCACCTGACGGAAGGCAGCAAGCTGGCCCAGCTGATCTCTTGAGATCTATTATGGCTTGATGCCTCTCTCTTTTTATTTCATTTAGCCACAACTAATCCCTCTACATGGCCCCAAATACTGAAGTGGGAACCTGGCCCAGGCAAGGCAGTAGCATTTAGAAGATGAGAATCTGATAAACTTAGGTTGGAATTCTAACTTTGCCACTTTGGCTGTACGACTCCAGATAAATTACTTCATTTGGCTTAACCTTAGCTTTCCATTTTTAAAAGAGATAATTATTTTCTGGCCTTAAATATAAAGTGAGACTATGCTTGTAAATTATGTAACTTGGCATCTGGTAAATGCTAAGCACTAAACGGTGACCGCTGCTATTATTGTAATCATTGTTATTAATTCCATCTTCTCACAGAAAGAGTTACCTCACTTATAAAGCCAACCAAAGGGTTGGAAACCATATGCATTTCCCTAGTCTGATGTAGCCAGAATCATAGGTCAAGCTCAAGATGAAAAATTCACTCCTTATCTTGCAACCAAATATATACCCTTCCAAATCTCTTCTAGTTTAGCTTCTCTTTTCCTTTATTGCTCTGCAGTATTCTCTGGGATCCCTCTGTTTTCTATCAGAAGGAAATTTCTGAGTTGTAGCCACTTGGACAATCAGGTCAGGGCTAAGACCTGCCAGGTATGGCAATTTAATAATGATGATGGTACAGTAATAATAACTAAACACTGTTCATGCCTTACAGGTGTTCTATCTTCAATCCTTGCAACTGCCCCCATGGCTTAGGTATTATTATTATTATTATTATTTCACAGATGAGGAAACAGATTCAGTGTAAAGGACCTGCCCAGAGGCATAAAGCTATTAAGAGGAGCCAATATTTGATCCTACACAGTCTGGTTCTCGAGAGTTCCATCAAATGGGCAAGCAAATTCCTAGATGCAGGGATCCTAGATGCAGGATCCAAATGGATACAACATCACACACAGTGAAGATGTACCTGATTATATACTGGGGAAATTCTTAAAGGCATAAAGAGAAAAAAAAAAATATGTGGATGACAGACAGAATCAGAACATTTTTTTCCCCTTTCTCTTCATCTATCTTGGAAAACTGACATGCTGAACATTGTAGAGACCAATGTCTCTATGTGTTGTAGCTTTAAAGAAGGAAAAGTTTATTGTCACTTCTTAAGCAAATACAGAGGTTATATTCCCCTGCTGGCCCTGGGGATGCTGACAAGGCTGCTTAGCTGGCTGGAGGGGTGGGTGAGTCTAACAAAAGCCCTTTGGATATTAAGCTTAATGGTTTTTCCATTTAAAGTTGGCATTCTAATGACTATTTCTTAGAGCCTTTGAGGATGAATGCTTTCTTATTTGACCTTTTGAATAGAAGTTTTGTATAGGATTACAATTTAATTGGAAAAGAATTTAAGAAGATATAGTGCATTCTCCAAGAGATTGTGGAGGATAATTAGCCAAATAATGCTGTTTAAAAATCATACTATCACAGATTCTTTTTTCATATATATATATATATATGAAAGAACATGAAATATATATGAAATACTATGAAATTATATATATATATAAAAGTCTGATTGATTTTGAACATCTTAACTCAATAAAAATGTTAATATCTGTTATTTGAGAGATCAACTATATCTCCAAATTCCATTTTATCCTTATATTATGAGGTAATGAATATCCCACCAGTTTGTATTCCATTGGGTTAAATAATCTCAAATTATATCATGTAGCGAAATGAATAGGTGCCTGCAATATGGGAATCCAACAGGACACGGAAGACAATTAGTATCTCAAAAACTCGTTTCCCTTTAGTACCTCAGTTACTTCTTTATTCCCAAACATCCCCTTGAACTTTCACAGTTTGGTCCATTGCGCCTCATGCCATAAAAAGAAAGAAATACGAGCTACTCTGTAACCAATTATTTTCCCTGCCAGCAATATGAAATTCATTAGGGACGCTGGCAGTGTCCTGAGGAAAGAAGAATCTCAGTTTAATCTTCCTTGAGTAGGAGACATTATAGATGCCAAGACTGTTTAGAATTAATAAAAAAAAAGGGATAAAGGAGAGTCTACTATCAATAGACACATAGATGCTAGGAAGGAGGGTGGGGACGCAAGCCTCTGGAGTCAGAAGTACAGAGGAAGGATAGGAGGAATCATGCTTGACTTTTGTAGTGAGTGCTGCTTCAACAGTTGAGGGAAAAATCATCTGAACCTTACTGAGAACCTAGATTTTTTTTTTCCTCATTCTGGTGTCTGGGCAGAAAGGCACACTAGTTATAGCCATAGTAGAAAGAAATGGACTCCCACGAGGGGCTATCAGAGCTCATTCTTCAGGTCTAGAACAATCTGAAAGCCACCTAGTCCAATGCCATGCATAGGAAGACCCTGGTAAGTGTTACTGAATACAGGAATAAATAACCCTGTGTTCTGGCGGGATTTTCCTTATGTCATCGTTGGAGAAAATCTTTTATTTTTTTATTTTATTTTTTTTTGAGGAAGATTAGCCCTGAGCTAACTACTGCCAGTCCTCCTCTTTTTGCTGAGGAAGCCTGGCCCTGAGCTAACATCCATGCCCATCTTCTCTACTTTATATGTGGGATGCCTACCACAGCATGGTGTGCCAAGTGATGCCATGTCCACCCCTGGGATCCGAACCGGCGAACCCCGGGCCACTGAGAAGTGGAGCGTGTGAACTTAACTGCTGCGCCACCAGGCCGGCCCCAGGAGAAAATCTTTTAAACAAAATATTCATTAAGATGAATTTTTTGTGCACACCTAGATATACTAACAAGTATTTAACAACTACACAGTCAGGAAATTCCATATTGGCTCTAATTTAAATTTTAAATGCTAAAGTTGAAGTTCCTTTTATAACAACAATAAAAAATTATTGTAATAATAAATAAGCATTAACAAAGATGATGATTCTTATTCATCTTAATTAATAATTGGAAACATTATTATTATTATTTGCAGCTAATGTTAATCTGAAAATGGCAGACTGTTAGGTTTAAAGAATAGATTCTAGGGGCTGGCCCTGTGGCCGAGTGGTTAAGTTCAGCACTCCGCTTCAGAGGCCCAGGGTTTCGCTGGTTCGGATCCTGGGCTCGGACATGGTACTGCTCAACCGGCCATGCTGAGGCGGCATCCCACATGCCACAATTAGAAGGACCCACAACTAAAATACACAACTATGTACTGGGGGGATTTGGGGAGAAAAAGCAGAGAAGAAAAACAAAACGAATAGTTTAAAGCATAGATTCTAGAGCCATGCTAGCAGAGTGCAAATCCTGGTTCTACCAATTACTAGCTGTGTGACACAGGGGAAAATATGTAACTTCTCTGTGTTTAATTTTCCTCATTTATCACAGGAGGATAGTAAGATATCTTATAAGTTTATGTGAGGATTAAGGGAGTTAACACATATTAAGTGCCTAGAATAATGCCTGGCCTATATTAAGTGCTCAATACATATTAGCTATTTCTATGATGATGATGATGTGATGGTATTATTATGATGTTTATAGTATGGCAGGACTGTGATAAGTACATTCAGTGCATTAGCTAACCTAATGACCCTAGCTGGTATGTGCTCTAGCATCCCCACTTTACAGATGAGAAAAACAGACTTAGAGAGTTAAATAACTTGCCTGTGCTTAAATAGCTGATAAGCGACAGAGACTGGATTTGAACTCAGGGAATCTGATTCCAGAAACTGCAACTCAATCATTACAGGATTCTACCTTTTTTATGGTATCTCATGAAGAATGCAGACATTGGTCAAATAAACACCATGGCTTTCATATCAGTAATTCTTGCATATAATGACTTCTGTCTGTCTCCTCAATTTACTCCTCAAGTGGCATAACAATTCTGGTCATGTGCCTTTTTAAATAACTTTTCCCATAATTCTTATTTACATAAAAAAATCAAATATTTGATTTTCTTGAAATGCCTCCAAGTTTTTCTTATTCCTCTTAACTGTCAAGGTCAAACTGTACATTCATATTATAGCATATGTCTACTGTTATACCAATTTCTGACACAGCTTTTGCATGCATGAGTGCCAGAAAAGAGTGCAAATAAAAAATAAAATCATTTGAATGAATTACTGAGGTCAATCACTGCATTTAAGGTTAATATTTTATTTTTGGATTCAAGACTGACACCAGATTTTACTCTTCCGGAAGGCTGCCCTTGCTGATCTGTGATGGTCTTCACCCTCCAATTCAATTGCACTTTATGGAAGCATATCTAATAATTTTTAAATATAGAAAAATATAGCCAAAAGAGTACTTTTTCTTGAGGTAAAGCCACTCTTAGCTCCAGTAGGACCTATTTTTTTTTTTTCCTGAACATGGTTATGACTCTCAAAAATGAGATGAGATGAGTTTTGGCAATTACCAATACATTATTTCAGTCAAGAAGGAGGTGCTGCTGAGGGGTGGGAATCACTTCTTGTCTCTCAGGTCTAAACTCAAATATCCACCTCATTAGCAGCACCACCACGTGGGGAAGCACACATTATGCGGAACAATGCTGCCATGGGAAAGGCCTTCCTGCTCATTAATTCCCAAATTTCCTTCCACTTCCCATCTATCACAAAACCAATTGTATTTTCACCATAGTATGATCACTGTCTTAAATAGTCTTATTTATGTGTTCTCTTATATTCCATTTGGCTTCCCCCTCAGATATAAGCACCATGAAAGTAGAGAACTTGTTTGCCTTATTCATCACTGTATAATTATGAGAACACAGCAGATCTCAAAAATGGTTGTAGATGGATGGATGTGTCCCTCTGTATGACTAAATAAAGGAACAATTAAAAAATCTAGGAGTTTGGGGGTTCAGGGCCAAGTAAGCTAAGTCATGAGGGCTGACCCAAGTAGAAGCTACTCAAGTTTAATTACCCAAGTACTCAGAAAGAAGGGACTCCTTGTAAAAATCTTCCCTAGACTCATACCAGCACTCATGTCAAGTCCGTGCAAGAAAGGAAACTAGTGCTTATTGAATGCCCTCGATGAGCCAAGGTGTTTAATTCGTAAAAGCACCTGGTGAGGTTGATGCTAGCCCTAATATTGGTTCCCCTACATTAAACCCAGCATATACGGGGTTAAAACCAAAGCACTCTTTCCCTGCTTACTCCCTGGCTCCAGAATCCACTATCTGCCCTGGACACAAATGGCCAAGGCCAGCCACCTGATTCTTCACCATCTCCTCTTCCTCCCTGCAGACAGCCTCCCAAGGCCGAATACAGGCTGATTGGAAATTGCTGACCAGTCATGCCACTGACTCCCTCAGCCTCTCTACAAGCAGCCACATTCCTCACAAACCTTTAAAACCCCTCATCTCCCCTCTTTTGGGGAGAGGAAATGAAACAAGACAAATTTGAGAACTCACTCTTGTCTCCTGGCTGATATCACCCCAAATAAAAACCCTTTCCTTGCCATAAGCCTGGAGTTCCAGTTTTTATTTGGCCCCTCTTGTGTGGCGGGTAAAGAACCTACATTTGTAGGCAGTAACAAGGTGAGCCACGTAAACCCTTTTATACAGGGGGAAATCAAGCTCAGAGAGATTAAATAAGGCTCAAAGTGAGACAGCTGTTAAGTCACAAGCAGAGCTGGAATTTTAATCTAGAGATGTCTGCCACCGAAACCCTGCTCCTTCTAAGTCATCATAGTGATCCCAAGCTACTTCCCTCTGCCTGACTAAGAACTATTCTTTCAGTGATAATACTGCTGGGTTTCTTCTGGGTTCAGGTTGTATTTCCTATAGCATTATTTCAATTCTGATACATTTAGCAGTATGATTTAGCCTGAAGTGAGGTATTTTAATCAGGTCACACATATTAATGGTATTGCACATCTAGAAGGGATCTTAGAAATGATGTAGCTATTTGACCACTCCGATTTTGCACATAAGGAGAATGAAGTCCAGAGAGGTTAAATGCTCCGCCCAAGGTAACATTCTTATTTATGCATAAAGACCACAGAAGAGAGCAGGACTTGAGCTTCTTCCCTTCCTGAGGGGTTACACAGACTGCTTAAATTGTAATCTATCTTTGCTGACTGGGTGAATTTACCAGTGTATACTTGTTAAATGATATCTGTAAAATGGCTCCTAGAATCTAGCATGAGAAATTCCATAGTGAGCACAAAATCAAAAACACACCAAAATGAGAACCAAAATGTTTAACATCAGTTTAAAGTCACTTCATTAAGGGCAAAGCTGGGCCTGAAATGCAAATCGCTTAGTTTGTAGCTTGATGTTCATTTACCGCTAACAGACTGCCTTCATCACATTATCTTTCTTCCCTTAGGTCACAGTTTTGGTTTTTCAGGCATCAGAGTATGGTTTGGGTTGAGTTTACATAGCACTGTTACCACTTATTAGCTCTATGACTTTAGGCAAAGACCTTAACCTCTCCAAAACTCAGTTTTCTCCTCTGAAAAATGGCGCTAATTATATTTTCCCTATGGTGTTTCGAAGATGAAATGTATGTGAAAGTTGTTCAGTAAACTGTAGCAGGAATGGGAGAATCAGCCCAAGATGTGTTGGGCCTGCTGAGCATAATGAGTCAATTGCTTTCAAAACACTGAATGCTATCAGGCATGCACACTCTGGTCTGGCACAATTTTCACTCTCTTCGTTGGGTTTGTATCCATCCCCCTGCATCACCCATTCATGTTACCTGCCTGGTCTCTACATGGGTTTGGGTTTCTAACACCTGAGAGAACAATAAATAGTGTTGGCTGTTACTATCCCAATTTTCTAGATGTTTACAAATAAATATTTCAGCAGGCAATGAGATGAATGTATCCAATCTGTATAATCTAAAATTTGAAATCATGGTACAATAGCGTATTCTCCGACAAACATACACCCAGAAACTAGAAAGGGTTATGGTTAACAAAAGAGTATATTGACCTTTCCAGAGGAATTATGCACAGCACCTTTATTACAAATATTGTAAAATGAAAAAGAAGCAAGAAAATTGTGGGGTTCAACCAGCTAGAGAACAGATTCATCATGAACATTCATTAAATGTCAACCTAGTGGATTAGGAACAGCAGTAATTAGCCTACAGTGATCAAATAATATTTCAAAATGCCAAGAATAGATTTTTTTTAAAGTGACAACTCTTTTCTAGTCTTGAGTTTAAATGCTGTTTTATAATAAGGGATACATGAAATTGATTTGAGTTTTTTTCTAAGCATTGGAAATATTTCAGTACTAAAACATTGATATTTTCAAGTATTCTAAAGAAAAAGTTAAAAAAGTTTAAAAGCCTGAATTCTGCTGAGAAAAATCACTATTACCTTCTAACCACTCCCCTTGGTTCTTACTTCTTCTTACTCCTTCTGATCCTTAGATTCCCATGAAAACCTCAGTGATGTACCTCTGGAGATAGAGAGGGGGACACAATGTGAAAACCACAAGTACGATGGGAGGAGGGGAGAACAAGAAGCCCTAATAATAACATCAGGACTTCAGCTAACAGCTATGACCTTCAAGATGCGTTTCCTCAATCATCATTGCCTTTAGAATTAGGAAACTGGATCAGAGGTCTTAGGGTTCCCTTACATAGCTAAGTAAAGACATGCATCAGGCCAGACACACAACAGAAACACAACACTGACTCCAGGTCACTCTTTAGCCCTAAGATTATGATCTCCCTTGAAAGCACTTCATAAACATCGAGTTGCTTTTCCTCACCACAGGGCTCTAGGATACATGCCTTCCTTTCTTTTTCTTTATTATACATTAAAGAGCAGAGAGATAAAGAATAGTACTAGCTTATCCTGGAAGCCACAGGGAATGAGCACTAAAAAGGTTTTCAAAGTGAAGTGTTATTGGCTTTTGGTCCCTGAACTGAATCTTGACACTTAGTCTCCCATTCACTCAGTGGGAATCATAATTTCTTAGAGAAACAGTCAGAATTTTCTGAGACTTAAGCTAATTCTTTGTTAGTGAGGAAGGCAGGACCTTTCATGAACTGTCTATTCTTCCCCATAAAACATTTAAAAACCCATAAGGAGGTAGGAATCAGGTACGGGTATGCATTTTTGACTCTTTACTGCCACTAGGAAACCATTTAGTAAAAAGCTGCTCCGTGGAAGGCAGACTAAAAGGGTTAGTGTTCCTAGGTATTTTGCTCACCTCACACATCTCTTTAGGATATAGCTTAGATCTGATTTGTAATATACTGCTATTGCTTGCTCTTTTTTTCCATTTTTTAAAATCTGTAATGTGTTTTATATTCGATTTGCTAATGATGATAAACCTAGAAGACGGCAGAGTATTTTCCCCACACTTTTTAAAAAGGAGGAATGAAGAACACAGAGGAATAAAGAATAGAAATGGTATTTACTGAATTCAGCAAGTTTGAACTTGGCGAAATTAAGATTAAAAGCACCCTTATTCCTTGTTTAGGTTTCTGGAAGATACTCTATTTCGACTGATCTTATGGCATATTCGTTTCTCTCCTTTTCATTTGAAGCTAAGCACTCCATGTATATTTCTTTCAATTTCTCCCTTTCCTGCTCATTTGTGATTTGGGGAGGATCATATCCAATTTTTCCCCTGCTTTCCAGTTTTTAGTATATTGTCATGTGCTCAGTTGGTATTTAAATGTACATCAAAATATTTGACTTAACCTGGGCTTGGAATTGCGAGAGATAATTAAAATCAGCAAAGAATTCACACTAACTAAAATTTATAACACAGGAACTCTAAAGAAGATTATTTAATTCTGTAAGATAAGCAGCATCACAACATTCCCTCTCAGGAAATGAAAATGTATTATTATAAACATGAAAGTGATACTTTTTCACCAATGAGGGTATGGAATCTTAAGAGCTTGAATGTGTGTGGGGGTATAACAAGGACTACAAATTCACTTGCCTATAGGAGTAAAAAACAAACATTAAATAAGCAAAGTAGGCTGGCTTAATGGCATATTATATATAAGATCAAGTCGGGGGAAAACATGCCCCATCTAGAGGAGCTCAATGGCAGCCATGGTTGCTAGAAATTCTACGTCTTTAAGAGAAGCTTGGAATTCAAATTAGCTTCTGGAGAAACTACTTTTTTTAAAAAATAGAGTCCTTTATTCTTAGGCAGAACTGCAAATATAAAACATATAAAAGAGGCATGCTCATATTGAACACATTGAGCGTTGGAGGGTCCAGAGCCCTTTGAAAACTATAAACGTGTTTATTGGGGGAATAGGGTCGGGGTGAGGATTCGCTTTCACAGAGGCTAACAGGCGTAAAAGATCCCTTACACTGAAAAGGTCCATGTCATCAGGCATTAAATGTCTAATACAAGAAAGACATTAATAGTGGGAACATGGTGCTTACTATAGCTTGAATTGAAAATGTTTAGAATCATTTTGTATCTACATTTGGCTCTCACAATGTAGATTTACAAGGCAATTGGTTTCATCTTATTCTCATATACAATACTCTTACATAAAATACTCAGAATACGAGTCAGATATATCCACTGACATTTTCTCTTCAGTCATATGTTGCCCATTACAGTTGGTGGGTTTAAGACCACCCCCCTCATTTCTTTTACACTTCTTTCAGACAGTGTTTAATCTTAAAGTTATAATGATCAACTAGCTCTTCAAATAAATGAATAAATTAATGAGACTCTCATGTCACTATTTAATTTTGGTATGGCCTATTGAGAGTTAATATTGGACTGCTTTGAAGTAATATATTGCTAATCTACCCTATTCGCCATTTATCCTTATGACAGCTTTTACAAATATCCTAAGAATTTCCCCTCTAATTTTAGGGGTTAACAATAAATAGCACAAATAACTACCATAATTTATCGTGTGGCTGCCGGGTGCTTCAAATTCATAATCTTGTCTATTCCTCACTGGAAAGTGTGCATTATTATACATATTCTTCCAAAGGGAACACTGAGGTTTTGAGGAAATTAAACGCCTTACTCAAAATTAGTCACAGCTACTAAGTGAAAGAGCTACCATATGAACTCCGATTGTCTCATGCCAAAGTTTCTACTCTTAAATGTCCCTTTCCTCCCAACATAATTATTTTAAAAAATAGTAAAATTGATTTCTAATTAATAACTAGCTGCCAGAAAAGAAAGCTATTCAATGTTTCCCAAAGTCTCAAGTCATTTCAACATGTTGATGTTAATAAAATCATTACTCGAACTCCCTGCCCCCTCAAATAAAAATCATACAAACATGGCTTGCTTTCTGAAAATGCTTTCGCTGTCAATTATATTTAAAACAATTACTTTGTTGATCATTTAATCATCTGAAGGAAATAAATGCCACTATGGGGCATTAAGAGGCTAACACAGTAAAGAATCTGAGCTGCAATTATAATTTGTTTCTTGGCAACTAATAGTAAAAGTTATAAAGTTGATTTTTAGCACATCTATAAGAGGCAGCATTATAGCCTTGGGAATATTGCGACAGTCCTTAACAGTATAATGCTGTGAGTAATTTGCTTTTGCCACTATCATAGATAAATTATTTTGGATCTGCTTGGTCAAAGCCCTAAAGAATTCTCATTAAAAGTCAGCTATTATTGTGTGCTGTTTTCTTCCCCTCTGTCCCCCATTATACAGAACCCAACTGCATTGGTTATTCCATGCATTATAATAAGCTGAAAAGAATCAGCAAGATAAAAACAGATTCATTCAATAACTAGGGGAAAGGAGTTCATCACTATAATAGTTCCATTTCCTATCTGAAACAGCACTTATTAAATGTAGTCATGGTTAGAGTAAATTAAAAATTTTATAATGGATACGAGTGAGAGCAATAGGGATTTTAAAGGGTTCTATATGCTGTAAAAAGGGAAAAATAGTAGTGAAATTTAAGTGGTCTTATATCCAAGAGCTTAGGAGTTTTTCAGGCACAAATTTGCTCTTAAATGATCACATTGGTGGGTCACATTTAGGGAACAGAATTTAATTTGTTTGGCCTAGAGGAATAATATTACATTCATCAAATTGAAAATCTTTAAAACAGTAGTATCATGGTTTACTGAGATAGTTTTTTCTTGAAACTGGAATATAGGTACTATCTATCAGGAAAAAATTATTGCATTAAAATACAAAAACACAATAACAGGTTAAGTAATGAAGGAGAAATAAATATTTTAAGAGCTTTCATAGCAAAAAAATAAAATTATATGGTTAGGTGTGTTTGGAAATATGTTGGTCACATTAGAAAGAATTTATCTTGTGTAAAAGGATGTACATTAGAACTGCCTGCTTGAGGATGTCTTGGGCAAGATATCTCCCAAATAAACCAAGAGCTCATGACTCCTGTTTGTCCTGTTGACACGTCACATGTCAGAAATCCTGTACTGAAGAACAGCACAGCCCTACTCTCCTGACTTGTGAGGTGACTTGGTTTATAGTAACTGAGAAAGCTGAGAGTAACCTGAGTAACCTGAATGGAGGCATCAATTAGTCTTCCTGCCCTTTGCTGCTGCCAGAGAGGTCAGGCACTCCCAGCGTCGTCTCAGATGGGTAATCGATGCAAGGCACGCTAGCTAAAGCAAACCTTTATTCAGTCAAGGACATATGAGCAGCTATATTCTCTGGTAGAGTCTTCAAACACACTGTTAGAAATAGCAGTTGAAGATGTTTCCAGTGGTAACCATGACTCTCACTATCTTCAGTCCCTCTTCACTAAATTTAGGGAAAAAAAGCACACCTAACCTGAGACAGATATACAGTGCTGAGTAGTCATATTTTTTCCCTCATATCAGAAGTACTAATCATGAAAGAAACTTAATTTCTACTTAAATATCATATAAAAATGTTATTTTGCCCAAAAGATAAGAGGTGTTTAAACTCACAGATTTACCATGTCTCTATTGGAATAGAAATTAGGGATTTCCAATATATCATATACATTTTTTGTTTGTCTAAAAGATCAAATGAAGGGGCTATGTCTATTTCCAGTTAGCAAACATTTATAACCTAGGTCTTTGTACCCTACGGGCTCAGCAAAAACTTATTAAATAAAATGTAATGCAGTGGATGCCTATAGGTAATTCATCAAATATTTATTGAGCTCTGACTCTACAGCAGGCTTTATGCTGGGTGCTAGGGAATCAAAGATGAGGAAGACACAGTCTCTTCCCTTAAAGAATTCTACTGAGGGGAGAGGGTATGTCGCATAAATTTGTGCAATACATAGGCTATGATGTAAGTATGCACAAAATGCAAGGCAAATGCAAAAAGAAACAGTTAGTTCTACCTGAGGAGCAATATTTCAATCAACAAATATCTGCTCACTGCCTGTATGCATTAGGTTCCATGCTAGGTGTTGGTATTACAGCAGTGAACATGAAAGAAAAGGTTCCTGCCCTCATGGAGCTTGTATTCTAGTGAGGGAGACAGACAATAATTTAGTAAATAAGAAAAAAAGTGAGATGATCATACAGTATGATAATAATTGTTCTGTTGGAAAATGTTTAAATGTTTTAGAAATTAAATGGAGGGAAATGGCTTTCTAGAGGGTGGTCGGAGATGGTGTGCTTCCACAGAAATGCTACATATAGAAGAGTTTTGTATGGGGAAGAGGGTGAGGGTGGGAGCAAACTAGGAGCAGAAGAAATGAGGCTTGAAAACAGATTCCTAAGCATGGACGGGCTGGAAATAAAAACACTAAGCAATATTTGAATTTTGAAATAAGCCAAAGCAGTGCCCTAAAGGAGTCCATGTGAATGTTTAATTGTTACAGTCACTGTACAAAACATATGGATCATATCACACAAGATTAATGCTTTTAAGATGCAAAAGCAAAGCATCACTTATGCCTGCTGGAAAGCCATTACTGTCCCACAGAGCATACAATGAATAAAGAGTACCGGCAGGCTGCTGGCTGAACTTTACAAGCATAACCAGTCTTTCACAAAACTGAAATAGCCATCCATCCCTACATCCAAAGAACAGAACTGTTCAATCTATGGTTGAATGGGAATTGACATAAGAATCCTGGGAATCTTGCAAGAACAACAGGCTGCTTTGTAAATTGCCCCTAAAAGTATCTGTCTTGTGTTCCAGATGGTTAATGAAAACAGTATTAAATAAATATCTTGAAGCCAAATGATGCTGTCTCATAGTCTATGGTTACACATTGGTTCCAAAACTCCTCTAACAGTCATCCCTCTTGCAGCCTTTCCAAATGAAAGCAAAGAAATACTTGCTAGTCTGAAGGAAAGCCATATGTTCTATTTCGCTGCATTACCTCCTTCACTTATATGTCCAGTACACAAGGACGAGTTCACTGCTTCTGGAAGGCTTTCTAAAACTTAAAATATATAAAATATCAGTTGCTGTCTAAATGTTCACAAGAGCTAATAGAATGAAGAGTAACTATTATTTTTTAGGCAATTTGTAAAGAAAAGGAGTCCCTCCTTCACTTTGATGTGCACAGGGAGAAAATGAGTGAGTGGTTACTTTGAAGGAAGAGGAGACGGGAGACACAGTAACATAAGAGTGATGCCGAAGAGAGAAGGAAGATTGCTGTGGGAATTGATAGAAAGTAGGTTGATAGAAAGCAAGAAGCTTGGCAGATCAAATGAAGCCTGGGAGTGGAGCTGACATATCTTCTCTGGCTTAACACCTGTCTTGGACAAAAGCTACTGAGTTGAGGTGAAGGCTTCATTATTACCCAATACCCAGAGTTTCGGTAACCACCTAAGTCCTCAATGCCTACAGGTTGTTCAGAAAAAAGGACACACTTTCTATCCACAGATAAGGAAATCCGTGGTGTAGACCTAGTGCAGCAAGATAGCAGCAAGCACGCAACCAGACTTCTCAGTCCCATCTGCATCCAGAATCCTACATGCAACACTTTTACGAGGTTTTCTCCCAGTTTCCAGTTGTTTTCAAATAGTTCTCCAGCAGTGTGTTGTGGAAAGGACCCAATAAGAATGTTGGATTCCCTTCCCTACCTACTTATGATAGCAAAGCGCAAAACAAAACTTAAATGAGCTACTACTGTCAATGAATGAAAATAGTACAAATGTTAAACTTGAATAAAACTTAAATAAATCAGTACTACTCTTGAATAAAAACTGTATCTTTAAACTTGCTCTTTCAGCCTATTAAAATACGGAAATTTCTGTCAACTTGAAAAGAAATTCAACCAAAACCTCCTTTGATGCTGCATTCCTTTTAGCTATGTCTCTCTCTTTCTCTTTCCTTTTGGTGTGCCCTTGGTTTCTCTACTTGTTTACTTCTCATTCACTCTCCACCCCGCTGTATCTGGATACTGTCCTTAGCTGTACCTGAAATCAGCTGGCAAAATTCACCTTTATGTTGCCGGATCCAGTAGGCATTTTTTAGTTCTTTTCTTATCTAATTTCTCATTTCTCTGCTACATTGGATATTTTCAACCACTCCCTGAAAATGTCGTCTCTCTGCCCTCTCATAATTACTAACTTCTCTGCTTCTTCCCTCCTAGTTTCCTTTGGGGGTTCTTCCAACCTCGCCTATCCTTTAAACACTAGTGTTCTCCAGGGTGCCCTTGGCCTGCTGCTCTTCTGTCTTTTTTGGGTGATCTGATACACTCTCATGATTTTAATTCTAACCTTTATGCTCTTGTCTACTTACTGTAAATCTTCAATCCTACTGATGTATTAGCCTCATATATTCAACAGCCTGATTAGCATAGACATATATATTTGAATGTCCTTTGGATAAGGTGACTTTACATCCTAGCTTTTTTGAGATAGTTGTGGTTTACATTTATTTTCCTGGCAAAATTATTAATAATGGTCTTTTTCACATTCATAAGTATCCAAGCTTGGATGACAAATCATAAAACTTGGTATGTCTTAAAGTAAATTTGCCATCTCTTGATTTTCAACCCTAATCAGCGTTCAAACTCAGTCAATGATACTCCGCCATCCAAGACAGAAACTTGGAAATCATTCTATACTCTTCACTCCTTCTTCTCACTCTCACTCAAACCATCCACCAAGCCCTGATAATTTCAGTTCATAAATATTTTCCAAATATTTCTCTTCTAATTCTATTGTCTTTGTCTTAGGACAGACTCTCATCATTTTCTGCCTAAAATATTAAAAAGTCATCATAAGTGTTTCCTGGGCTCTGGTATTCCAGTTCCTTAAATGCACACTCCAAAATGAAGCCACAGTAGTCAGTTTCTGAAATGGAAACCTGATTATATCACCCTGCTACTTAAAACTGTTCGCAGCTTAAAACTGTACCCACTAAAAGACTCAAGCTGAGTAGCATCTCAAACAAGGCCCTCCATGACCTGACCTTTATCTCTTTCTCCAGCCTCATGACCTCCCACTCCTCACTTCATATTTGATGACCTCGATATATGGAGTGTTTCCATGTTCCCTGCATATCCATGAAGATTCAGGCTTCCTCACCTTTGCAGCTCTTGTTGCATGAAACACCCTGTCAACTCTTGGCCTCTTTCTCTGTCAGCCATCTGTCAAGACTGGGGTCAGTCATTGTCTCTCTTGGGGAGCCTACTGGGTACCCCATTATGGGCTATATGTTGCTCCTCCATGCTTCCATAACATACTGTTTATGCTGCTGTCTTTTCATTTATCACATAATATCCTGGAATTAATACTTTATTAATACTTTATGCCTTTCTGTCTCATTAGAGTGCAAGATCCCTCTTAGTTATTTTTATTCCTTTCAGACATTTCTTCTTTAGATCTTTTTCTGTTGTCTTTTTCCAACAGGGCACGTCTTACTTTTATAATTGGAAGAAAATATTCCCATATACTTTGTCTCAGTGGGTCCTTAACATAGCCATTGATATTGATACTATCCCCCCTATACAGAGAATGAAAATGAGACTTAGAGAGGTAAAACAACTTACCAGAGGCTGCACAGTGAGGTGGCATATGTGAGACAGAAGAGACAGCCATATAAATAGTGTAGGCAATTCTTCTCACCATGCCACTTGCTTGGTCAATTTTCCATATTGCATTAAAGATGGGGACCCATATCTATTTTATTACTAGTTTCAATTTTCACAGCTTCACACAGAGAGAGTATCTTTGTTTTCCAATATTTAAAGATATGTATTTTTCAGACAACACAGTTCTAAACTCAAGCTAACGTTCTTCATTTGATGCTGAATCAAAGAAATACAAGTTACTTGTATATTCTGATCCTGGTGAAAAGAAAAATGGCATGCCTGTCTCCAATGTGGGCATGTATACCCACAACTTAAGGGAATTTTGAGGGTAATTTTAACTATATGCATTTTGCTTTAAGTGCTGACTTTGGAAACAAATCTCTGTGAAGATGTGTGAGGCTCTACCGTGTTCTTTCTATTCCAGAACATTCAGTGCATCTAGACACTACTGGTGAAGGAGAAACAGTATTTTTCAAGCACATTTGCTTCCCACTCTGAAGTTTTAATAGAAAAACAAACCAAAAATAAGGAAAAGACAATAAAACACAGCTTCTATACCAGCTGGGGATGCATTGCCCATGTTTTGGTGAATAATCTGCCATATTTGGTAGTAGAGTCACTCAGAATGCACCTCAGATGGTAACAGAATGCCTCTGAAACATTTTATCATCCACTGAGTGTTGCTTTTAAACACTTGCTATTCCTAGTGCATCAGCTTTCCAAATAGTAGTTCTTAGCCACAAGACACTTGGATTTTACAGTCCTTTGCTGAGTCCAGTCCACTCATTCTCTCTAACTCTGGAGAGTTTCTGTTAGTTTATTTTCCTTAATCCTTACAGGTCAGTGCAGTGATGCGTGTGTAGTAGCTGTGCAAGAAAGTCCTGGAAAAACGAAGATAATGTTCTGCAAAAATCTGAAGCTTTCAGGATTCCTGGTCTTTGATGGAGCCAGACTGGTGAGGGATTATTCTACAACACGCTTCCTCTATAGGGAAGAAGGGAGATGATTGCCCTGCTTCAAAGATGGGGAGGTATGTGAGTGCAAAAGGCAATACTGCCTTATTCTAAATAGTTGTAAAACTCCAATAGCTACCTCTAAAACTAAATGGAAAGAGATGGAAGAGAAGCCACTCTTTTCTCCTTAAGCAACAGGATATAATTAATCTAACCTTGAAAATAAGATATAATACAAGTGCTGAGGTCCAAGAGATAGCCTCCAGGGAACACCATAAGAGGCGACCATTGACTCCCAGAGAAAGTTTACTTGTCTTGCTGGTACTTTTGGTCTGCTTATTGTAGACCCCTGACTCTGCCGATGATTTCTAAGGATGTATGCTGCAGGATAGAAGCACTTTTACCTGCCATTCATTCTATCAGCTGCATGTTCTTCTTAAAAACGCTAGTTTGCACACTTTTGGATTTAATGGAGCAATAGAATAATCGTAGGAAAAAAAAAGGGGAGATGTGTGAAACCAACATAGATGTTCCTAAGTATTGACAATAAAAGCTACCATCACTACCACCACCATCTTCTACCATCATCAATTCATAAAAGAAAGAACTTTCCAACATTAAATATTATAGGAAGGGTACAATGGCAGGAGAAAAATTGTTCTTTAAATTGTCTAAACTCTGCCTTATTAAAAAAATATAGTACAATTTCATCATAGATTCGTTTTGGGAACCAGCATTTGAAAGTATATCCCAAAATATCTTCTCCACAAAATAATGAGAGTCCATTTATTTGACTTAAGAAAGGGGCCCATTCAAATGAAAATAGCAATGCGGTACAGTGAATAGACATCAGTACTTGAAGTCAGAAGCCTGAGTTTTGATTCCTAGATCTGACACTTATTAGTATCATGGACTTGAGGAAGTCACTTTTCGTCTTTGAGCTGCATATTCCACATCTATAAAAATAGGGATGATGATGATGATAAAGCATACCTCATGGGGCTTTTGTAATGACCAAAAGAAACAACAGATTTGAAAGTGCTTTGTAAACAGTAGGTATAGGCAATTTAGTTACTTTTCCATGGCATAACAGTGGTGGCTTGGATTATCAAAGAGAAAGAGAAGCAGTAGACAGAAAGGACCAAGAAATATTCTGTGGACAGGGTGACAATTTCCTCAGCTTTACAGTCCTCAGTGCCATGACAAAGCAATTAGGGAAAGTCATCAGGATTCTTTTGGAGGCAATTGGAGGATAAGCTCCTATGGTCCTCCATATTTATATCGTGAACTCTCTACAGCTGACTGAACAAGACTGTACTACAAATCCAGTAAATACCTCACTGATTTCCATTTTTCTACAAACACAATTTCAGCCAAAAGACAATTCGTGGTTAACAAATTTCATATCGAGCCAATTAGCCAGATCATCTACCTGCTAACTGCAGCAACATTGATTTTTGTTGAAATATTAATTATCCAAGACAAGATTTCCTTCTTATCCTTCAAAAAAAGCTTAAAATGCACTATTTTACATCATTGCCAAGGTTAAGAGGAAGATGCTTATGATGTGATTATAATTTATATTCCCAGATTCACCATTCATTTTAGAGGCAACAAGGCCACCTGGTCAAATGAAGGATACATTTGTGATGCTTAATTTCCAGCAGGAAATGGAAATGACACTCAAAGTAATGAACATCAAGGCTCCACAGATGTAATACATTCGTTCATCTCTAAGTGCCAGCCTTTGACTATTTTGCCTACATTTCAGTAATTTAAAAACCTTTAATTCAATGTAACGTTTATATACAAATGTTTTCTAGCTTCATCACTTGGTTGACAAACAGCAAATGACGTCACACACCCACTGCTATGTGACAATATTTTAAATTCTTCTTCCCTCTAAACAATTAAAGAAAAAAATACAAAAATACTAAGAAGACAATCTAATTTAAGAGCTTTTATCTGCAACCTTCAGAGCACTGAACTATGTGCCAGGCTATCAGGATAAGTAAGCTACACTTGCTGCTACCACTGAACCCACATTCAAGACATTGTTTCTCATCATTATTAAGATGTGGATCAGAGAGCAAATCGGAGAGAGAAAGGGGATCAGAACCCACTGCCTGGGATTCCCAGTTGGGTACTCTCAAGCAGGAGCATTTCTCCAACGGGCCTTGCATTTTCCACCTTGGCATAGTCCATGGACTAATTATGTCTCTGTTATCTGTCAATGAGACCACTAAATGAAAATTTTAAGGCGATAAAGAGTACTTTAATAAACTTCCTTTTTCAGGATACACTAGCTAGGCTCCGATTAGCTGAGGCAAACAATGGGTCTATTTTGAAAATCAATCACAAGACAGCAGCTCAATAAGAGTAGAGGGAGAGTTGTCACTCCAGTGTCACAACATGTCTCTGATCAAAAAGTTACATGCATGCCAATCACTTGATAACAAAGGAAATATTCTTTGGGAGATCTAGTTTCCCTTCCTCCCCCAGGTTGATATATCTTCCAAAAGGAAAGCACATTCATCTTTGTCTCTGAATTTATTTTGCACATTTAGCTCTAAAATGTTAAAATTTTCAAGGGTGCCATTCCCACTAGCTTCTCTTTGGGACCCTGGCTTCCACATAGAGTGACTTACTATCCTGCTTATCCAACAAAAATTTAGTGAATAAAGTAAGGCAATGGTGGAGTTTCTAGTGGGGCTGACACGCAATAGATAGACTGACAGATAAAATTAAAGACTATTATTTGGGGATATATAAAGAAAACCAACAGGCACTGAGAAAAACAGGACTCAGGAAGGACACTTTAGCCAGTGTGGCAGAGGTAGGTGATATTAGAACTTTGCACACTCATCCTCCCCAAAATTAGCCTTATTGTGACTTTGGACTTTAATTCTGATTTGGAAGAAGTGATGATAAGACATGCTTTCCTGGGGGTGAAGAGTAGGATTCCTTTGTAAAAGTTACAGACGGGTGATAAAATTCTGAAAGGTTCTTACTCTCCCGTTGCCAAATTACTAAGCTCGTGAAATGTTCTCTCTTTTTAAAGCTGGTGGTTTATCCTTTCTGGCACTCAATAATGTCAGTTTCTACGTGTATGGGTACAGTGTCATCACTGAAGAAATACCCACTAAATATTTGTTGTGATCAGTTTTAAATTTAACAAATGCTTATGTACTTGGCAAATGAAAGAGATTTCCTGAAGAAGGAATTGCCTTATAAATCTATGGGATGCTCTCCGAGAAAACTAGAGACAAAGACAGAAAGACAGAGGAACGTCTATGGAGCTATTTACAGGTATAAAAACTCTACGTAATAAAACACTATTTCACTTTATCTAATCATACTTAATTGATGATTAATACCAAAAAATTATTTAAAAAACCAAAAACACAAATGAGGCTATTAGAGCAGAAACTGATTAGCTGTCCAATATATGAAAACAAAGTTATCTTTTCTACTACATACCAGATATTTTGCAGCTATTTTGAGATTCTTACCACAACCATGTAAGGCAAGTACTTTGGGCAGAAGGACCAGAAGAAATGGATCCTTAACTGGGACAGAAAGAGCATCAGCAGCATCATGTGAGCTCCATTCTCAAGCACTGTCAGGTAAGTGGGTTCTTCCTGACTTCTTAGCGTCTTCAATCTTATCCTCTCATCTTGTGCAGAAACTTAGTGATGACAAGATTAGTGATATTCAAATTCTATTGTCTGTATCTCTGGACTATACTCAGCACTGCCACCTACCGGTTGGAGTTTGAGGTAAGGATTAAAAGAGAATTCATCCTTTAATGTCTGGCACGTGCAAAGCAAGTAAGAATTGTTAGCTCCTGTTGTTATTACTGGTGGTTGGCTGGAGACGTGTGAGTTGATGACAGGACTTAGAGAAAACTTCCACTGCACTGAATGCCATGCAGATTTTAAAACACTGACCATGTTTTATGGGAATATAGGAGAATTTTCCTAATCTTCAGCCAGTAAACTGACTTGCTTAAGTATAGTGACTCCAGGAAATCTTGAGGTAAAAATGCAGAATAAATAAATAATCTTCCCTTTTCTCACACCTTACCACCATCTTCTACTCTGCTGCATTCGCCCCCTGCTCTGGGAACTTCAGCCACACAGACAGAAAAAAATCTGAATGAGCAAATCCTGTCTACAGTCTATGTTTTCTCCTCTCTTGAAATGCCTTGTTCTTTTCTCTGTACTTCTCCACTTTTTACCCCTCCTTGAACATCTGTCTAACCAGCTACCTTATAAACAAACACTACTTTCAGGCCATTTCTCCTCTGCTGCTGCTTATTCTGTCCTTGGTTCCTTAGAAATCAAGACTTTCTACCTTCCTAACACTCACCATACTTGAGGTGACTTGTTCAATGTCTGTCTTCCTTGCTGGACGTAAACTTCATATTTGTCCAGTTCACTGATGCATCACTCCTCATCTAACACAGTGCTGACTACCTAGCTGATATTCATTAAATATTGGAAGAAAGAAAAACGAACACACAAAAGAAATCTCCAAACTGAGTATAGATAACTCAATTTTTCACTCATGTTTACTTGGATGATGTGGTGATATTTTCCAAAGGTACTGTTTTTCAATTTTGAAGGAGAATTAACAATTTCTTGACAATATAGATAATTACGTAGTAGAAATCTCAGGTTGTCATTACTGATGTTGAATTATATGTAGGATAAATGGTTTGTTAGAGTAAAATGAAGCTTAATATCCTAAATAGAGCAATTGCTAATTGTGTGTGAAAACTTGGAACATCTACAGGGTACAAGGAACAACGTTTAATGTTGAGTAAAATATAAAAACATGTCCAATTCTCTGAGTGTATACAGACTACTGAGAGGGCCAGACAAAACCATATGGTGTAATTCTAGTACTTCATAATAAATACTGGAGTACTCAGAGACAAAAGAGATGAGAAAGCATAGCATTCACATGTTAGTGAGCATTCTATAGATCAACAGGTGGAGGAATGTTCATGAACATACAAATTACATTTCCCAGGCATTTAATTCTCTAACTCTAAAATACTATCATTATGGCCCTCCCATGGATGAGGACACTAGAGTTGAGAGGAATGTGGAAACTTTCTCAGGGTCACACAGCCTTTTGGTGGTAGATACAGAGAACAGAACGTACAAAGCCAATAAGAGGACTGAAAGGGCCAGCCCGGTGGCGCAGTGGTTAAGTGTGCACATTCTGCTTTGGTGGCCCGGGGTTCGCTGGTTTGGATCCTGGGTGTGGACATGGCATGGCGTGGCAAGCCATGCTGTGGTAGGCATCCCACATATAAAGTAGAGGAAGATGGGCACGGATGTTAGCTCAGGGCTAATCTTCCCCAGGGGGGAAAGAAAGAGGACTGAAAGGTCTATGCAAATTTAGAAGAAGTGATTTATTATAAAGTACTCTGGTGGAGATAGGAAAACTGACATTCACCCCCCCCTCCCCCACCCAGGAAGATTATCCCTGAGCTCACATCTGCTGCCAATCCTCCTCATTTTGCTGAGGAGACTGGCCCTGACCTAACATCCATGCCCATCTTCCTCTACTTTATACGTGGGATGCCTGCCACGGCATGGCTTGCCAAACTCTGCCATGTCCCAAACTCTGCTGTGTCCACACCCAGGATCTGAACCGGTGAACCCCGGGCCTCCGAAGAAGAACGTGGGAACTTAACTGGTGGTGCCACTGGGCTGGCCCCAGGAAAACTGACATTTTAAAATAAACCCTGGGTCAAGAGTATTCTTTGTTCTGAGAAAACCCACCAAGGGCCCTTTAGGTATGCAAATACAGCAATTACCTCTCCACACTTCCTGGAAGAGTTAGCAATGGAGATGTGCTGGCCAATGTTAAATGGTCTGGCAGCTTATTTAATGGTTCTCCTAGGACTTCAATGCCTTAGAGAAAAATATTTCTCTATAGATTTAGAGTATGCTTGACCTATAAAATAGCAATTGCTCTTACAAAATCACAAGCATTCTTGTTAGAGGAAAACAGAACTGAGACTCTGAGGAGTAAGGAAAAATGAATTCTTTCTCAAATTTGAGGAAACAGTGGATTAGATTGTCAAGGCTCCAAATCTGATGTTTTTTAAGATTAGACAGCCCAGAATTTATCAATATTGAATTTTATATTACATGCCCAAAGGCCATATGCTTTGCATATACGGAAAGTAGGATGGAGTTTATAGTTTATGTGATATGTGCATCATATTTCTTTGATCTTATGATGCTATTAATGGATACTTC
Source organism: Equus quagga (assembly GCF_021613505.1). Lineage (NCBI taxonomy): Eukaryota > Metazoa > Chordata > Mammalia > Perissodactyla > Equidae > Equus > Equus quagga. The sequence goes on from NC_060267.1 coordinate 111,949,976, forward strand.
TTGATTTCAAAACTTACTATGAAGCTACAGTAATCAATACATTGTGGTACTTGTGTAAGGACAGACATAGATCAGTGGAATAGAATTAAGAGCCCTGGGGCCGGCCCTGTGGCTGAGTGGTTAAGCTCAAGGGCTCCCCTTCACCAGACCCCGGTTCACTGGTTCAGATCCTGGGCACGGACCTACACACCACTCATCATCCTGGGCACAGACCAACCACACCATGCTGTGGCTGCATCCTACATAGAAGAACTAGAAGGACTGACAGCTAGGATATACAACTATGTACTGGGGCTTTGGGGAGAGGAAAAAAACAGAGGAAGATTGGCAACAGATGTTAGCTCAGGGCCACCAAAGAAAGCTTCCTCACCAAAAAAAAGTATACTTTAAAAAAAAAGAAAAGAATTGAGAGCGCTGAAATAAACTCTTACATTTATGGTCAATTGATCTTTCGACAAGCGTGCAAGACCATTCAATGGGAAAATAACCATCTTTTCAACAAATGATGCTGGGACAACTGGATATACATACACAAGAGAATGAATCTGAGAAAAATTTATATAGAATGAAGTTGAACCCCAACATCAACATACATAAAAATTAACTCAAAATGGAGCATCAACCCAATATAATACACTGTTAATGGATTATACAATGCCACGTCAATTTGGAAAAGAATTTGACAGTTGCTCAAAATGTTAATCATAGTTACTATTTGACTTAGCAATTCCACTCCTAGGAATATACCCAAAAGAAATTAAAACATATGTCTACATTAAAAAACTTATAAATGAATGTTCATAGCAGCTTTATTCAGAATAGCCAAAAAGTGGAAACAACCCAAATGTCCAACAACTGATGAATGGACAAACAAAATGGTGTTATTTCCATATAACAGCATACTATTTGGCCATAAAAAGAAATGAAGTACTGATGTATGCTACAACATAGATGAACCTCGATAATATTATGCTAATTGAAATAAACAAGTCACCTACTGTAGGATTACACTTATGAAATGTCCAGAATGGGCAAATTCATAGAGACAGAAAGTAGATTGGTAGTTGTCAGGAGCTGAAAGGAATGAGGATTGCCTATTAATGAGTATAGGGTTTCTTTTTCAAGCTAATGAAACTGCTCTGAAATTAGATAGTGGTGACAATTGCAAAACTTTGTGAATATACTAAAAGTTAACTAAATTGTGTATCTTAAATTGTGTAATAATATGGTATATAACATAACAAGCTGTTACCAAAAAAAAGAGATGGTATTGAAAGTAAGAGGCAACAGTTCCTTAATGATTTAAAAGAAGAAAAAAAAGACAAACACTAAAAAATGTACTTCTCAGTTCAAGAAAATAGAGTATTAAAGAGGAAATATTATCTTATATCCAGGCTGGTAAAGGGCAAGGCATTTCTGTTTCTCTTATATTTTTTCATTGGTTGATTCATATATTCATTCAGCTTCATTTATCATGCAAATATTTATTCAGCACTTATTCATAAATACCTGCCTTATTGGTGATAACATTTGAAAAAAGTAGGGGAAAGTCATCACCGAGGTTACAAATAAGAAAGTCCATTTGTTGATTTCCTTACCCTCCACCTACCTTTTTAAAATAAATGTGGGCTACTTAAAAGATGATCTATAAGTATAATTAATCTAAATTTTATGAGGCTGTGATAACAGATTGCTCAAGCACAAGACTGTATTGAATTTTGGAGGATGGGGAAGTAAACGCTATGAAAAAATGAACAAATCTGAAATGCTAATGATATACAAGAATGCAAGTATTTGGCAGCAAATTAATACACTGATCATAATTAGTGTGTATCTTAAATACATATATCAGGGAGAAATTACTGGCCGGCAGTGCAATCCGTTGAGAGTATAGTGGGTAGTACAGAATTTAATCTCTGGTAAAATATCTAACAGAATAATTTAGTTCTTAGAAAACACACACATGCACACATACACACACCTACCTTTTCATGATGCCCCTGAATTTGAGATTTAACCTCTAAATCCTAAAGCAGACTTTACTCTCTACAGAGATCACATGTGAGAGCTGAGGAGTGGTGCATAAAGCACATGTCAGCTAGGAGGTAAATGGCTTGTTCAGATGAGTTTACTCAGTTAAAGTGCTGATTGGGAAGACAACGGAATATGGCCCTCGATAGCACAGGGGCTTTCTGCAGCTTGAAATGTCATAATAGGAACCATAACAATGCATGAGAGACCACAGTCGAACTGTTACAGCCACAGGTAGGTCAGACACTCTAAATGTGATAATAGCTAGTTTCTACGGTTTTAGAGTATCAGACAAAGGGGTCAAATTCAGGGAAAATGACCTCGAAGAAAAGAAATCCAGAGAGAGGGCCTCAGGGCCAACAAACTACTCTGAATCACTTCAAATCATTGTCCTATGGAGAAAGGACCAATCCTGCCTATTTTAGAGAAGACCTAGAGAGAGGCAGAAAAGTGCTGGACAAAAGAAGAGGTTACTTTTTGAATTTCTGCAGCTACCTTTTTTCATTATTTCATCAAATCATGCTATATAAGGTTCAAAACCCAGTTATGCTCTCCAGGGGAAAATGCATAGGGTGACAAAAAACTTGCACGGATTATCCCACATTTAATCAAGGCCATTCCTCTCAATACAATGCTCCGTAACACAGTTAAGTTACAAAAGCACCTGATTTCAGTCTCATTCCCTAGGAGGTTTTATTTTTCCTTGATGACAGTGTTCTGGAAAGAAAAGGAAAGAAACTGTGAATATGTTGGTCTATTAGTTTCCTAGGGCAGCTGTAAACAAGTTAGCACAAATTTGGTGGCTTAAAACTATATAAATTTACTCTCTCACATCCTGAAGGCTGGAAGTCTGAAATTAAGGTGTCATCAGGGCTGCGCTCACTGTGAAGGCTCAAGGGGAGAATTCTTCCTTGCCTCTTCCAGCCTCTGAAGACTGTTGGCGATCTTCGGCAGTCCTTGGCTGCATCACTCCAATCCCTGCCTCCGTGGTCATATTGCCTGCTCCTCTTTGTTTCTTCTTCTCCTCTGTCTTTTATAAGGACCTTGCCATTGGATTTAAGGTCGCAGCTGCACAATTCTGGATGATCTCATCTTGAGATCCTTAATTATATCTGAAAAGACCCTTTTTCTAAATAAGGTCACTTTGACAGGTTCTAGGTGGATATATCTTTGGTAAGTTACTATTCAATTCACTACTATTTACTATTTACTATTACTAAGTTACTATTCTACTCACAACTCACTAGGTGGTCAACTAGATTTTGAATTTTGAATCAATTGAATATTTGTATATGGTCTACAACATCATAACCTCTCAAATAAAAACTCTTGAAAAAGAATGGATAGTGATATGGTTAGAGTGATACTCTGTATGTGACATTTTCTCTCATCCGGAAGTTGCTCCTCTCTTTCAACTAAATGGCAACACTTAACTGATTGTTGACTAAAACTTTACCCAAACTTAAAGCAGAGTGATGGTAAGACTTGATCATCAGTGATTAAAAATTAAACTTGAGGGGCCGGCCCAGTGGTGCAGTGGTTAAATGCACACCTTGCAGCTTTAGCGGCCCAGGGTTCGCTAGTTCAGATCCCAGGTGTAGACCTATATACCGCTTGTCAAGCTATGCTGTGGCACACATCCTACCTAAAATAGAGGAAGATGGGCACGGATGTTAGCTCAAGGCCAATCTTCCTCAGCAAAAAGAGGAAGATTGGTGGCAGATGTTAGCTAAGGGCTAATCTTCCTCTAAAAAAAAAAAAATTAAACTTGAAAAACAATCAAAATTATTTTAATATTTATGGACTGAATTATTCACAACAATGAAACAAAAAGGCATGATATTTTAGTAACTTGATTTTTTTAAAATTAAAATACAGTGTTAGTTGTTTTTAACTTCAGTGATTTTTTTTTAAAGCCCTGTCTGATCAAGCTTGTTTGGATTCCCATCTGGTCTTGGTTGTGAATTTTCATGTGTACTGTATACTCAGAATGCTCCTGAATTTTAAAAAAATCTCTATACTTCATTGATTTAGTCACAAACTACTCTTTGTCAGTCATATAGACCCCAAGTGGGACTGTGGGATGACTGGAAGGAGATACACCCAACAAACTAACAGCTGCAATTAACTAGTGTCTATACATTAACAGGTTTTGTGGGAGGGACAGAAAAAAATACAAGTGAGAATAATGTATATATGTGAATTTCAATTATTCATTATACCACAACTCACAATGGTCACCATCACTAAGAACCAATAGCATGGCCATAAATCGACTAGTTGTTAAGGTTCACCTTACAGAATTCTCAATAGACATGAATTGTCACCAGAAATGTCCTTCTACTACTACAGTAAATGGCAGAGAGTATCTACAAAAAGGACCATTTCAGAAACTCAGCAAGTTTGGTTTGAATTCTTCTAAGTACTCAAATGAGAAAAATCTATTCTTTTTTCGAGGATCAAAGCTTTCAAATGATAAATGTTTTCGGTTTGTCATTCAAATGTTCCTTAGTGGATTAAGTTTTAATTGATCTAAATATTCACAAATTATTTATCCAAACAGTCATCCGTCAATATTTTATCGCTCAGAAACAAAAGTTTGCCTATTTAAGCAGCCTTCCGAATTAAAAATCAGTCAAGCCAGTCATGGGTTTGGCCATCTATCAAATCCCCAGCTATTGTTCCAATTGACTGCATATTTCATTCTTTGGCTATGAAGGATAAACTAATTACTAAATATTAAAAGCAATGAACACTTGAGATTTACTATGAATAGAAGCAATGATCAAGGCTCAAAAACCAGGTTGTCAAGAGCCCCAGTTAGAATACAGTACAACCTTCAAAATTTAATACATTTTTCTAATCATTATTACCATCATAACCACAATTGTCAGAGGGTGCCCCAAATTAAGGAGAACTCAGACAAGGTTTACTGTAGTAGGCACAAGAAAGATCTTTTTCAATGAAGCTGTCTAACCAGCTGCTGTTCATCAATGTGATTTTTTTATCACAAAAAATGTTGGCTGCCAAATAACTGATAAAGCTAACTGAAACTAACCTCAGAATGGACTGGTTTATTGAGTTACTTTATCCTGATAAATACACTTCTTGAGGTCACAGGAAGGGCAAAACTGAGTGGCTTTTGCACCTAAGACCCTTCACTTACCAATTCCATCCTTTCTCTTTTTTTTCATAATTTCCCTTTTCTATCCCCTTCCCTTTAATGCAAGTTCAGGAGGTAGATAGGCAGGGCATGAGTAGTGTACCAGTTTAGTTTCTTTTCTCACCTCAGGCGAGGTACCAAAAGAGAGAAGCATAGATAGCACTCTGTTGCTTCCTTCAAAAGAACACCAACTTGCCATGGCCAAGACTATGCCAGTTTCCCTACAGCAGGCAGGCAACTTGATTTTGTCAAATAATTTAATTTAACCATGAGCAATTTGGAGGTACTTAGGTATGAATGATAGTCATCTTACAACTTGAGATGATGAATAGCTTAAGTCTTCTGTTTTGAAGATCTGAACTGTTACAAGACAGTTGAACTTCCAGGAAGAGGCCCCAAACAATGTTTATGAAGCAATCAGTTTGACAGGCTAAAATCTGCAGTTATTGGATTATTCTTTTGGAAGCTCCTCATAATAATCTATATTTAAAGTGCATCTTTTTCACATGTGGGGGAGTAATGATATGGGACTAAGAAAACTTATAATAATATATCTTTTACTGCTTGGAGATATACTGTTTACCCACAGTCATAATAACCCACAGTTATTTCCATAAAATATCAATATCCAGAATGTTTTACAACCTACTTGCAATAAACTGGAAATTTGCATATTAACTTTTAGAGCAGAAATATTGTTATTAATTTTTCTCATTATGGAACCTGAAACCAATTATATTAAAATTAGAGTTGCAAATGTATGCATAATTGCAGTATATAACATTATGCTTTTAGATGCTAACAGTAAATCAACAGTATGACGGCATCAAAGAAGCCCATAAGTAAAAAATTAAAAACAAAAAACATAATGATGGATGTGCTACATTAAAGGTTGCAAACATTTTTTAAAAATCCAAGTTTCCGTCTACAAAGGAAACATTTTATCAACCATCCAAATCTATGGTTTGAATATAAATTCCATTTGAAAAGTGTAGTTTTAAGTGTCATGGGGGAACTGTGTGTGTCAAATGCCATGTAATGGACATCTGCTCAGGAGTTAGGTGCTCAGGTTCCTATGCTGGCTCCTCCTCCTTCTACTGTACCCTTGGTGAAAGTTATCTCATTTCACTAGTCCTCAGATTCTTCACCTATAAAATGAAAAAAACACCTATACTTCCTGTGGTTATGCTGAGAACTTAATAGGATAATGCTTCCAAAGTACTCATCATAATATCTGACATAGATTGATAAAATTCTAATAAAAATTATAATAATAGCTAACATTTATTAAACTCAATGTATGCTAGACAATGATCTAGAAGTTTTATCAGCATTAATTTATTTGATCCTCACAACAAAGGGAGTATAGTTATTAACCACATTTTATGGATAAACAAACTGAGGCAGAGAGAAGTACTTTGTCCAAGGTCACAGGGTTACGGGAAGAGCTGAAGTTCAACCCAAGGAATCTAATCTAGGGCTTGTACTCTTCCCACTCTACCTAAGCTCTTAATAAATGTTAATTATTATTCTTATTTTAAAGACAGGAAAGGGAGGGAAAGAGAGGGAAAGGAAGAGAAGAGAGACAGGAAAGTAGAGAAGGAGTTATTGACTAACGTTCTCATGCTAGGAACTATTCTGGGATTTTGCATATGCTTTATAATTTAATCTTCATAACAACCCTAAGGGGGAAGTATGGTTATCCCCAGTGCTGATTTGAAGTCTGAGTTTTAGAGACATCGTGGGACACACAAAGCGAAGTGGAGCAATGAACACCATTCCAGTCCATCAAAACTTAGGCAATAGAGTATCTCACCTTCTCAAGTCCACATTCCCAATTTTTTAAAAAAATAGTGACTTAGATATTTTGTGAGTGTATGAGTGTGTATTGCAATTTACTTTAAAAAATATCCATGTCTATATGTCAGAGAAAAAAAATTGTTTTGCAGCATAACTGTGTACAGTGATTCTCAAGCACATTTAGATTGGGATGTTCAGCTGGGGAAGTAGGCAGCTAGAGTGATGGGGCTATAGCAGTCAATATAGACACAGCTTTGGAAAAATCCTCACCACTAAGCTGTGGAAATAATGAACTGAAATTCCCTCTACTCCTGGCCTTATCTTCTGATTGAGTTGCCTACATTAGAATCAAAGGATGTCCAACTTGTTTTTCCCCCTGGGTGGAGGGGGAGGTGCAGCAGATGGAGGTTGGGGAGGCATGCCTAAGGTAAAAGGAAAGCTATTCCTAAACGCTTCATTGAAGCTATGCATACTTTCAGGCTTGAGTTTTCGGGATACAAAGACTATCACAAAGTCCTTGAACGCAGGAGTTCAACTCAGGCCCCAAACATGGCCTGATGACTCTAACATCCAATTCTTACAATTTATTCAACAACTACTATTGTGAGCTTACTAAGCGCTAGGCACTGGGTAGACCCTGGCAAATCAATCAACCAAGTTTTCTACCCCAGGTGAAATAGAAGGAGTAAACAATAGAATGGGTATTGGTAGCCTGCTGTTAGAAAGAGGCTATGGGGCTGGCCCCATGGCCAAGTGGTTAAGTTCGCGCACTCCACTGCAGGCGGCCCAGTGTTTCGTCCGTTCGAATCCTGGGGGTGGACACGGCACCGCTCATCGAGCCATGCTGAGGCGGCATCCCACATGCCACAGCTAGAAGGACCCACAACTAAGAATATACAACTATGTACCAGGGGGCTTTGGGGAGAAAAAGGAAAAAAATAAAATCTTAAAAAAAAAAAGAAACAGGCTAAGTGACAACAAGAGAAGTGATTGCTGATGGCTTAATATTGCAGGGGGAGCGAAAAACAAAATGTGATTCAAATTACATTATAATAATGTATGCTCATGAAAATGTCCATACTTCATCAAGAGTAACTTAAATTATGCTATGCCTGTTTGATCAAGGATTTCCAGCCTATAGGTATCGAATGAAAAAAGTCGGGGAGGGACAGGTTCTCAGAGGCATATCCATTAGCTAGAATTTTTGGTTATGTGAATTAATTTATTTTTGAAAATGCTAAATGCAAGAGATTATCAAATTCTGGCTATAAAAGCTCCATGAAAATATTTTAAAAATAATCCGTAATAATGTCTACTTTATAAGATTGTCCTATGGATAAAATTATTTAAAGTATATAAATGAAGCTTAAAGTTGTAACATGTCATATAAAGATGAAGAGATGTTTTTCTTATAAAGTAAACTGGAGCTAAGGTAGAGATGGGCCAGGGTGCACTGAACTAGGAGTAGAGGCTGGTGTTCCTAGGCTGTCACTTATTAACCGTGCAAATTACAATGAGTAATTCAGTTATTCAAATCTTCAATTTCATTTTTAAAAAGATACAGGACAGGAAAACTTTAAGGTCCATTTCAGCTATAAAGTCATATGATTAAAAATAACAAAATATTTTCACTTGCATATTATAGTGCAGTAACTATGGTCAAAAGACATTTTTTTTCTCAGTGGTTATGAAAACGCTTGGGGTGAAAGAAATTACACAGCAATATTCAAAAGCACTGTCATGCTTCACCTTACATCACTGAAGAAAGGTATTTCATTTGAATCAATTAAACATGATTTTTGAAAAAAGGCAACATCTTTGATTTTCTTTTAATTAAAAAAAGATAGGAAAAAAATCTAGAAACTATAGATTGATGATCTAGAGGCTGGACTCCAGAAAATGACTAAAATAGAAAGGGCATGGGTCTATAAAAATACGTCATCCCCCCAAATAATTTTATATATATATTTTCTTTGTTGTGTCACTGAATATGCAATTAATAACAGAATTCCTTTATTCATACATATAAAGCGTTCTAGACTCCGGAGATATAAGGATGGACAAGATAGTCTCAGCTCTCTCAGAACTTAGATTCTATCAATCACAGGAGTTAAATAATGAGAAAAAAATAAATATACAAAATCATTCCAGGTTATATTAAATTCTAATAAATGAAATAGAGGATGCTATTATGTAGAAGTAGAGGGTTAGAAGAAGGTAGGCAGAGGAGAGGAGAAGAAATGATAGGAATTACTTCCTACGTTAGACAGGGTGATATGGAAACTTTCTCTTAGAAGGTCATACCTAATTTGAGAACTAAGGATTATAAGAAGTGAGCATGTGAAGTATGAGGAGAAAAGCATATCAGTCAGAGGGAACGAAAGTATCAAGGTCTATTGTAAAAGATAGTTTGTCATTTTCAAGAAATTAAAATGAGAGCATGGTAATAAATTTGAGATTTATTCTAAGTGCAGTAGAAGGCATAAAGCAGCAAAATGCAATGATCTCATTTACATGTTTAAAAGATTATTCTGCCTGTTTTATGATAAATAGTTAAAGGTCTAAGAGAAGATGCCCAGAGACCAGGTAGGAACAGAAGCTGTAGAGACAGCAGCACATCTTGATTTTAACAAGGCATTGGCAAAGATTCGCATGACTTTAAGAACAAGTAGGAGGAACTGGGGTTCAATTATAGTATGTTTGAGTAAATTTGTAGCTAACTGAACAAGAGTATGCAAAGAATATTGATTTAAAGTTCAATCTCATCTTAGTGGAAGTTCTCTGCTGGCATGCTGCCCATCCTGGTCAACATGTTTTATCAACTATTTGAATGGACAGATGCTTATCAAATTTTCTGCTGATACTACAGTAGGAGGATAATCAATATGTCAGATAAAAAAAGATTAAAAATAAATTTCAACTGTGATAGACCAAAGGGTCACTACTCAGAAGGTGAATTTAATAGGGGTAAATATAATATTCCGAATTTAGGTTAATAAAATAATATGGTTGGGTAGCTCTGGATTAAAAGACATTCATGAAAAATCAATCCTCAGGTTTTACATGACTGTATGTTCAAAACAAAGTCACAATATGAGACCTAGGCTTTAAAAAAATGAGTATCATTGTCAGCTGCATTCATAAGTTCACATCATGGGATACTACTGTTCCCACTGTCCTGTGCAAACGTCAATGTACATGCATGGAATTGGGAACAATTCTATACGGTCACAATTTAATAGATGACTTAACATAATTGAGTGCATTGTGAAGAAGATGGTTGTGGATTAAGTACCTGGAGAAGAAAAGAATTATAGGACAAAGGACATGATCATATTTTCACATATTTGAACCCAACAAGAAACATAAGTAAGCACTGGGAGCGAAAGTGATGGAAATTTAGATATCTAGCTCAATTTTAAGGAAGAGATGTTGGGTTTTTTTTTGTATTTTTGAACAACTAGGGCAGTCTACTGTGGGCCAGGATGTTTTGTGATGAATAGGTGAGCTCTCTATTTTTAAAATTTTTCAAGTTGAGTGATTATCAGCCAAGAATTCTGAGGGGGGCAAGATGTTTATATCATACATGAAGTGGGATAAGCAAGGTGGATTGCAAACACTGGTCCTGAGGCCAACTCAACCACAAAATGGGTGGTAGAGCTTTTCCTTAGGCTAAACTATTCTATTTAAATAACTGTCCTTGAATATGAGATTCTGTCTTTCAGATACTTTTGTACTTGAAATGCCTGGACATTCACAAAAGGACAATCTTAAGAGTTGGTAATATGCTTTTAAATGTCAAAGTTAAAAAAACAAAATGTTGGTAATGCTATGTCAATCTCTATTTTTTGTTGTCTTTGAAAAATTTTTCCTACACTATAAAATGCAAAAAACAAAGTACAAGAGTGGCTGAATACAGAGATTTTCTCTACTCCGAAAGTCGATTTTATGATTACTTTCCAAAATGAATCCAACAAAATTCATTTGTCATTACTAAAAAATAAGTACAAATATTAAACTTGTATTAAACACTTGTATTAAACCAAGAGAAATAAACACTTTGGTTCTGTAGCACTCAATCAGACGTATTATCCTCCTATTATTCTGCACACCTAAGAATATTTGGAAGACTATCTCAGGAGACATTCACAAACAAAATAATCCTATTTCCCATATATACCTAATACTTAGAAAATTCATTTCTCAACTAATAAAAATGCCACCAAACGGCAATAATAGATTAAGCACTGGATTATTAGGTATATTTGATGTTGAATTCCCAGAGAAGATTTTGTTAATAAGCCTAGACTACAGTGTTACTGCCAACAGACTTTGTAATTATGAAACCTTTGACATTAATGCACCTTTATATGAATTGGGATTTTATACAAGGAAATACATAATCATATGCAAATACATAAACCCTTAAAAATGTAGCTGAACATTAATTCTCAAAGGTGTCTCTACTCAAATGTGTACTCACTGCTCTTGCCTATGAATTTTATTTTTAATTTGTTATTTCTAAATTCCACTTTCTTTGATATGTTCATGAACTTTTATTAGATGGTGGTCTTAAGATACGGCAATTTGTATTTTAATTGTTCTAAACTGGAAATATAAAAGACATAAAAGGTAATACTTTGTTTGTGTTTAGTTTTTCTTATTATTGTAGTTTTTAAAATTTTCCTATTCTATGAAATAAGGAAAAAATGGAGAATTATAGGAATAATAGACTACCAAGAGTTTTTTTCAACTTGAGTTTTATGGTTAAGGTGCTTCTCATATTCAGTTACTGGCAGTTCAACTGCTTGCTTATACACACTCTCTTTATAAAGTTTGTGTATAATCTGTTGTGTATGTAAACTTACATGTGTGTAAATTTGAGCGTGTGTGAATTGATGTGTGTATAGAGCATCATATAACCAAACTATCACATAATCAAACTATCTCAATCCTTATAAAAGCAGAATACATCTTCCCACTCAGATTTACAATTTATCCTACAAAGAAGACATTTCCCAAACATGAAAAAAGGGTAAATAAGATCATAGAACAAATTAAAATCTGTTTGGTTTTTAAAAAGAGAACTGTTTTAAAGCCTTATTGGTACAATAATACAAAAACTCAAGGTAACATTTGCAGCACGATATAATTGCTACTTACAAGCAAACTGAAGCTTTGCTTCTCTGCTAACAATTGTTCCAAATGAGTTTGTTGCTATGCACTGGTATGTTCCAGCATCTTGGGTTTTATTGGGGTTATTGATCAACAAGCTGCCTTCAACAACACTGTAGCGGAAATCCATACCAATGTCAACATCTGTTCCATTTAACTTCCACCTATAGTATAAAAATGCCAGTAGATAAAGCCTTGTAATATTAATCAATATTTCTGAATTGTCTAAAATATATAAAAACCATAAACATATAAAATATCTGTTATTTTTTTTAACCATGGTAAAAAAAATTAGAAATGCTGTACCCAGGATTGGTGACAACTTAATTGCTTATGCAAAGAGCAAGTCCTTTACAATAAACAATGATATTAAAATTTTAGCACCTGTTTTTGTGACTACTTATGATGCATAGACACTTTACTTTCTTTTTTTTGAAATTTCCCATAGTATCTTGTAAAACTTTCTTCAAATAGGGTTCCTCAGTAAAAGTCATTTTTCTAGTTTGTAGTTATCCTTTAAATGGGTCTGTACAGATGACAGAATACACCACTTTCACGTAGATTGCTGAGTATTCGATGAAATTGCAGCAGAGGTGCTTTGATTTGGTTCTTAATATGACTGAAATGGGTGACTGCAAAGCAGAGAAACTGTATTGATCTAGAGCTGTCTTCAGGACCAAACTAGCCTGAACCATGGATCACTTTGAAGATCTCCTTAGCCATTGGCACTCAAACATCAATCAACACTCCCAGTAAACTGCAGATCATGACATCAGGTAACAGAGGCAAAGAGTTTTGTTGTTCTTCTGTTTGTTTACTTGGATCATCTGTGTGTCTGACTATAGTGTTTGGCCCAATAAATTAGTTTTAGTGGGACTCACACATTTAATCAGCGAAGCTTTAGTAACAAGATATACTTTTTTTTTTTTTACAGCCAATAACATTCCAAAGAGAGCTTATCTTAACCAAATTGCCTTTCAAGAAGTCTTTGAATACCTATGAACTTCTGAACTAATACAATTCAATGACTATCTTATTTTCTTCTCCCCCTCCCTTCCAAATCCCATACAGAACATCAGGTAATGAAAACAGCATAGTTGGAGCTTCTGAAATATCAACAGTCTCCTAGTAGCATTCACATTGGGAGGCCAAAAAATAAGAAAACACTGAAGCACAAAAGAAACTGATCAGAAGCAATAACAGGAGTAAAGAATGAGACACTCCTTTTATTTCCTTCAAACAGAAAGAGACAAAAAAACAAAAATATTACTATTGAAATGTGTGTGTGAATACACACTCATTGTGCATGCTGTTATAACATTCTGGAGTACTATGACTGGTGTGCGTAATGTAAAAGAATTTAAATGAATAAATACAGGCCAGTTAGTTTCAAGATTTTGGATATTTGGTATCAACAAAAGTAAATGTTTAAAGAATGATCCCTTTCTTCCTGCCAAGATCTCTCTCACACTTCAAGGTCAACCTTAGAGGACACCTCTTCCAATTGAAGTCTTCTTCAACATTCCTAATCAAAATCAATCAAAGCTTCCCACAATCTCTTACAGAATTGTCTCTGCTCCTTTATGTAGGAATTCTGCCTTCACTGTAGGTAATTTGCCTACATCACTTTGTATTCTCCCTTTAGCAGCCTTGAACTTGACACTCTCATTGTGCTCAATGAATGCTTGTGGAATTTGACTAAATATTTTACTTCTTTGCTGGATATTTTAGCTTTGAGTATACACAGTTTATGAAGCATTCTAGCCCACCACACACAGCAATGTATGTTCACATCTATGTCTTTGAAAAGTAAAAATTTAAAAACATGAGGGGTAGGAAAAGTGGGCTAGAATCACGAATGGGACATAGCTCGCGATGTTTATAAGAAGGTGGGTATTAGAAACTGACATTGTTTTTAGGCTCGACAGTAACAAGAAAGTAACAAGCAATAAAAAAAGAACAGCTGGGTTGTATTCTAGCAGGTCTTATATGCACATGAATCTCTAGAGCTGACTGCCTGCTCTAGACATTTTTTTGAGTCAGCTATCATGTCTTGGCCATAACTCTCACTTCAAATGATAGTGGAGCAATTTAATATGACAAATCTAAGAACTCCAAGAGGAAATTGCAATATAATGTGAGCTGCAAGCAGAGTGTGGAATTTAGGAATGGGACCATGTGAGTCTTTTTAGAAAAGTGATTGTGGGGATAATGAGAAAACCTCTGTAGGTTTGTCTACACTAGTCATCTCTACCTAAAACACTTTGTAGAAACTCCGTTAATCTACTTTATCACCTGCTTTTACATACAAATAGCAAAGGAAAAGGGATTATTTAGAAAATAAAGTGCTTGCTGTGAAATGCAGTTAAGTCTGGATTACAAAGCACTATACAAAGTTTTATTGCAATGCAGTCACTGTTCATTCCAACTGAATGTGGGTTGCACTGAATTCCTTATCTTATTCCATACTGGAACACTCTTGAAAAATTTATAATTTATTTTCCATGTTTGAGAGATGTCTGAAGTACTGGTAATAAAGAGACAATGCCCATTTGGAACAAAGAGAGATTTTCCCAAGAGCCAGGGCAAATTGGTGAGTCTCATTAGCTGATTTCTGAATCACTTGGCGACTCATGACCCAACTCTCTCCAGAGAGTGGGGTTGTGCACAACCACACTGACACTGTGACACTCTGGAAGGTATGATTTTTCAGACCTTGCTGGGAAGCTATCTATGGGATTTGTTGTAGTAAAACCCTCTTTCTTTGTTCACTGTTTCAACTTGGCACATAAGAAGGGGCAGGACCTTTCTGACTTGGAATTTGCTGTCTGCAAACTTAGTTGAACACAAACCTCAGAGCAAAAGTACTGCAACCAAGTACTTGAACGTTCCCTCTGTCTAGAAAGGGAAGCTGTGTGCAATAAGTAATGTCATGTGTCCTTAGGGAACTTTAATTCAAGGGAAGTTGACACAAGACAAAACTTCTTACATTTTTCTGGGTCTGGGTCAATCCTTTCAAAGTTGAGTGGCAGGAAACAATGAAAACAGAAGGCTCAGTTGAGGGAATAAACACAAGGAAGAGAGGGCAGTTGGGGTGTCTGAGGGAAAAACCTGATACTGAAAATCTCACCTTGAATTTCTCCTACTTTTTCTTCCCCCTTAAAGTCAGCCTGAAGACTGAAAAAGTTCAGCTAGAAAGATGTTTGAAAATACCTGATCTCTCCATTCTTCCTCTTGCTCTTTCCCTCAACAAGAGGGTACCAATCAGCTATTACAGAGAAACTGCCAAGTGTGGAAAGGAAAGCAAAGTACACTGCAACCAATTGCTAGTTCATTTGATTAAAAGTTTTCTTCTCAGCTTTTGCTGGTAATCTTTAAAAACATAATAGGCTTCTGTTCCACGGCTTGTTTTAAATAACAAAGCAAGCCCCTATATCTAGAAGCACAGTGTTACAAGAGCAATGTTAGTTAAAAGTCACAGTTTGGGAAAAAGCAAAACAGCAACTGGCCAAAATCTGCTACAAAATTTGTTTTCATTTAAGGCTAGCATCTGAACTTACACTTGACTATGTACTAAAAACTGGGGCCATTTAACTCATCATTTATGTATGTAGGAACCTTTGCCTCCTGCATTTATTTTTTTCTACATAAAGCATTTTAAAATGTTTGATTTAACACTGAATTCAACATATTATAGGGAAAATAACTACATGTTCCTGGTTGCCCAGGACAGTGCTGGGTTTACACTTGCTGTCCTAGAATAATTATTTACAGTCACCTTTCACTCTCAAAAGTGTCCTGGTTTGGATGATAAATTATATGTTCACCCTAATTATATGGTCCATTAGAGAGTTGTTTTTTGGGTTTTTTCTTTCTGGAATGTGCTTGCTTCTCTTAACCATATGGCAAAAGATCATTCACTCTCCAGATGCAGTTAAATGTCTGCTTTTCTGTGAAACTTTCACTACTTTCCCTCCATTCTGAAGTAGACTTTCTTTCTTCCAGGATGCCCTAGAACTTGGACATCCTTTACTCACACTACAGCATAGCATTAGAACTATTCCACATCTAGACAGCTCCCAACGTGTCACTGTAGCTACTGCTGCTTCCAGGCCATGCGCAAAAACGTACACTACTTGCACATGTTGTTCATTGATCTTTGAATACCTCAAAGATGACTGGTACACTGCATCTGCTTCCTACTGTGGTTTAAACACCTTTCTCAGATGACAAATTTTTCAGAATCCTAATATATACCCAGTTCAAGGCAGAGCTGCTGTGGTGGAATCTTGGGTGGAAACTGCAGTTCCTCACCTCAGGTGATTCCAGAGCCAACTCCATGTACCCTGGAATTCAGTTTGAAAAACACTGGGGTGGTTCGATGAATGAATGAATGAAAGGGCACACAAATTAAATTCTAAAATAATTTCCACTATGCTAATAGTACCATCCCTTAACTAGTAGGGATGCCCTTTCCCCTCCGCCAATTTGAAAACTACCTATCTCAGTTCAGATGCCTCTTCTTCTGTGAATCCTTCTTAATGACTCTAATCTCTCTCTCCCCTAAACTATGGCACGTTATATATTATTTTGTTTTTTACATACTATTATATATTGGTTATTAGTTTAAAGTTTTTATCATTAAATTTGAATAGAGGTGAAACAATATTTATAAGATATATGTCAGTTATAAAGAATCATGACTAAAGATGTGACTAAGAAAAGGAATATTATTATTTTTGAAGTCTCTTATTTCTATCCTGATTCCAATCACTCTCTTCGCAATGGTTAATTATAATCTTTAATTTTGGCTTTTCCATGCCCTTGATTTTCTTTATGATTTTATCATGTATGTTTGTATCCTTAAACAACTGCTCTACCTCACTTGTTTTTGAACTTTATAAATATGGAATTATACTCTATATATTCTTCTACGACTTGCTTTGTTTACTCAAAATTATGTTCTTGTGATCCATTATGTTGTTGCAGTTGTAATTCACTCATTTTCACTACTGCATGGGGTTACCTTGTATGAACGTACCAGGTTATATTTATTTATATTATTTATATTATGTTAAATTTAGCCTTCTAAATTTCTGTTAATCTGGTAGGTTTGAAAGAGTATCATTTACTTTTAATTTGTATATTTCTGCTCACTAATGGTATTGACAAACTTTTTATATGTTTATTAGATATTTGATATTCCTTTTCTTAGAAGTATCTACTCAAGTCTTTTGCTAATGTTTCTATTGAGTTACTTGTTTTTTACTTTTAATTTGTGGGAATTCTTTAAATACTTTGGATGTTAATCCTTTGCCAATGGCATATATTAAAAATGCCTTCTCCCAGTTGGAAACTTGTAATTTTATTCATCTCAGTATATTCTGTTGAACAGAGGTTTTTAACATTAATGAAGTTAAATATTTTCTTTCATGATTTGTGCTTTTTCTGTCATATTTGAGAAATCTTTTCTTCCCTCCAAAGTCATAAATATGCATGCCTATCATCTTTTAAAAGTGCTGTAAATGTCCCATGTAGGTCTTCTAATCACCTGGAACTCGTCTTTGTATACATGCTGTGAGGTAGGGGTCTAATTTTATTTCATTTTGTTAACCATATGGATAATCCATTGTGCAGTACATCTCTTTTTCAGTTTATTTCTACTATTATCATGAGTTTTAATTTTTCTTTTTTTACCTTCATAAAACAGTATTCTTACTGTTTGAAATTGATCTTACGTGGAAATATTAACCTTGACCACTTGCTTTACTTATCATTTGTTCTTGTATCTCAGATATTCTACCTAGAATCATTTTTATTCTACTTAAAGCGTATCTATTAGAATTTCCTTTAGTGAGGTCTGCTGGGGTCAAACTTCAGTTTCTGTCTGCCTGAAAACATATTTATTTTTTTCTCCTTTTTAGAAAGTATTTCTGCTATACAGAAATTTGACAGTTAATATCTCTCAGCATATTGAGGATGCTGTCTTCTATCTTACTTTTTTGTTGCTATTGGGAAGTCAGCTTCTGGTTTAATTGTCATCTCTTTGAAGTTTATCTGTATTACAACTTTGGCTATTTTTATGATGGTGTCTTCAACATGGTGTTCTGTCTCACTATGATAATTCTAAATGAGGCTTTATTTTTACCTGTACTACTGGAAATTCATTGGGCTTCCTAAATCTATAACTTGGTATTTTTAATTAGCTTTGGAAAATCCTTAGCCTTCTCTTTAAGTATTGCCTCTGCTTAATTCTTTCTTGCCTTTCCTTATGGAACTCTGATTAGACACATGTAAACATTTTCTCTTAATATTTTTTCTCTTTCTCTTTCCCTTTCTCTTTCTCTCTTTCTCTCTAATATTTTGCTTCTCTTTATCCCTTTCTGCTGCCTCTGGATGATTTCTTCAGATATATCTTATAGTTCACTAACTCTCCTTTCAGCTGTGTCTCATCTATTGTTAAAATCACTTAGCACCAAGGTTTGAAATAGGCAATTACTTCTGCCTTGCAGTGCCTTGTGAAGGCAAGCCTATTTCTCATTACATATGCTGTAAGGATATAGCCCTTGGGTCCCAGGTCTATTTTGGGAAGCTGCAAAATCCAGAGCTCCAGTTCACATAGTTCATCAAAGTGAAAACTGCTTTTAGTGTTCAATTTTCTTCTCTGGGTTCAAAACACACTTACTTTTTGACTTCTGAGTATTTCTTGCTTTCCTGCCTATTTACTGAGGCATTTTAAAAACGTGCTTTTAAAAACACATTGTTAAGAAATATTAAGGCTTTAGTGAGAGTGTCAATCAGGATATTGGGTACTTGACTTTTCATGAACACAATTGTCTCTTTAGTGTCTCAGGATATCCTATGATGACTGTCTAAAAGCTCTTTACATAAGCAGTGCTCCATAAGTATTGGTTGATTTTAATAATAGAAACTATATACATGGAAACACATGCTTTTAAACCAACAAACCTGATATGAGGTTTTGGATTCCCTTTAACTTCACAATTGAGCTTCACTTTTTTCTCCTCAGAATCCAAAGGGAACATGACATGACTTGGTTCTTGAATAAAAATTGGGCCATGCAGTGTATAGTCATCTGAAAGGAAAGAGAAAATGTCCAAAATGAAGAATATCTTCTGAATAGGAACAACAACAATAGGAAACAACAAAATTAAAATAAAAGAGATTAACAAAAAAATAGTAATATACAACAGACTTAGTTCAACCTCTAAATGAAATTTCCCATTGAAGACTAATATGTGGATTATCATGAAGTGGAGATATGGATTTTCCTATTTCATTCATACCGATAATTTATTTTCATTGACAACTTCCAGACACAGAAATGTTTGGCATTCCCTTTTCTCTCCTCCACTTCTTATTATTCCATCTGTCTTTAGCCCACCCTTTTACTTTGTTCACATTTTGTGATTCCTACATCCCTTTTGTGCTGCTGTCATCCTGGAAGACTGTCTAATGTCACAAAGTTAAAATTTCTCTGCTCTGTAATGGGATAATATGATTGGAAGCAAGCAGTGATGGTTTCGCAAATACATTAACAATAAGAAACATGTCTGTACTGCTAAAATATGCATAATACTTTCTTAAATTGGCTATGTAGGTAAATAACCACCTCGAGTCATGAAGGACCAGTTTCTTTGTTTTTTCCAACCTGTTATGGACCCATACATCGTCTAGCTTATGAAGTATCACACAGCTGGAATCATATGTAACTCAGCACACAAATTGAGTAAAACCCAAACTGGTCTATAGCAAGTTCAATGGGTTGAGTCCACTGATCATGAGCTTGGATGGGCAGCAATATCAAATAGCTATGAGTTTCTAAATGCTTTCTCTCAATAAGAGAAACTAGGGTGCATGAAACTTATTTTGTCATGGAATAGCAACAGAATTCAAAGACTGGAATAATCCACAAACGACACTTTAAGTAGCAGTGTAGAGTACATATGTTTCTAGAATACATACATAATAAATAATGATCATAATGCACCTTACCACCTATACCCATGAAAGTGATTTTCATTTTTCAAAATCTGGTTCAAGTTCTTTTTTTTTTCCTAGAAGGCTTTTCTAGACACTTCCTCCTTTAACCACATGATTCTTAAATTACATCTCCCTGAAAAAGACACCTTTTTCTATCAAGTATCTTTGTACCTTTCTTTCCCTTTCTTTGGACTATAAGCTCCTTGAGAGCATGACTGTATCTTACTCATTTTTGTATGTTCTGTGGTAACAAGTACAGTGGCTTATACAGAGAAGATGGTCAACAAGGATTTGTTCTATTTGACAGTAATTTTTTTCACATTTTAATGTATTCAAGAAGCTGATTTGGGAATTGCCTAATGACTTTTGAGATAGAAGGGCCAGTGGCTATCATGTAAATAATACATGATAATGAATACCACTCTGTAGCAGACAATCCATTTTCCTCTTAAATGTGATTATTTTGAAGGGTGTGAATTGCATCTGCTATCCTGGAAAACCTTCATAACCAGCCTTTTGTTGATAGGTGATAGGATGAGACTGAATTCATTCAGGTGAATCAGGACGGAGGAAAAAGAAGAAAGCTGATTTGGGGATCTAGGTGAAGAATGGTAATGTAATTTCTTTTAAGGCTTTTAATCCAGGCTTTAAAAAAAAAATCCACAAGTTTGAGGTTGGAATATAAAATAAATTAAGGACACAAGATAACCAAACAGAATTCTGTTTTATTCTAGAGGAGTGGGGACAGCCAATAACCTTGTTGTGAGAATAAGCAGGATGTAGATTCAAAAAGACCATAAACTGAGATTTAATGCCTTGGGTCAAGTACTAACTACATGATCTATAGAGAATCACCTCCTCTCTATGCTTCAATTTTTTCATCTCTAAAATAATAGGATTTGACTAGGTCAGGGATTCTACATCAGTTAAAATGGGAAAGAAGCCATGACTATTCTCCCATAAACAGATATGTACATGCATTTGAAATCTGCATTCAAAACCATCACGAATTATATTACCACCACCATCCTTTCTTCTTACTCCATGTATAAAATTTCATGTTAATGAGAGACTTAAACAAAGAAAACAAGACATATCAAAGAATGCAAAATAAATGCATGAAATAAAAGTATGTAAACATACTTTTTTTTTTAACACTCATGGTTTGAAGGCAGATATTTCAAAATCCAGATATTTACATTTCAGATTTTCAACAACTACACAGATATTTTCAAAACAAATTTAGATGCCGGTCAAGGGTTAACTCAATTCAACTCTAAGGATTGTGTGAATTTTTGGCATCTTTAGTTAAGTAACAAATATTACTCATCAAGATCACTAACACAGCAGCAAGTTTGGTAGATTTTACTCTAAGAGAGAAATATTTCTATTGTTGTCCCAATTCCAGAATTATGTGTGTATATATATAATATCAATCATCTCAATTCATTGATGTTCCCTGATTTGAATTTCATACAGAAATACACAGTCTATTACCAGTAATTCCAAATAAGAATAAAACATAATAATGATTACCCAGGATGCAGCTGAGAGGCTGCAGATTAACATCTGTACTATTTCTCAATGTATCCATGTCATATTTAAATAACAAAAAGGATATTTTTTCCTGTGTATTTTGTAACAAGAATTGATAATAATGATGCTTTGCATTTGCTATAAATAAGACATTTCAAAAGTTTTTATTTTCCCTTGGTTAACCAAGCTCACTGCCTGGAAATTAATATTAGCATAAAGGGAACGGTATTTCATCTCACGAAATCCAGTCTTTCAAGTACGAGCTATTTGGTTTCACAAAGATAAAGGGAGAGATTTTAGAAAGTTAAGCTATTCAAGTGTAGAAAATAGGTATCCTAACTTTAAAACCTTTAGACCAGGGTTACCAGCATTTTTGAGAAAAAAAGAGTTACAGAGTTGCTTTATTGCCACCAAATCTTGAGGTGCCTGGGTAAAACAGAGTCTTGAGAGGGACATTCTTAGAAGAAACACAGAGAGGGGTATCACTAAGTTTATTCTACCTTTGCATAGTAGCCACAAAGTGACTTTCAAGTGTCTTGAAGGCACACACGAAAGATATCGCATTTGCCATTTTCAAAGCCTAGAAAATAAAGTTCACCCTTTCCTTTATCACAGTAACTTGTTCTATGTAACCATAGGTGTGGCCACGATTTTCAGCCAAGAGAAGTAAAGGGGAGCATCTCAAAAAACGACAGAGGACAAAACTGAATAAGCCAATATGTCTCAAAGTTAGACTGTGGACCACCAGCATTGTAATCATGTCATGCTTGTTTTTTTAAACCCTAGTCCAGACTGACTGCACAAGAAAAATCTGGGGTCCATGAATTTGCCTTTTAACCTAGTTCTCTGGGTAATTCTTTTGCACACTAAAATTTGAAAACTACTAACACAGACCCTTCTGTCCCTAGCTCTCCACTTCCTAAGAGCAGAAAATCAACCAACATTGACTTTAGATGCACTCCTAGACTTTCTCTTTTGGGCAAAGTCTAACCAACATATCCTCACTCGATAACATTTAGAGAAGGAATTTTAGCACATTTGGATTAATAGTTGACAGGAAAGCAGCCAGGTACAGAAAACTATAAAACAACCTACACAAAGAAAATGGAGTTCTATAAACCAACCCCTCCTTAGAATACTCATAGTTGAATTCCAGCAGCTAATTGTGAGAACTCCCAAGGACTGCACTGAATTTACAAAGAAGAGGCATCCTCAGGGAGATGCAATAGTCCATTGACCTGTAGTAATATCTTATCGTCACTTGATACATGTGACATACCTGCTGCAACCACTACCTTTTATTTATAAATCATGAACCTCTTGAGCAACAGCATGTTTGGACTGGTATTTTTACTTTTGGATTCCCAAAAGGGTGAAAACTCACCCCAGTGTCTCACCTGCCTTGAAGAAGTTAGGGGAACGGGCTCACGTTGTTACTAGGGATTTCCCAGGGGAGCAGCAGGCAATGATTTTTCATCCTTCTGGGAATCTTGAAAATCATGGTTAAGATGAAGGAGGAAGCAGTCAGTTCCCGACAGCCCAGATAGAGCCCTACAAATTCGAGCCCATTGATCTCAGCCCCAGCTTGGGGGATTCAGTGCAGATGCGGATACTGGTACCTCATGATTTCCTGGGTTCTCGCCTCCTTGGAGACTACCTGCTAACTGGCCACTAGGCTACTTCTACCACACCACTCGAATTTCCTAAAATTTGGTACCACAGAAATTCTCCTACACTAATTTCTGAGTAAACTGCATATTTGTAAAGAGAAGAGAGAAGACCTATGCTAAGGAAAGGCTCCTTTCATGCTTCAACACAGAGTGGGTAACCTTTGGGTTTTCAGGAAAGAGTAGAGATTTCATGACCAGAAACTTATTTAGGTTAAAGATCAGGCTACCCTTAACCCTTCTCCCCTTTTGTTCATCAAATATTAAAAATTATTGGAAAACTGCTCTAAACCAGGGATTCTCAAACTCCTTATCCCATTTTATCCTTTTCTTTTTAAAATCTATTTTTGGGGGGAGACAAAAATCAATGTTTGTTAGTCAACTTCTTCCTGCATCCTCCTCCAAGTGTCCCAGAAATAAAATGTAATGTCAGGGCTACTCTTAGAATTTTAGATTACTGAAAGAAATGCAGACAACTATAGAACTTTAGATTAGAAGAGATCATTTAATCCTAAATGTATTTTCCCAGGTCACAGACTAAAAATGTACCATATATGTAATGGAAACAAAAATGACTTTCACCTAAAAATAAAATAATCTTCTAAGAAAAAAAGTAATAAAACACTTCTCCACAACCAGGTGTCACTTATTTTACCTGCAGCTTTGGGAGCTCAATGGTCTCACTCTCCATTATTTTTTCCTTTGAAGTAATTTGGCCCACTTCTGCATGTCCCCAAACTTCTGTCCCAGGCAAGCAGGATGCTGCTCAGGCTACCAGAAGCCAGACTGGGCAAGGGAATTGGAATAGATGGGACTGACCTGAGGTTTTCTGAGACTGAGCAGAGAAAAATCAGATTGAATCTCAGGTGATGGCAGACTCAAGAAGCAAGGCAGTGGCCCAAGTATCAAGTCCACGGGAGCAAGAGTAGGGCAAAGTCTCCATTCCAAGTGAAAGGTCAGCAAAAGATGACATGCATAAAAACGCAAGCTAGTGGATAGCTAGGGCTTGGAAAAAATTCACTGATGCTGAATATAGTTCTTTTTTATAGGGCATCTGTGAACAATCCTAAAAGCTAGCAGAGACAGGGAGGAAAAGCATTAAGGGGCTGAGCCATATCAGACAGCAAGTATGATCTCAAGATAAATATTTCATAGGAGGCAACTTAGTAAAAAAGTCAAGCTATGCCTAAAATAATTATTCCTCAAAGTGTGGTCTAGAAAGCTACTGCATCAATATCACCTTTCCTGGGGATGCTTGATAAAGGCAGATTCTTGAGCCCCTGCCAGACTTACTGGGTTTTTATTACCAAAGCTCAGCACCTCTGTTTATTGTTGTGCATTCTACAGTTTGAAAACTAGTACCTTACGTTATGAATCTAATACAGGTGACATTCAGCCCTAAACCAATTAAGGACACTAATGAAGAAAAACTACCCTGCAGAGTTTTGTTCTACGTGCTAGATCACTCTATAGCTACCATGTGGGGTGGGGTAAAAGGCCACATTTTACCAGCATAGCCCTTAGGTCAATGCACTTCTCTTCTGCTGGAAATATTTTTCATCTGTTGCAAACTCAGTGACTCAACTCTGCTGGGAAAGGACAAAAATGCAATACTATGATTTCATCTTAGAAAACTAAAAATACCAGATTCAATTCTACCTGTAATTGCTGTGGAGTCCCTAGGTGTTGCACCTGAGGGTTGTTTAGGCCCTTAATCCTAATGACATGTATGAAGTACTGCCATAACAGCCAAGAATCTGGGACTGTGATGTATAGCCAATCTTGCTACAACATCAAATAGGCTGTTTGATTAAAAACCTGATCTTGGGCAGAAATACTTAAATGGCAACAATCTTAATTTGGAAAGTAAACTCTGAGAGACCTAATGAGGAACAAAAGGGCTTGATTGTAAGCTCAGAACACGAGCCTGTGGGTTTAGATGTAAGATATCTGGGTCACATCTGGAGGGTAGGTAGACTGTTGTATTATGCATGCACAGAAGCATCCTGACACAAACCAAAGTGGCTTTGTCAAGTTGTATCTTCTACTCTGCATCCTGCAAGGCCCTTGACCAATCAAGAAAGTAAATGCTCTGTGTGTGTGTAATCAGTGGGAACATGTTGCCTTATTGGATTGCAGAGCAAAGCCATGCCACTTGGGACAAGGAAGGAGTAGTTCTTCAGTGAAGCTGGTTTGTTGGGTGTGCTCCCAGAGTCATACTCACATTTCACTTTCTCCCTCTCACCAATCACATCAAAGAAGAAGCCCAACGGGGGGAACCGTTACTCATTCTTCCATCAAAATGTTCCAAGAAGGGCACATACAGGGCCCACTGTATCCTGCAGGCTGGGAGCCTACTCCACCAGTCTTTCTAATGATCACGGAAATTCATTCTGGCTAAAAAACTGTAAGGTCAGTAGCATCTCTGTGGATCCAAATTACTCACAAAATGTATGGGCAATAATCTACGGAAATTCAGAAACAAATGAAATACTGTAACAGTGATTTTCCCGAGTGTGAGAATTCATTTAAAATTGAATCACTGATTGTAGAAATGATGACTGGACAGCTGTCAAACTATCATTACAAATACAATTCAGTGTTGTTAGTCTTTATAAAATAAATAGCAAGGGATGTTCAAAGGCCCCACATTAGTGCCTCTGTGTGAAACTAGCCAACAAACAGCATTTTTATTGAATAAGTATTCCATTTGTTTCTTTTTGGTTGATCAGTTGAAGAGAGCAGAGGCAAAACAAATATTAGAGGAGACAGACACACTGCTTAAAGCATGAGACGTTTCTTTCATTTGTCTTTGCTTCCACCTTCCTTCTTTTAACCCCCTCAAAAGAGCTCTTTAAACAGGAAGACACAGGGAAGTCTATCGAGAGCTGGCATATGTTTGAAGACAGAATGTGAAAGAGAATCCAAATGAGAAGTGAACTCTTCTTCTACTCTTTCTTTGTTCTCAGGTTAGGAAAATAATGCTGCTGCCATCATACATCTTGTCACATCTAATGAGGACCTAATTGTACGTAACGCCAGATCTTAGAAATGGTGGTGAGCTTGGGAAGTGTTAGGAGATAAAAGTGGTCTCAGTTTAGAGAAAAATTCTGCTTTGCTGAAGAAGGGGTTTGTAGGAGTGGAAAGAAACAGCAAGAAGAACTGTGTTAACACATCCTACTCTGACCCTGACCTCAAGACCCTGAAACATTTCAGGAACAATGGATTAATTATTCCTTTAAAAATAAGTAATTGGGTGATTTTGACGTCAAGCCCCCATTATGAAAAGAAAGGTGAATTTTCAACAAATGCAAATATTTTGTAACTCATTTGAAGGCAGAAACTGACCTGAACTGATGTGAGGCTATATATAACCTTAGGGTGAATATTCATATTTTTTTGCTACAGAATTATAAATGTGTTTGATTATGGAGTGCTGACCCAGACTCAGCTGGGGATGTTATGTAATACTGGGCATGTTTTGTGGACCGTATTTCTTTTCTAAAATCAGAAAAACTTTTAATTCTTAAACATATCTGAACCAAAGGGTTTCTGATCAGAATTTGTGGGCCTATACTATATGCCAATTCCAATGTTACATGTGGAGGACATAAGAGTGTGCAAAGCAGACATCATCTGAATAAACACCTCATGGAGTGTTTATTCTAAAGGAACTGAAAGACAATGTGGGGGATCAGAATTTGCCATCCCAAAATGTGTCTCTGGCTTGACTATTTTTAAGAACAAAAAATCCTGAAAGAAACTTTGACCCTTACCCCTAACTGCCTAAAAGAATTCAAGATAGAAGGCCTGTTCCAGGAAGGAGCTAATACCATAAGATAATTATAGTATAATATAAACTAGGTGTGATAGATAGGGAGGAACCTCACAAGAGTTTTTAATCAAAGTGCTCTCCATCTTGCATTGTCTTTGCTAGGTATGGTCAACATTTGTTTATCAAACATTTGCTTTTCCATCTCCATGTAAATTGCCTTCCTCCCCTTTGAAGTCCCAAACCACTACCTCCAACATCCTCCTTTGTCCTTAGCTGCAGATTTATTTAAGGTAGTAGTTTCTGCCATTTTGGCAAGTTACTCAGTTTTCTTGAGTTTCTCCCATATATACCTGTTATTAAACTTTCTTTGATTTTCTCCGGTTATTCTGTCTCACGTCAATTCACTTCTTAGACCAACTGGAAGAACCTAGAGGGTAGAGGAATAGTTCTTCCTCCTCTACACAATCATCAGATAAGTATAGCTAACTTTATAGTTTTAATTAAAAGATTTTACTTTTAGAGCAATTTTAGTTTAATGGGAAAATTGAGCAGAAAGTACAGAAAGTTCCCATATGCCCTTTTTCTCTTACTCACAATTTCCCATATTATTAACATCTTGTATTAGTGTGGTACATTTGTTATAACTGAAGAGCCAATTGATTCAGCATTATTAACTAAAGTTCATAGTTTACATTAGGACTCACTCTTTGTGTTGTATAATTCTATGGGTTTTGGCAAACGTCTTATAACATGTATCCACTATTACACTCACATAGAATAGTTTACTTCCCTAAAAATCCCCTGTGCTGTACCATAGCTAACTTTTTAATTTATATTCAAATACATTACTATTTACTCATGGAACAAATAAGAGTATAGAAACACACACATATTTATAATTGATTGGTTTTGACTAAAGAAGTCTAAATGAGATATCTGGGTCACTAATTCACTCAGTATAGCTTCCCTAGTGATATAAGGACATAGTGGACATCTATGGTTTTTGCCTGCTCAGAATCCATCATTCCTCTTTAAAGTGAGTGCATTCTACTCTTTCTTTGTTGAACACCTCCCCCTCACCCCCCACTCTTTCAACCTAAGTGGTTTGGATAGACTAAAATCTTCTGTCCAAGCCAGAAAGAGCAGGTAACTTGGACCTGGCCAACTGGTATTCCATTTCCCTTGATAAATTGATTTTCCAGTGCTATATCAGGCAGTGCTCCAGTGCTGCTCATAGGGTTTTCATGGCCAATTTTTTAGGAAGTGGGTGGCCAGATCCTTCTTCCTACTCTATCTTAGTCTGTAAGATCTGCTGAAACCTGTCCACCACAGGTGACCCTGCTGGTATTTGAAATACTGGTGCCAATAACTTTCAGCATCACAGAAACATGCAGCCATCACAGTATGACAACTGATAGACCAGTGGTGTGGTTTCCTGACTGGAAACAAATCCAGGCTGCGTCGGTGAGAGTGCCCAATCTTAACCACTAGACCACCAGGGTTCACTACTAGGATGAAAACCCCTTTTATAATCTAGGATTGCTTGGTGGCAGGAAGTCTGGAAATTCCAAAGCCCCCACATAGAGAGGCTAACAAAAGACAACGAAACTAAAACGAAACTGAAGGAATGCAGGCTGACTGAGTTTTGATGACATCATTTGAGCTCTGGAACCAGTTCTGTCCCAAACAAGGTTTATCCCTACAATTCCCACATATGTGAGCTGGATTGCCTTTATTTAAAGCAAATTTGAGTTGTTTTATCAGCTGCAGCTAAGTGACTCCTAATTGAAACTGTATTCATAGAAAAGGACACATCTATTCATTCAATGGGTTAATTCACGTCAGTGGTCTTCCTTCTCTTTTTCCTATTTCCTTTTGACAGTTCTCCAAATGGACCTTTGTGTATAAATGCACACAAATAGGCCCTCAGCAGTATGGCAGGCAAAAATCTTCTCTCTGTGGACCTATTGTTCACTTTTATGCCTCTACCTCAACCTGGTCACTCCCACGATCAACTGCTCCCCAGAAGCTCTTTTGAACCGTGCCGCTTCTTCTGGTTTCTGGATACACATGACAAGCCCCATCAAAACATGTCCCATGCCCTTCCCCATCACCGGACACTAATTCCTGTTCAAAAAAATGTATATAACTGTATGTTAATCCATTCCAAAAACTCTTAGCTTCCTGCTGGAATTCATACACTGTAATGGTGGCCTTTTGAAAAGATTATTAACCTAAAATAGTGGTAATGCTTTTAATGAGCTTTTATGTATTCTTTGTATGCAAAAAGACTCTCCTAGGAAGACAGTTAAAAATGAATATAGAACTGCATCCCCTTCCCCCAAATTCTGATTAGATTTGGAGGTGGGTCACAGGCATATACATTTGAATCATGCTTCTCAGGTTATTCAGATGCAAGTGATCCACAATCATGAGTCACCATTTAAAAAAGAAAAATTGAGGGAATGTCAGCAACCACAGTAGGCTGTTTCAAGCACCAGGTGGCTGCTAGAACTGTTAACCAAGGAAAGAGAGCACTAACGTAGCTCTCAAATCAAATGCTAGAAATGTCTCTCTTTAATGCCCTGGGTGAGCAGAATGTTTCTCATCATACATGCTCATAGGGATAAATACTTCTGTGAAATAGGAGGTGTAAATGATGCCAACAGACCTGCTTTGGCTCCTGATGCCTTACTTATCATGTATTCAGAATACTATAATCCAGAGTTGTCCAAGCTTCTGTGTGACTGGGAGAAACAATTAACTCTTCCCTCAGCTCTCTCTCTAAGCCTCCCAGAGCCAAAGTATCCTCCTCAACTACATAAAAGTAATACCAAAGGGTTGAGGTTGGCTTTTCTGCATTCAGTCATAATTTCACACTTTCTTGGAGACCATCTGTTTTACGCCCTTCTGGGGTGAACTGCTGGTGGTGTTGTCTCCTCGATGACACCCTATGTTCCCCACTGCCTTCCCTGACATTAAATTGCCTGAACGCAGAACGCCTGCAGGCAGTACTTTCATGTTACATGCACTGTGGCTCCTCAAATAATATTCATGAACCTTTGCACCTGTCTCTTTGGCAGCTGAAGTATCCCACACCTGTCTTTCCTTAAATGTTTCAGGCTTTTAATTTGGCACATAGTGAATGCATCAATATACATACTAGGATGTGTGAAAGGGAGTAATCTGGGAGCTGTTCAAGCAAAACTCTGATAACATATTTCTAACAGGAAAGACCCACTAAATTTGAATTTAGTATGCTTCTCTTTCTGGTGTGTAAGTACTTTAGGTATTTTGCATATTGTTGCTTAGGATACAAGGCTGTCACGATGTCCCTGGTGAAGGTGGGGAGGAGAAAAAATTGAGATGAAGTTCATGGCAGCCTGTGGGCTCCAGGTAAGAGTCTCCATGGTGGGACACTGGTATTTTATTAACTTTTAAATTCTTTTTGCTGAAGAAGATTTTCCCTGAGCTAACATTTGCTGTCAATCTTCCTCTTTTTGTATGTGAGCCGCCACCAAGACATTGCCACTGACAGACAAGTGGTGTAGTTCTGCACCCGGGAACCAAACCTGGGCCACTGATGTGGAATGTGCCGAACTTAACCACTGGGGCACCCGGGCTAGCCTGGGACACTGGTATTTTAATTGAAAGTTAGTACGAAAACCCAAACCAGACTTGCATTTGACATCACTCATTGACTAAAACCAAGCAGTTCTGCTAGAGAAGGAAAAACACAATCACAATCACTCAACTTAGGTAGAGATGTGCTCAGCTTTGGAAAAAAGATGCTTAGGAAACCACAAGTCAACTTTTACCTTCCCTTCCTCAAAAGATAACCCCTGTGTCTCCTATTTAGAGACATGTAGAATAATGATAGTAATAACTTTCCATTATTGAGTGCATAATAAGGCCAGACTCTGTGCAAAGTAAAAATACTTCCTAAGCCCTGTGTCACTTACCCACAACAACCCTACTGACTGGTCCTATGCTCCTCCTCCCTTGGTGATGGAGAAAGAGAGGCCTGGAGACAATTCATCCTTATAACAGGTTGCAGAATAGGGACTTGAACCTGGTTTCTTAGGATCAGAGCCAAGTACTCAGTGGCACTATTATATAGAGTGGTAATTGCTCTCTGTGAATTACCACCAACAACTAACAAATGAGATTCTAAGTTGAGTAAAAACGGTTTCATTAAATGTTAGTGACTTCAGATTTTTAATAACCCCTTTTTTGAGGTGAGGAAACAAAGGTTTTCAGAGGTGAAGTAGTTTACCCAAAGTCATACAGATATTCAGTGATGAAGCTCTAACCAGAATCCTGATTTTCTGATTACCAATTGAACGTTTGTCATAGTACCACTGGTTCCTTCCAGTTTATTGTTTGGGTAACAGTAGAATTAGTCCACTTTTACCTAGAAATATAGTGGAGAAGAATGATGAAGTCATCCCTTAGGAAGGGAGATAATTTATTTTGTCAATATTTATGTCTTGTAAACTTTGATTCAGGAGAAAATATGTGAAAGGCTATTTCCTTTCTATAGAGAGCAGAAGGGATAAATGTATTCATCATATGCTGTACTTGTTACTAATTCTTCCAAATTACAAAGTTGTTCTTTTTTGGAATTGCCAGCATATTGATGTACAAAAAGGATATTTTGTCCTAAAGTATGTGCTATAGAAAACTTCATAAAAGAGGATTCATAACCTTTCAAAACGACAAGCATAAAATTTGCATCTAATTATTGGGCATTTTGCCTTTTCTATGTCATTCTGTCATAAGGTAAAGTGGCATGCACCCTGATTTGGGCAAACACAAAGCAAAAACTCTTTCTGTGAAGGAATAAATGCCAGCAGAAAATGCCATTGACTTGAATTCACAGGCTTATCAACAGAGGGGGAGAAACGTTTTCTCAACTTTCCTAAGACAAGGTAAAAACCAGGTCCATTATGTTGTTGGGCCCTTTGAATAAGTCATCCATCTGTCCTCTTCATTTCACTCACAAATGATGTCCACGTGCCTTTCCATAGACCTGTGACCAGAGAGGAAGTGGACAACCATGACCTTCTCCACCTTTATAACAAAAGTATCTGTTTGCTTGAGCAACATACCAAGGAAGCAGGACGTAACTGACAGCGGATACTGAATTAATCTCTTTCATTCATTCAACAAGTATTTACTGAGTCCCCACTATGTGTTAGACCACATTCAACACAGTGGCATAGAGGATAGACAGAGAAGTCAATATATTAACACACTGCCTTAAGAGAGCTCATGTTCTAGGTTTGGGGGAAGCAGAATCTAAGCAATTTACCTAGCCTGTTGCAAGGTGATTAGTGCTGTGAAGTAAAAAGAAAGGGCATACAGAGTCCTGCAATTTTAAATAGGGTTGCCAGTGAAGTCCTTTATGAGAAGGTGATATTTGATCTAAGACTTAAAGGAGGTGAGGGAAGAAACAATGAGGCTATCTGGGAGATAAACACTGCAAGCAAAGGCAGCAGTGATTACAAAAGCCCTGGGGCAGTGGGAGTGTGCTTAGGGTATTTAAAACAAACACTTTCCCTCTCTCTTTCTTTCTCTCTATCTCTCACACACACACACACACACACACACACACACACACACACACCCCCCATAGCAGCCAATGTGCCTGGAGCCCAGTGAGCAGGGGGAGCATTCACAGGAGACAAGTAGGAGGGGGAAGAGCTATACTGCCTATCAGTGCTCACCTACCGCCATATTCATGGCTGAGTTCCCCAACCCATAGTGTATAAGCTAAAAACAGGTATTATTGCTGTATCCTAATTTTACAGACAAACAAAGTGAGGCACAACAAAAATCCACCTCATGGAGGCTGGAATACCGTGGCACCACCATGATTTTTTTTCTTTTCTCTCTCAAGGGATGCAGATGGAATTAGGAAACTGTAATTCTTGACCAGTTTTCTTATGTGGAATATGCCAAGATCTGTACGCTGTTTATAGCATAGGAATTAAAAGCATGGACTCCAAAAGATTGTGCCTGGGTTCAAATCTCAACTCTCCCTCTAGATGACCTTGAGCGAATTGCTTAGATTCTGTGCCTAAGCTTCCTCATTTGTGAAATGGAGGCTTATAGTAGCACCTTTTTTTTTTTTTTTTTTTGAGGAAGATTAGCCCTGAGCTAACTGCTGCCAATCCTCCTCTTTTCACTGAGGAAGACTGGCCTTGAGGTAACATCCATGCCCATCTTCCTCTACTTTATATGTGGGACATTTACCACAGTATGGCATGCCAAGCAATGCCATGTCTGCACCTGGGATCCCAACCGGTGAACCCTGGGCCACCGAAGCGGAACGGGTGCACTTAACCGCTGCACCACCTGGCCGGCCCCCTGTAGCGCCTATCTTATAGGGTTTTCTGTGAGTGTTAAATGCCTCAATATTTTTAAAGTGCTAAGAACAGTGCCTGGCACCTAATGAGTCCTACACAAGGATGAAAACACAAAATGTCTACAAATTCCCTCTTTAAAGTCTCTGATTGGGAGGGTGGGGTAATTGAGGATAGGGAGGAAAACGAACCCTTGTTAAATCACCATAAACAAAATTTTTGCCTCAAGGAAAGTAACAAAGTGGCTTATTTTCTTCCTTCACCCTTCTGTCCCCCAAATGAGTAGCGTGGTTGAGTCTATAAACTTAACTGTAAGTTGCACACAATCCATCTTTAATATTCCTCCAGGTCTCTGAATGTGAAGCCAACATTTAGACTCAGAATACTCTAGACAATCAAAGAATGCCACCTTCAGACAATGCTGAAAAGAATGTGGGTAATGTCTGTATTTAAGAGGGAATAAAGGGAAGCTAAATCCTTTGGATCAGTTTCTCTCTTTTGATGTCACAGCATTTCTATCTCAATGACATCAAAAAAAGCAAAGTGTGATGTAACACAAAAACAGGCAATAGCTCTACTTTTGGTAGGCAATAAAACATCCCCTCTAATGAAAAGGCCTTTCTTTCTGCTCCCAAAACATCCTGTGTAATATTACACTTACCTGCCTAAACTATGAGAATACTCTGTTTACTTGCCTCTTCCTTATAGGTTCATTGAAGATAGGAACCTGAATTAATGTGGTCTTTGTTCACCAGTCTTTACTATTCTTTTTGCCACACCATTGATATCTGATCCATCCTTAATGAAAGACTTGATGAATAAATAAAAGAGCTTGCCAATGGGTATAAGTTGACGATGAGTATGTAGCAGAACCAGGGTAGAAAATTAACTATCCTGATTGCTTGTCAAGTACTATCTACAGTAGAACTTGGTGCTTCTGGAAGATTTTTGAGAGGACTAGCTGAGCATTACTCCATCAAGAAAGTCAATGTTTGAATTTTCTATGAAAATTAACTTTTCATTCTATTTTAAAATGGAGTCTTGTCTTTATGAACCCTGTTTCTAACGTTATGTCATTCTATAGAGAAATTCTTTTTCATTCATTCATTCAAAGAATGTTTTCTGAGAACTGTGTTCCACATGCTGAAGACACAATAGTGAATAAAGACAGAGAGCTTCCTCCTTCTTTCATTGAGTATCTATTCACAGACAAGCTGATGCTCAGTAATTGAATTAAAAAATAAAAAACAACCCTGAGCTAGACAGGCCTAGGACATCATCTAGTTCAGCAGTTCTTATCATTTTTTGAGTCAGAGAACACATTGATAAGATGGTGGAGAGGCGTTCATATAGACACAAAATTTTACGTAAAATTTCAGGGGTTTCACAGACCTCCCTGAAGACAATCCTCGGAGTTAGGTTAAAAATTCCTGATCCAGGGGCCAGCCCTGTGGTCAAGTTCGCACACTCCACTTTGGCGGCCCAGGGTTTCCCTGGTTTGGATCCTGAGTGTGGACATGGCACTGCTCATCAGACCATATTGAGGCAGCATCCCACACAGCACAATCAGAAGGACCTACAACTAGAATATACAACTGTGTACCAGGGTGCTTTGGGGAGAAGAAAAAAAGAAAGATTGGCAACAGATGTTAGCGCAGGTGCCAATCTTTAAGAAAAAAATCCTGATCCAATTTGAGCCTATCACTTTACGTGTGTGTGTGTGTGTGTGTGTGTGTGAGAGAGAGAGAGAGAGAGAGAGAGAGAGAGAGTGTCTCCATTTACCTTAAAAACACAAACTAAAAATGTCTGGCATATAGTAGAAACTTCACAGCAAAAGATTAAGTTTCTGGGGTAATTCAGGGGCTTAAGAAGCTGCAAAAATGAAAGTAAAATGGATAAAGTGACAATGGAAAAAAATTAATAATTAGGGAGAATTTTGTTCTCTTTTAGTAGCAAAGTAATAAGAAAATATGTTTCAAACAGCACAACTATACTTAAGTCTTCCGTACCCTCAGGAAATCAACAGAAAACTATTGATTATAGTGTTAGAAGCCAATCTCTATAAAAAATTAAGTGATAACAACTATTTCTTACCTGGGTAACAGCTGCCCTCAAATGAGAAAGAACCATTCATTACTAAACTTTTGTGATCTTGACCCAAAAGGCATCCTGAAGTAGGACTTGAGCAATTGTTAACATTTTCTCAAAGGGAATTCAGGAGTTTGCAGTTGACAGTTGATATGATTCTACTCTAGGGAAAATTTCCAGCATGTAACAATATTTATAACCTTTCCACAGATAATTACTGAAATGTGTAAAATACTTAGCCAACACAGGGAATTCAGTATGCTATCAGCACAGCAAAAGTTATAGGTTCAGAAAAAATAACCATGAAAATATATGCATACGGAGATAACATAAATGAGGCTCTTTTGGTGAAGTGAAAAAAGTCTAGTGATGATTTGAAGATATGATGATTAAAACATAATAATTATAGCCAACCTTTACGAAGCACTTAAAATTTCATGGGACGCAGAACAGGAGAAAATATTTGTAAAGCACATATCTGATAAGGGTTTGGTATCAGAATATGTAAAGAACTCTTACAACTCAACAATAACAAGAAATCCAATTTCAAAAATAGGCAAAGGACTTGAATACACACTTCCCCAAAAAAGATATACAAATGGTAAATAAGCACATGAAAAGATGTTCAATATCATTAGATATTAGAGAAATACAAATCAAATGAGATACCACTTCATACCCACTAGATAGGCGCTATATATATAACAAACCCAGAAAATAACAACTGTCGGCAAGAAGCTGGAGAATTTTGGACATTCAAATATTGCTGGTGGGAATATAAAATGGTGTCGCTGATGTGGAAAACAGTCCGCAGTTGCTCAAAAACTGTGATCCCCAAATTCCAATCCTAGGTATATCCCTATGTCAGGGGTCTCCAAAGCCACCTCAGGTTCAATGATCAGCTAAGAGGACTCACAGGACTCAGCTTATACTAGTACTCACAGACCCAATTTATTACATCATAATATGAAAGGATACAGAGCAAAATCAACCAAGAGAAAAGGCACATGGAATGAAGACAAGAGGAAAACAGGGGCAAGCTTCCAAATTCCTCTCCCAGTGAACTCACGCAAAAGCAACGCATTTTGTAAACACCTGTGAAATGCCGTCTATCAGGGAAATTCATTAGAGATTCAGCACCCAGGATTTTTATTGGGCACTAGTCATATAGGCAGGCTCTGCTTGGCACACACCAAATTTTCAGATTCCCAGCAGGAAAGTAGGTATTTAGCATAAACCATATTGTCTACATATTCAGTTTAGGAGCAGCAAGCCATTCTTATCAGTTAGGGTAGTGGGAAATCTACAGAAATCAGTTTTCAGATGCTAGTCAACAGCTAACCTTTTAAGCAGTCCTTTCCAACAGAGCTGTCAGGCCTGCTAAATTACCTCTTTTGTGCACAATATCCAAGAAAATTGTAGTGATAGTTATGCAACCTTGTAAATATGCTAAAAGCCAGTGAAGTGTATACTTTAAAGTCATTAAAATAGTGAATTTTATCTCAAAAAAAAAAAAAACCTTAGAGATGTTAAGAGAAGATATACCTTTGAGTTAAATTTAAACAAGTACATATTTGGTGTATTAAATTTAATTGGTGTGTTAAAAATGTAATGGGGACTGCTATGGAATGACTCCCACAATTCATACATTGAAGCCTTAACTGTTAGTGTGGCCGTATTTGGAGTAAGGAATAACTAACGAGGTCATAAGGATAAAGCTCTGATCTGATAGGATTAGTGCCCTTATAAGAGGAGACACTGGAGAGCTTATGCTGTCTCAGCCATGCAAGGACACAGCAAGAAGGCAGCCACCTACAAGCTAGGAAGAGAGCCTTCACCAAAAAGTGAATCATCCACCAACTTGATCTTGGAAATTTCAGCGTCCAGAAGTGTGAGAAAATAAATTTGTGTTGTTAAAACTACTTACTTTATGGTATTTTGTTATAGCAGCTCTAGCTGACTAAAACAGGGAATATGCAATGTGCTTTATATAAAGTCTCTCACTTAATCCTTAAAACAATCTTTCGAGATAAATTCTACTTCTCTTTTTCAAAGATTGGAACATGAGCTAACATCTGTCGCCAATCTTCTTTTTTCTTCGTCTCCCTAAAGCCCCCCAGTACATAGTTGTTGCATGGCTTGATGAGTGGTACGAGGTCTGCGCCCAGGATCCGAACCGGCAAAGCCCTGGGCCACTGAAGCAGAGCATGTGAACTTAACCACTCAGCCACGGGGCCAATCCCAGATAAATTCTATTGATATTTCCTTTCTACACAAAGACTTAACAAAAATTAATTTGCTAAAGTAAGATAGTAGGACTTAAACAAAGTCCTGACATTGTCTGACATTAAAAATCCATGTGCAACCATACTGCCTCAAATTATAACGATACTGTGAAGAAATTCCCAAATTATAAGACTACGTAAAAGTCTCATTTTAAAATTTCCTTTGTTTTTATAATTTACCCCTTAAGGCATGTATTTTCACAATTCCTTTTCCTTTATTATGTTGCTTTTCAGCAACTGCTTCCTTTAGAAGATCTTCAGAAACATCCAGTTTTAAGTTGGGTACATAAAGATGGTGCTTCGCTCTTCTCTTGTTGTGAACCATCACAAAGCAACAAGTAGAATGTAAAAAGGAAGTGGAAGCTCTATCACAGACAAAAACAGGAGGTATCTATGGAAATCTATGGAATGGAACACAATATATACAGAAAATTGCCATGTGCTGTTGAAGTCAAATAGGAGTTCCTAAAGATCCTGAAAGAACCTGATGATCTCAGAGAAAGCAATAGAGTACAGCTCTCCACAGCAAGTTGACCAATCAATAATAATTTGTTTGGAATAAAAAATGCTACATCAAGAAATGCATGATGAATTACTTTACATACCACTGTCATCATAAAGATATTACGAGAACCAAAAGTAAAGGTTTCTAAATGATCAAAAGAAATACACCAACCAAAAAAATAATGTCAAACTACCCATGGAAATTTTGTTTTTGAGGAAGATTAGCCCTGAGCTAACATCTGCTGCCAATCCTCCTCTTTTTGCTGAGGAAGATTGGCCCTGAGCTAACATCCACACCCACCTTCCTCTGTTTTATATGTGGGATGCCTGCTACAGCATGGCTTGATAAGCGGTGCCTATGTCCGCATCCTGGATCCAACCAGCACATCCTGGGCCGCCAAAGCAGAATGTGCGAACCCAACTGCTGTACCACTGGGCTGGCCTCGGAAATATTTTTAAAAACAATAAAAATGGGCACCACATCAAAATATGACAATAAAACTAAACAATTATTTTATATTAATGAAATGTGAAAGAACTATTAAAAGAAAGGTACTCACAGTTAGAATCACAAAGCAAAGTATAATTAATTCCTATATAAAAGTTTCACAGCTTGTTAAAAATAAAGGGATGGGCAAATGTATACTCAACAAATGCAAATATAAAGAAATCATGGGCCACCATTTTAGTATTAGACAAGGCAAAAGCAAATGAAATAAAGGATAAATCTTTACATTGAAGGGTCCAATCCACAAAGAAGATACTTTATTAATATGTAAAATAACATAGCAGCAACACTTACAAGGAGAAATATGCTGAAACACATTAATATTAGGAACCACTGATCAGTCTCTTTCACTCTGTGACAGTTTAAATGGTGAAAAAAATTAAATAGATAGGATTCCTAAATAATATAATTCTAAGCTGTATCTATTTGAGATAGACTATAGCTATATATAACACTATGACCAATTGACAGAGAAATGACTTCTTTTCACATGCCCATGACACAGTCACAATTGACCATATTAGTTACACATACTAAATAAATTTCCAAATAAAAGAATAGAATAATTATGAACTAGAAAAAAAACCCTTGAAAATTAAAAAAAATCAAAGATCAAGGAGAAAATTAAAATGAAAACTGCAGAATATATTCAGAATGACATAGCAAAAACATCACATCACTGTATATGGCCCAACAAAAGCAATGCTTACAGGAACATCTGTGTTCTTTACTACAGTGAATCAAATATATTAAGTATGTAACTAAAGAACAAAGTAAAAGAATAATAGCAACTAAAAATGAAGGGGAGGAAATAAAAATAAAAGAAAAAATCAATTAGAAAACAGAACAGTTTAATACATCTAATTTAAAGAAACTATAAAAGAGTTAAATGGTTAAGCAATCATATACAAAAAGGAATAAAAGCCCAAATACACAAAATAAGAAATGAATAGCCACAAACACAGAGGAAATTAAAAGAATCCAAAGAGATTATCTGTCTCAATTCTATGCAAATGGATAATCAGAAGGAAAATATTAATGTTCAAAATTAACCCAAGAGGAAACAGAAAATCTAATTAGGTCAGTTAGCAAAGTAGAAAGTTGTCCAAGAACTACCAAAGACTCAGACACAGATGGATTCACAAATTCTACAAACATTAAAAAAAAAAATCTAACACTATTTAACAGTTCTCAAGCTAAGAAAATGAAGAAAAGCTTCCAAATTATCCTTCTAAATCCCAAGAAACATTTATATCATAATCCAACAAAAACAGGTCTAACTCTCTCTCTGTCTCAATCTGTTTCTGTCTCTCTTTCTCCACACCAACTTCACTTTTGATATTCTATTAAATTCCAGCTAAATAAAATACATTTACAGATGAGAAAAATATGTAGTCTAGTTGCTTTAATTTCAAGGTTACCTTTGAACTAATTTAAAAATAAATTTAGTATATATGCCTATGGGTAAAGGGAACTTTGATTGACCTTCCTCACTTGAAATTGTATTTGGAATGCTCAGGTTTTACACATGACATGTATAAAGTACTCCATAAAACCCAGAATATAGGGCAGACTAACGTCAACAATTAGTAAGAAACAGGGGTCTCGAACACTGATTATCTCAAACTGAATTTCGTATAAGCAAAACCCTGGTTCTCCAAGCCAAACCTCCATTAAATCTGATGCTTGGGAGAGGCTGAAGACACGTTTAGCCGAATTTGATTTTTATTGTAACCATTTCTTTCCTTCTAAGGTCACAGTGGTGTAATTTAAGAGGCACATTTTCTCTGTACGGGGCCTTATAATTATTTTGTTTATGTTGTCTTATTGTGTGGTACTAATTTTGTCTAATTGACCAGTCACAAATTGAACAGATCGAAATTGCTCAGAACTATAGCAGTTTTCTTCATGACTAAACAATTTATCATTGTCAAAGAATAGAAAATTAACAGGTGGATTCGCAAGGTTATTTCCGCAATTAGATCTCTGCTTTCTTCTACATACAAACAAAAAGCTAACTCTATCATTGGGATGTTGATGCAAGGAGGAGGTGCAGCTTTACAGAGGAATGGAGAAAATAACGCGTATAGCACGATGAAGTTCGGGTGGATATTTTGATCTGGGGTCATATTCTAAAGATAATTTTGTTGATTTGAACGTATTATCTTTGTCTCTAGGTACTAGAAGGCTTTATAAAAATCTATGAAGATTTCTCTGTAAAGTTTATGAGTGTTTTTAATTATAACAGAATCTTTGTGTTGAAGGATGAACATTTGAGATTTTGATTTTTGTAAGTGATCCCCAAAGTCCACCTCATATCTTGTGATTTTGCTGAGGCACCATTTTAAACCATGACCCTTGAGAGGCTGGGGTCAAGAGGTCAGTGAGTAGACCCAACATTCACTCAGCATTGCCACGTGGCTTTTGTAGTACCTACTCTTCATCATGCTCAGAATAAATATGGTGTTGAAACTAAACTTTATTTCTTTGGGAAAAAAAAATGTCACCCCAATTAAAGTCATGGTACAGGTGTTTGTGAGTTTCTGGATTTCCATATGTCAAAGGTCTCCTAAACCTTAATGAAATATTCTAATATTTTAATTTAAGAAGTGTATTTCATAAAAGGCCCTGGTTTTCCCAAGTAATCTGATTATTGTCTACTTTCTTTCCACGCCTTTAAACTATTTAACCTCTTCTCAACACCAGCCCAACCTCAACACTGGGACAAAACATAAGGCTTGGTAAGCGTTCACTGTAAATACTCTGGCCTGCTCTATCACTGACTATTGATTCCTAAGAAGGCTTTGTCTTTGGACTAAAGGTCCTCTGGCTTTGGCGACCTGCCTTACCCCTGCAGGTGAAAAGATGTGATTTTCCTCTCAAATTCTCAGGTTCCTTTTTGGCATAGCATCCAACTCCCTGTAGTCCAACTAGTGAAGAAAGGTCTTTAGCCTCAACACTTCCCCATTTAGCTGTTCACTATGTAGAACCATGCCATTTCCTAGGGCTACGCATAGACTAGTCTATAGAACAGCGAGAAGAACTCAGTTTGGGAATCATAAATGTCTGGGTTTAAATTTCAGCTCCTCTATTTCTAGCTTTGAGTTGTTGGAACAATTACTTAAACTCTAGGAGGCTTTTCTTTATAATAGTATTATTTATTACAATACTACATTATATAATAATGTATAATTATATACGATAATATATAATAATATTATACTACTCTCATATTATTTCTTTGTAATAGTATAACCAATAATACTTATTTTTTAAAGGATTGTTGTGAAATTTAGAAAACAATCAAGTAAAAGTCCTAGCACTCTGCCTGGTATATAGTGGGCACTCATTTAAACAATGAGTGATCACCAGTAGGATGACTAGATTGCTGGTGCTATTACTAAGACTAGCTCTGTAAGGATGGGTAAGATCCATAAGAGTAGTGGTAATAGGTCACATTTATAGAACACGTCTCCATGACAGGCTCCTCACTAGGTGTTTTACATGCACTGTCTCATTTCAACCATGAGAAAGGCATTATCATCGTTTGAGTTTTACAGATGATAAACCTGAGATTTTGAGAAAGGTTAAGTTCCTTTCCCAAGACATTATGCCTAAATGACAGAGTGGAGAATAAAATCCAGGTCTGGCAGAATCCAAAGCCTACTCTTTCTATATTTATTTCATTACTTCTCAGTATTCCTATTTTACGAATGAGACTATCTAACAGAATTTTATCTCCCTATGGCACACTAGCACATTGCTGGACTTTGAGTAGATGTTCAAATAATAATTTATTCTGGTTGCTATACATTTATTTTTTTATTAAAAGTATATAGACATATGACAACAATTCCGAAAAAAAGAATTTTGCAAATGACATGTAATTCCATCTCCTTAACAGCTACTTTTGGTATATTTCCTTCCATTTTTTTTTTCGTGCTTCTACTATAATAATAGTCGTAATCACAAAGTATATACAATTTTATATCAAGCACTTGCACTGATGATAAGCACTTTCCATACTTCTACAGAGCCTCTATAAACTGCATTTTTAATGGTTGTGTATTTCAGTAAATGATGAGTAATGATTCATCTGTCATTAACAGCCAGAGTAGATTAACCATGAAGCCCTCTGGTGAACTGTGCCAAGAATAACATTTAAAAAAATTCTTAATACAATGAAGGGAGAGTTGAAAAAGACTGGCTGAGTACTCAAATGCTTGAAAATATTTGTACCACATGCAACTAGGAGATAGGCTCTAACTGTCGCTAACTAGTGATAGGATTTGGGCAAGTTCTTTATTATCCTTGGTAGTCTTTGGACCCTTATTATAGAATGAGGTGGAATTTATATTCTCTCAAATGTTCCTGCCCATTTTATAATTTTATTGTGATCATCACCTGGTCTCGGTTCTGACACTCAGCAATTGGGGGATTGGACCAGTTCTCTAGCACATAAAGAGGTGAGACTAAATAAGTCGTTTTGTTTCTGTCATGCTAATCCTCTCTGTGGTTAATATTTCTGATCTAGAGAGTGGTGCTGATAGGATCCCCCTTCCTGCATCTTCAGGGACCTTGCCATCACCCTAAGCTTCTTCCAGTTCTAGATGTGCTTCCTCCTTCTTACAGGAAAGTTGGGGGATGTTGAATATATGAAGCTTAAAGTCCCTTGCTAAAACTGGGCCAAAGATACCTGTTGTGCTGCTGCTGTGGTGTTTTAATACCTTCTAAATTAGTTTCCAACATTTAAAATAAAAATCCAGATTTATAGCACCTCTTAAAAAAATGGGAGCTCTTGTAATGATGGGCCAGCATTCCCACTAGGCAGAAACTGGCTGGAACTCAGTAAATGCTGACTGTTTTGGATGAGCCATGCATTCTCCAAAGTCTGGACCACAGCCTCTGTCACCACTTATTATCGTCTACCTGGTCAGCTTGACTTATTTCTTTCCTTACCTTGCCTCTGTAGGCATCTGCATTTGAGACCCCATGTTATGTGGAATACTACTTTGGATGAGGAAATCATCAAAAACCAGCAATGACCCTGAAGGCCAGTGCTTCAAACAGTTCATTCAGAAAATATCAGTGCTCTTCTTTGGCCTGATTGACCCTCACTTGAATCAAATTCCCAATTCCACTGGTTTCATACTCTGTCATTTTATTGATTTAATGTGCATTGCACCTGCTAGGTAAAGCTGATTTGTCTGCTTTGAAGCTTGAGGTCAAGTACATTTTCATACTGTAAGTAAAAAAGGAAGAGACTGGCTTCCTATGAGAGGGAACCCTCCTGGTAGAGTGTCTGGAAGGCCTTTGCCATAAGCAGAGTGTAAAATAGAGCTGTCCTGTGTGTTTACTTTGCATAAACAGTCACTCACAAAGCATTTTCCTTTGTAACAAACTTTGTGAAATTATTCATTGGAGGTAGAAATTGCCTCAATTAGATAAAAGAAATGAAGCATTTAATTAATTTGTAGCAAACCCATGGGTGGCCAGAAAAATAAAATCATATCTAAAACTAGTTGAAGACAGACCACAAGATTGGACACTTTCTCCATATTAAAAAATGAATGCAATTGACACCTTTTAACACTTGTCTTTTATCCATCTAGTAACAAAAAAATTAATTTCCTTAGTCAAAGCAGGAAAACAAAAGACCAGGTTACCAGTACTCAGAGTTTTCAGGAAAAGGAAATTGCATTAGTTACAGAAACAAGAAACTCTGGGTGCAGCTGTCACTATTAAAATACAACAAAAGCCAGAATAAAATTGCCACAACAATATACAATTAAAATTATTTCTGACTGGTTTTTCTTTTTCCTCTCCAATTACGGCTTGTGTTCTGGCCAAGAGAAGCAATCTGTAAACTGCTTTACATTCACCTCATACAAGATGGATGCCAT
Organism: Equus quagga; assembly: GCF_021613505.1. Taxonomy (NCBI): domain Eukaryota; kingdom Metazoa; phylum Chordata; class Mammalia; order Perissodactyla; family Equidae; genus Equus; species Equus quagga. The sequence continues at coordinate 111,994,783 of NC_060267.1, forward strand.
TAAGCACTGTCTTATTCCGAGTTTTCTGAGGTCTGGACAAGTAATGAAAGTCCCCAAACCAAAGTCACTTTCACACAAACTAGAAACCCAAATCTCTCTGGGTAAAATATGTGATTCTGATGTACTGAAACACTCATGAGAAATTTTTACTAGATAGCGTATTTACTAATTGTAGTTCTAATTATATAACATGGGCCAAATATTACAGCTAGTGATTGTAATTTAAATTTTATCAATGACTTTTCCAGAGGAAAAGTAACAATATCTAGAGAATGATGGTTAAATATGTTAACAAAGGAGCATTTAGCAATAAGTAAAAATTGGGGACACATGCATTGTGGAATTTCAATAATTACATTAATTATTGAAAACATTTTTTAATATGTGAAGTTATTCATCTCACAGAATTGGAAAGAAGGCTGGTCTGGAAGTCTAGTGTAAGTCTTTGGTCTTAGGCTAACTATGTAAACTTACATTCACTGGGTGGGGGGATGGGGTGTGTGGGACATCTGAAAGAGATATCTCACCTTTTATTCCGAAGATGCAAGTAGTAACAGCCATTAAAGTGTGTACATACATTTCTGCAATGCAATATCAAGCATGAAGCCATCCATATATAATTGGATTTACACTTAAAAGTTCTCCTATTAGAACATTTTACATGAGGAATGGAGAGTTTCTCTATATACATATATTTCCAACAAAAAGACTTCATTTGATTTTTTTTTATTGAGGTATCATTTGTTTACAACATTTCCCTACTTATTACAAAATAGTAATGTTTTCACACTAGGAAAAAAATCCTATCATTTTCTTCTGGAGTGTGTGTGTGTGTGTGTGTGTGTGTGTGTGTGTGCACGCATGAAAGCACTGACTGGGAATGAGGGAATGGACTGCCTATCTAGGAGGTACATGAAGGTCTCCAGATTTCAGGTTTTGAATATTCATGGGGTGGGACATAAAGCCACATTGCTAGAGAGGCTCAGGCCCACACCAGTAGGCTCCTTTATTAAAACTTCACACTTTTGTCATTGAAAGTGATTGCTCATCTCCCAGAGCTCCCAGAGCAGCTGAAGATAACCTAATTCCCCAAAATCTGGACAGTGTATCTCCTCCAAGAATGGGCAGAATCTCCTAAGGAATCCTTTATTATCACTCTTCCCAATAATTATAATTATTTCCTGTAAATAATATGGGTTACTTTTTATGTAGTATTTGGATATGAATGATTAACTTTTGATGGACTCTCTTTTTCCTTCTTAAAAATGCTGTTTTATGATTAGCAAATGAAGATATTTTGTCATCATTATTGTTGTTTTTAAGGTAATGAAGACCAGAATTATTATTTCAACGTCATGCCACTATTTTTCATTTTTAAGTAAATGATAGCTATGAGATTAACCCGTTTCAACTTTGAAATATAAAATAATATGGGACAATCTTAAGGATAATATTTGATCAGCTTCCTAGCCTGAAGCCAGTGTGTTAAATTCTCATTTTGTTTTCTTAGCACCCAAATGAACTAAGGAGGAGAATGAACTGGTATTATACAAAACAAGCAATATTTTTTTTCTTTCTGATTTTCCTGCCATATCTCAATATAAGCAAATAGCAAGTAAAATCAAAATATTATAATTTATTGGATTATTTCCATACTTGTTAACTTAAATTGTAGCTGAGGTACAAAGATTTGAGTACATGAAATCCAGTCAGATTTGTGAAAATTCAAACATATTTTAACTTAATACTTAAAAGCATCAAACAATATTAAGTTAAACAAAAAAGGATATAATAACAAAAATTGATAATTTTTCTTCCTTGCCACTGCCAAAAGAGAAATTCTGGTGTTTTAGCAATAATAGGGACTTTAAATTGGAAAATCTGATTTATAGACCTGGCTCTGCTATTAACTAGCTGAGCATTCTTATATACTCACCTATGTTATCCTTTTGAAATTAAGACGGTTGAATTAAATTATCTCTAAAGATTTTTTGAGTTTAATTTTCTATGATTTTAAACAAAAACAAAAGTAAATAACTTTTACCAAATGGTAGGTGAAGTTTTATTTTATTTTATAAATAAACACACACGCACACACAATCTAGTGCTTCCCTATTTCAATTACTCTTCTGGGCACTTTGGAAATACTGACTGACTTAAATTGTATTACAAACTAATAAACTATATATTTTTTTTTTTTTTTGAGGAAGATCAGCCCTGAGCTAACTACCCCCAATCCTCCTTTTTTTGCTGAGGAAGACCGGCCCTGAGCTAACATCCATGCCCATCTTCCTCTACTTTTTTATATGTGGGATGCCTACCACAGCATGGCTTTTTGCCAAGCAGTGCCATGTTGCACTCGGGATCCGAACCACCGAACCCCGGGTCGCCAAGAAGCGGAACGTGCGAACTTAACCGCTGGGCCACCAGCCGGCCCCTAAACTATGTTTTATAGTTGAGGAAACTGAGGCACCGAGAGGTTAAGGGACTTGTCCAAGGTCATACCAGGAGAGCTGGGATTTGAATCTAGGTAGTTTGACTCTAGAGACTATACAATCTTTTATTTCCTCTCCCAACATTTTGCAAAAATTTTAAACATGCATTTTTTAAAGTTGAAAAAAATTGTATGTGAACATCCATCAACTTATTCACTTGGACTATACAAGTACTATTTTGCTATGGTAGGTGAAATGAAGTAACCACAGGTAGATCACCTGAGTAACTACTTCATTTTCACGCGCAAAGAAATCCTCCACCCTGCTTCTCCGATACAACGTGAAGTGAGTGAGGCCCAGGGTCTGAAGGCCCAGGAGGCCTGCTCATCAGCTGTGAAAAGTGAATGGCCTCAGAGCTTTTGACCTCAAAGTCAAACAATAATGATACTAAAAATCAACACAACCACTTCCACCATGCTGATTCATATTTTACAGCACCTTATTTATAGTTAATGAAACATCGACAGGCATCATTTCTCTTTATGAAATCACCCTATTTTCTCAAAAATGATAATGGATTTGTCTGAGTGGACAGATATCAAGCAGATGTTACTGGTCATAGTGGAAGGTACAAATCAGAGAATGTATTAGCACAAAAGGGATCCCCATGCATTATGCATTATGTCACTGGGTTTTCCCTTCTCTAGAAAGCATATATTTAAATAGACTTGTATAGGCATGTGGCTGTTCTAACACTCTACTAGATTAATAGATGTGTGACCTCCACCAAAGTAGATGGGAACTTTATATTTAATGCTTTATAAAGCCTATATATATCCGAAATTGGAACACTTTCTTTAGAACTCAGATTTAATATATGCCTAATACAGTGCTCCAGTGATCTCTGATCCTATCATCACTCAGGTAGTCTTCAGGATGCAACTTGAGATGGTTAAGGAAAATGTACATTAATGTTCCTCAAGGAACATAGTCTTCTTAAGATTTAAACTTCAACTATCATTATCTATAGCCAACTTCAATAAAATACATTACACATTAAAATTTTTTATTCAACATCTCTCATTTCATTTTCTCTAAATGTCCCTGCCTTATAAAAATGTGAACCCATTAATGCATTTTTAAAGTCAATATGATGGTCCATATCTAAATCCATATTTTAGTAATTTGGGCACACACACATATACAATATAAGGTCCAAACAGGAGGCTAGCTATTCATGCTTTTCCTAGGTGCATATAATGCACATCTCTAGAATAAAGAATAAACCCCAAAGTGAGAGATCTAGGTCTCTGTCCACGGATGGCTAATAGGGAAGCTCCTAAGAGAGGGCTCTCAATTTTAGTACTGTAGTTCTGAGTATGATTTTCAGAGCAGCAGCCGCATCACCTGGGAATCCAGAAATGCACATTTTCAGCCTCCCCCCCCCCCGCCCAACATGTACTGAAAAGCTGTGGGAATTGGGATAGTAATTCATGTTTTAACAATTCCTCCAGGTGATTCTGATGCCTGCTAAAGAGAATCACTATTCTAACCTGCACCAGATGAAGTTCTTCCAGCAAAGAATGCCAGTCTTGTCACTGCATTGGTTAACCAATTTTATCCACTTCTGCCATACTCCTATTTTGCTGTCTTTTAAAAGCCATTAGAGATCACCTTTGTTGCACTTTAAAAATTGACTTTACTTGTAGAGTGTTATCCATTTTTTATCTCTGTTATCTTTTTTATTGTCATTTATTTTAAAGGGGTCTTGAAGTAATAGTACATATAAGAGGCAGTGTGTTATAGATCGACTTAACCTGGAAAGAATGGCTAGTTCACGCTTTCCTATCTCTTCTCCTCTTCCTTGATAATTACATGGAGATCTTCAAACTCAAGTTTCTCTCTTCTTGCTTTCTTTATATTTATGTTACCATCTTTTTTTAAATTTGTAGTGAAATACCTAGCTGTTTTATTTTTAATTTCTTTGGTTTAATAAACACATGTAAACCTATGATCTTGTCTTCTTAGAAAGGCTTTTGCATTTTCTGTTAATGTAGATACATTGCGTTGTCATTATCACTGGTTTAGAAGTAACTGTGATTCCAATTTTGCTTTCTTCTTTGATTCAATGTTGAAGTTTAATAATAACTTCATTGTTTAATTTTTTATTTTCAATTTCTAGTTTTATGATTCTGCTAATATAATGTGATTTGCACAATTTCTAGATACTAGAATTTACTGAAGATTTCTTTGTTGCATAGTATACTATTTATAATTAAGAACCAGTTGCTCCAATTTTGTTGATACGGGCAAGTTACATCTTCTTTGAAATTTTATTTCCAGTTAAAAAATAACAATAATAACACCCATTACCATGTAGGTGTTTTTTCTATTTCATGAAAGCTATTATATTCAGAGATGTATAAGTATTGCAATATATATCCTTATATTGTACCATATAATTTTAAGGATATTTTAATTTTAATTAATTTATTCAATCATTTGTTCAATTTTAGCCATGTACAAGGTACTATATTAGGCATAGATGATGTAAATATGAATAAGAAACTACCCCTGCCTTCAAGAAGCTTTTAGTTTAGTGAAGAAAATAGTCATGTGAAGAGTATGGGAAGTGTTATAAAAGGCTATTTATCTATCTAACTATGTATCTATCTATCCATCTATCTATATATCTATATATCTATATCTATATCTATATCTACCTATCTATCTATCTATCTATCTATCTATCTATACTGGATGATGTTAAGCAATTTATTAAACCTTCTCTCTGACTTAGTTTCTTCATCTCTAGAATTAGGATAAGAAGAATAACTACTCCATAGGGCTGTGATAATTGGATGAGATATTACATGTGAAACCCTTGGAATAGTAACTCTCCCATTCCATTTGAAAACTTACAAAAATTACCAGTAGAACATTCCTGGCAGTACTGAGAGGGCCAACATAGTTGGAGTTTGCAGTTGAAATCTACTTTCGTAACACACTTCCTTTAGAAAGGCAAGCAGGAGGTGTTGTATATAAAGCAGATACAAAAAAATCCCTGGCATCTTTACAAAGCGCATTTGATATCCTAACGTGGTCAATTTGTGCTGGAAAACTCCTTTTCACCCTTAACTATCCTTCCAAATAATGCATATGCACATGAGGTCTATGAATGTGTACACATACAAGCACACATGCACATGCACATCCCATGTCCATTAGCCCTGGGGTAAAATTGAGTATAGCCAGCTCTGGCAGTCTAGTGGTTAAGATTGGAGGCTCTCACTGTGGCCTGGGTTCATTCCAGGGTCTGCAAACCATACCACCTGTCCATTGGTTGTCATACTGTGGCAGTTGTCATTCTGTGGTGGCTGCATGTTGTTGTGATGCTGAAAGCTATGCCACTGGTATTTCAAATACCAGCAGGGTCATCAATAGTGGACAGGTTTCAGTGGAGCTTCCAGTCTAAGACAGACTAGGAGGAAGGATGTGGCCACCCACTTCTGAAAAAATTGGCCATGAAAACTCTATGAATAACAGCGGAGCATTGTCTGACATGGGGCAGGAAGGTGAGAGGGTGACACAAAAAGACTGGGCAGGGTTCTGCTTGGCTGTACACAGGGTTGCTAGGAGTTGGAATCCACTCAATGGCACCAAGAACAAAGATTAATTATACTGTCCTTTCTCAAGAACACTTTTTCTTTCTGGAGAGAGCACACATAATGGAAGTCCTAGAACACTTTAAGCCTGGGGGTAAATCCTATCATAACTTTCACGCCTTAATTGAGAGCATCTACTACATTCAAGCTGTTTCAAATTTTGTGCAATTATCTGCATGCTAGAGGGCACAAGGAGAAACAAGCAGGCATAGCCTGTGGAAGAAATGTAGTTAAACCTCATCAAATTTGGCTGAGTGTTTAGGACATGTGTCATATTCTAAGCATTATGGAGAAAGCATTTGTTAATTCAGGTCTACCAAAGTCATTTGTTGCCTTAATAATATAAATACCTACTTGCATTGTTGGTTTGTTCTTTTACTTACATGTACTGCCTTCATACCTGTAGTGGATATATGCTTTTTCCTCATCATCCACCTGCTTTACTTATGAGTGCTGAGATATATAGAGTGGTATATAAGTTAACATGTCCAGCCCTCCTCTAGCTAAGGGGTGGGCACTGGCACGTCATTCAAACTAAGTCAATCAGACCTTGTTCTTGCTAAGATTTTGGATCCTGAGCGATAATAGAGAGACAGAAAAATGGTAACAAGTTTGGAGCCCATTCATTCCATTGCCCATATTTTCCATGAAAAAAACTGTTGATTGTGCTGTTACTACAACTTTCACTCTACTCTGGTTCCTGTCTTTCTCTGAATCTGGCTTCTAGTTGTCTATTGTTTCTGGAAACTCCAGCAAACTTTCAAATAAATTCGTTTTCTACTTAAATTGTTTAGTGTCAGCTCCTGTTGCTTGTATCTTAAGAATCCTACCTAATCACAGAATTGTGAAAAATGAAGTTTTATTTCAGTAAGGAAAAAAACTGTGAAAGAGCACTCAGAAGATTAGGGGTGACATTCCAGAGTGTTTATAACTTATTGGGTAAGTTGTCAACCTCGCTAAGCGCCAGTTTTCTCATCCATAAAAAGTAGGGTGGGACTGAGGACCACTAGCCCCATGAAGCATTTGCCAGAATGCTATGGATGCTCTCTCCCCAACTCCCACTTGCCCATATAGCTCAATGCTATGGATGCTCTCTCCCCGACTCCCACTTGCCCATATAGCTCAAGGGGCAAACTATTTACAGAAAAAGCAGGAGGAAAGTTGAGCAAAATGGGTCTCCAGAACATTTGAACTGCAGCTCAAATGCCCTTTCATCCATGATATTCCAGGTTAGGGGTGAACATAACTGCATTTTCATTAGCAAGGTTCACAATTTTGCGCCATGTTTCCTTACTTATGGCCTCCCTCATTTCTGCCTTATCTACTGCATTAGACCATAAGCTACATTGAGGTACCATTTGTATCTGATTTATCTCTCATTTCCAGGATCTAGATTAGTTCCACTAATCAGTCCCTACTCAATAAATACCACATTGGATTTTTTAGAGTGGGTTATTCCTACCTATATCCAGTCCATGAATGCTAAGTTAGTATATGTAGCTGCAAGGAAAGCCCCAAGAAAAGGTTATGAGAAGTTTTGTATATGCTGTAGTGAGAATGAGAGAATGAGTATCAAACATGACTTGTTTCCCAGTAGTTTTATTTAACAGAGAATGACGTGGGTACTGCATATTAAGAGATTTTATCAAAGACCTACCAAATTAGTGGTGAAAATACTGCTATAAAATCCTCTTGTGTTTGTAAATAATTCACATGATCCCACATTCCAGCTACTTTGGACATGCTACATCGAATGTGGGCAAAAACTAAAAACAGAACTAAAGAAACAAACAAAACAAAATCCAGACCAAACATTTTCATTCAGGTACATAGGTGAAAATCATTCTTATTGCATCCCATTATTAGATTCTTTGACAGAAATTGTTTGCTAAATGGAACTTCTTTCATTTTCATTGAAATTTATAGCCAATTTGAGGGAAGGTTTAATTGAATATTTCATACTGTAGGGAAAACTAATAACTAAACTGAGGTGAACTCTTGGAATTGATCCATACAGATGGTAAAATCCTTTCTCCCTGTTTTTTCTTTTTTTTTTTTTTTTTTTCGCCAAGGGAATTTATTTTAACTCTATCTCAGTGAATCAGATGACAGGCTAATTTCAATCCAACTTACAAATGAATATTTCTGCAAGGCAAAAATCTATCAAGAGTCCCTCCTTCTAGGAATATAAAAAGAGAAGTAGAATAAATCCAGGGAGAGGTCAAAAAGCCTCTAACAGTCAACATTTTAACATTGTTGGAAATGATGAAAACCTCTGGATCTCACATTTGCTTGCAAGCCAAATGACGCATTTATTGGTCACTCTCTATTATAAGGATAACACGGTGACTCAAATGAACCTGGAATTCTTGCCCCATCTCTGCCATGAATTACCTGTCTATCCTTAGGTAAGGGGCTTAATTCTTCTGGATCCATTTTATTATCTGTAGGACAAGAGAATTGTGTATGATGATTCTATAGAGTTATTTTATCTCTAATTTTATCTTTGAAAATAATCTCATATAAGAGCTTTGTAATTGTGATGGATTTCACAAGAACACTAAATGTCCAGTTCAAGAATTGCTCTCGCTTAAGGTACCGTGTCTACTTTTCACTGTGTAATCTCTCTGTGGCTTAGTAGCACACTTCATGAAGGAGGAATGGCAGGGGTAGGCAGAAGGACAGGTTCATACGCAGATACTCAAGAGGCATAGGCAACTTGCCATTCCATCTGTTTGTTGCAGCATTCTGAGAGGAGGCATCATCTGCTTCATCAACTCACCCAGTTGCAGAAGCCTGTGTGGATGCTCTGAATATGTGCAGAAAGTCAGCTGTATAACCCTAACAATGTCTAAAACGCCAATAATCAATATATTACTGCAGAAGAATCAAGCCCATGAGGCCAAGGCATATAATCATTAACAACTTTAGGCAAAAAATGTGAATAAGAGTCCAACTCTGACCCAAGAAGCTACATTCGTGAAACTACTGAAGTCACAGATTGTTGACTTCCATTCCAAACTGGCTGAAACCCAGTGAATAAAGTGCCTGAAATTCACCTGAAGCATACTGCTCTAACCATTTGGACACTTGCCCTCCACTTCCCACTTTTGAGCAAGCAGGGCATTGATTCTAAGAGCAATTGAGTTATTCTCCAAATGTCAGTTCCAAATAAACACTGAAATCAACCAAAAAGGCTTAGGTGTAAATCTATTCTCAATTTACACCTGACTTTTACGAGTTCAAGTGAGTCGTACTTGAAAATGTCAGGGAGAATTCTTTTATGAAGTTTCACATGACTTTTGGGGGCACAGATCTAGTCTGAAGTGGTATTTGACAATCCAGGTGCAACATTCAGAGAGGAGCTGAGCGAAGAACAGTCAAGTGCATCGGAGACAGCTCAAGGTGTAAAAGCATTGCAAAAACACACCAGAGATGTTGCCCTGCAAATTAACAAGGATAGAAATCTCCACTCCAAAGACAGGAAGTCTTAGATTTTAGTAACCTGAAGTTATAACCCACAGGGTGTATTTTAAGGTTGAGTGATTAGATTTGGGGAGATTTAAAAAGATTGCCATCAGATTCTCCCAAGCTTTAAGCCATTCTCCCAGTTGTAAGTTAGACAGATTGCTCTAGTATAATAACAATTCCAGGCTCCTAAAACTATGTAGGAATGGCTATCTTTACATACTTTTGCTTTTTATATCTTAAGAGAATGCTCAAATGCCATGATCAATAGATGTGAGATCATGGGTAAGTAACTTCAACCCTGTTAATATTATTTGAAACATACATTCTAGCTGTACTGACTTGGAAATGTACGTAGACATCTGACTGGCAAAGCACACAGGAGTCAAACCTAGAGAGCAGCTTCCTATCTATAAAATGAGTAGAGGGCTAAATGGTCTCTCTGTGGTCACTTCTAGCTCTGACCTCTTGGAATGCTCCCTGGGCAATAAGAAACCAGTTAATCTCTAAAACAGAAACCCTCAAAATAAAGTACTTTGCAAAATTCCATATTCAGGCATAGCAACAGGCTTACTCAAAGTCCCAAATATAGAAAGGGGAAGGGAAAAGGGAGAGAAGATTGAACATTTAGGTGCCTCCTATGTGCTGGCCTTATATTTTTGCTTATTCACTTCTCTCAAAGCCATGAAAGATATTCCCACTTGACAAATACAGAATAGTAACCTATGAATTTTCTAACTTACCATGAAGTAGTACATGCCCTTGACATCCTCTCCTGACTGTCTCCAACCTACGATGATTTCTGACTGGATTTGCCAAAGCTTTTTCATTTATAAGTATGATGGTTAATTTTGTGTGTCAACTTGGCTAGGCTATGGTACCCATGTGTGGTCAAACATCAATCTAGATAAATGATGTTGTAAGTCATTTTTTTAGATGTGATTAACATTTAAATCAGTAGTCTCTGAGTAAAGCAGATGACCTTTCATAATGTGGGTAGGTCTCATCCAATCATTTTAAGACTTTAAGAGGAAAAAGACTGAGATCCCCAAAGAAGGAAGGAATTCTCCCTGCAGACTGCCTTTGGACTCAAGATTGCAACATCAACTCTTCCCTGGGTCTCCAGCCTACTAACCTGCCCTGCAGAATTCAGACTTGCCTGTTCCAGTAATTGCATAAGCCAGCTCCTTAAAACAAATATCTTTCTTTCTGTATATAGATGCATCCTATTGGTTGTGTTTCTCTGGAGAATCCTGACTAACACAACAAGCGACAGAGAACTCAAATTCAAATTGGTTTAAGAAAAAAATAAATCTGTTGTCTGACATTAACTACAAAGACTAAGCCCTATTGTCTTTTGTTGTTTGTATTTCTACGTGGGCTCTCCTTTGTGGTCACAAAGCTGGTCAATGGCAACCCGGGCTTACATTTTACCGCTTCAAACATTGTAATGAGTAGGCACTGCTCCTTTCACATAGATTCAGCAAGAGTTTGAGGATGGACTTGGAGCAGTCAAAGCTGGGTCTTTTTAAGTGTTTGGAATGGAAGGGGATGCTTAGAGGTAGCCCAAGGGACCAGAAATAGGAGAGGTGCAGATCTTCAAAGGAAAATTAAAATGCTATTACAAATATTATAGCTTGTTATATTTCCTGCGTTAACTAGTACTGTGAGTTCTAAATATTCCAGCTCTCTTCTTAACACAATTCCAGATGCATAAACTCAAAAATCATTCACAGATTGTATACAGTGAGCTCTGAAGTAAATGATATATAAAATTGAGGGAATAGTAGAGGGATTTTTTTTTAATTAGCAAATCTCCCTTCCAAAATATTCACATAGATTATATAATACTGCCCACTCCACTCATAGCAATTATAAACCTAAATGGCTATCATAAATTGAAAAGCACCAAATAAAGTTTGGTTTCTACAATGGAAATAATCCATGGGACACAACTCTTCTGAAATAGATTAAAATTTCCCCCTTTAATATCAATAGTATAGTAAGAATCAAATCTGCTACATAGTCAGGTAAGATAAGTAATGAAGTACCCAAAAGGGCAACCTCTATACTAAGGCACTTGAAGCAACTTGCTATTGATTTATAACCACACCTTTTACAACATGTGCTACCTAAAACTCTGCTTTGCAGAAATTATTTATTACAGTACATCATCATCAGTGCTGATTCTTTATGACCCCTTGGAAAGCTAAGATATTAACTAAAGTCTTTGGCCATAGAGAAAGACTATTTTCCAAGAGAAATGTGGCAAAATTTGAGAATTATAAAATCAGAATATATCCACATACACAGATACAGATACATACACACACACACACACACACACACATATATACACATACGTACCTCATGAGCCCTATTTTCTGCCACACTTCATTCTTCAAAAATAACTATAATGTCTCCAAAACCCCCACCTGCTATACTGATTTCTTATCTCAGTGGCTTAACTCCTGATGTCTCATTTTCCTATCTTTCTTCTCCTGGTTAACATTTGATCATCATTTCAGACTCAACTCTGGTGATATTTCCTCTAAAAATCCTTCCCTAAAACCCAGATTGGACTAAACTACCCTCCTGAGTGCCTCCACAGTGTGTCTTGCTTATCTCTGACAAGATTTGCAATATCATATTGAAATAACCTGACAAGATGATTGTCTCCCCTTTGCCATGCATATACTTTTGGACAGCAGAGGTTATGCCCTGCTCATCTTCTCTACAACACCGCTCCCCATTTGCTCACCTGCATTATCCCCTGGCAGGTGCCTATCACAAGTTCTGTATAGAACAAACTGAGGAAGAATGTTTGTTCAACTGACAACAAATTTTTAAGAAAAAGCAAATAGCAATATGGAAACCAATTCCTTTGGGGGGGAAAAAATTGATTTCTTTATACTTGGCCTGAATAAAATAAGACTTAGTGGGTAGGGCGCATGGCACCAGTTTTTAATACTGAAAGAGGTGCTGTGCATAAGCGTAGTTTACTTGATTCTGGAGGCTCCAAAGGCAGAAATAGGGCTGACTGGAAGAAGTTGGAGGCAGGCAGTATGAATTTTAGTAAAGGGAAGAACTCTCCAATAATTGGGGCTGTCTGCAGACAGAAGGTCTTGATTCACTAAATAATAAGTTTTTCATACACCATTTAAAGGGTTAAAACAGACAATTACTGACTCTTTCTCTGAGGTCTCCTATAAGACATTCCCCTATTGGAAGAAGTGCTACACTGGGACAGGACTGCTGTTGCCTAGTGCCTAGCACATAGTAGATACTCAATAGACATATCGAATACATAAATGACATAGATTTTCTGTCCAAAACTAAAGATTTATCATGTCAAGGCATTCCTTTATTTCCTTTCTTTACATCATTTGTAGGATTCTCTTTTTTAATTTAAAAACAAATGATCTGCTTACAATCTATCATGGCTAATAAGGGAGAAGTTGATATATACTAATATAAAATTGAACATTTTCATGAGATCCACTGCTAAAACAGCACCTTTCCTGGATTTATATTAAGTATAAGTAGAACAATTGCAACACCACAGCTCTGATAGTGGAATACCATGGTAGGTTCATGTAGATGTTTGTTCAGTTTTTGACTGCCCTTTATGACTTCTAGGAATATGAAAATGTACACAACACAGACTTTCTCTTAGAGAAACTCTAGATCTAGAAGTACACACTGACATTAAGGTAGAATTCATTATCTTATTCAGCAAATACTTACTAATTTCCTACTTTGTGCCAAGCGCTGTGCTAGACTTTGTTAGCTGTAGCAGAAAAAAATATCTGCGTTTGACTTTAATAGGGGGTATGGAAGATCAAAGAGCTGTGGGAGTTTTTAGAAGAGATGGATTCCCTTACAGGAGAAGGGAGAAAGAGTTGACAGACAGATGGAGTTTTGAAATGTAGATGTCAGGGAGAAAGAAGTCCAGGGACAGAGAAAGTCTTGGGCAAAGGCATAATGACAGGAAAGCGTGAGAATGGGAGAAGTACAGAGTTGGGTGCTATTTGATTATAAAATGCAGATAAAGAGGTAAATGCGTACTGGAAAGTTAGCCCAAGACTGTGTTATGAAGGTCCTTGAGGAAAGGTACCCAGAAACAGTAGACTGAGAAGAATGTACTTATTATCAGAAGCAATAGGGAGCCACTGAAGGATGGTTTGACAAGTGTCTTTTTGATAAACTGGGGCCCAGGAATTCATGTGGAGAGGAGTGGAAATACCCTGAGGGCACAGAGAGTGGACTCTGAGCTTCTCCGAGAATTCCCCATGATTTGTTTCCTAGAGTTCCTGAGAGGATGATGCACGTTCCTCTGGGTACTCTGATTCACAGATTCTCCCTAACACTAGAATGGCAGATATTGTTTCAAAACACATCTTCCACTTCTTGGAGCAATTTCTCTTACCATTCTTTTCTCCTAGCTAGCATTTATTCATTTTTGCAGACTTCAGCTGACTTCTCCAAAATCCTTTCCTTAGGAGCCCAGAAGGATTAACAGACATTCCTAGGAGCTCCCATAGCACCTATCATATTTATCATTTCAAACACATTGAAAATTGAATTTCCTATTTTGGTGTTTTTCATCACCATATATGTGTTTTTAGAGGGTAGGGATCATGTCTTATTCACCTTTTCTATCTGGCCTGAATCCAACACAGGTCTGGCAAAAAGTTCAGCTGTGATACAGCAGAGATGTGAAATCTTGGGAAAGTCAGATGCCTGTTTGGGATTTTTGGTTCTTCATATAGAAATTCAGAGGATCAGATCAGTGATCTCTTCCACAGAGTAATCACAGTGGCAGACACATATTATTAACAGCAGATCACCCACTACTTAGGTTTAAGGATCAGTTAGCATCAAAAGACTTCCAGACAAGAGTCAGGAAATGGCGTAAATATAACTTGACTAGGACATAGCCATTTGATGGCCATGACAACAAAGATAATAACCCATTGGCATGATCCTAAGGACAAAGATAATAATTCCCATCACATTTAAGCCGGCTCTGAGTAATGTCACTAAAATATTCAAAAGAGAAAAGCAAGGCAGACATTCATAAACTCATGCTGTAGGCAAATCTACCCTGAATTAATCTGTGAGTGTAACTGATGTTTTGTTTTGGCTCTAAAGAGTTTTAAAAAAATCTTATAAAATCAATCTTTTGATATATGATTTGAAACTCAGCTCAGACTTTTAAGGGACAGGACGGAGCTTTCTGGTATAATGTTCTATATCTTGATAGAGGTTTGGTTTAGACAGATGTATGCATTTGCAAAATGCAAAGTTGCAAAAATGAATACAAATCTCAAGAAGTAGTCATTTAAGATCTGTATGTTTCATTGTTTATGAATTTTAGCTCAAAGGAAAAAAACCTCTGTAAACAAAAATTTATTTATTTATTAATTATTGATATGCAGGCTAAGTATTTAGGAAGAAGTATATGGATGTCTGTAGTTTACTTTGAAATGCATAGAAAAAAAGATGAACTAATGGATGAACAGGTGGATGGATAGATAGATGAATATGGTAAAATGTTAAAGGTAGAATCTAGCTGGTGGGTATAGTTGTGTTCACTATGACATTATTTCTAATTTAATGTACGTTTGACAATTTTCATAAGAAGACGGTGGAAAGATTTTTAGTAAGAAATAAAATAAAATCAAGAATAGACATTCATAAAACTATCGCATTAGTCTTTTCAGACTACAATAATTTTTAAAAGTACTCTAACCTATGGTACAGAAATGCAAGGAGGTAAAAATGGAATCTCTCTCTCTCTTTTTTGAAGATTTTATTTTTCCTTTTTCTCCCCAAAGCCCCCTGTGTATTTTCAGTTGTGGGTCTTTCTAGTTGTGGCATGTGGGACACTGCCTCAGCATGGCTTGATGAGCGGTGCCATGTTTGCCCCCAGGATCCGAACCGGCGAAACCCTGTGCTGCCAAAGTGGAGCTCGCAAACTTAACAACTCGGCCACAGGGCCGGCCCCAAATGGAATCTCTTTTCACTCATGGTTTTTACATCTTTTAATTCAGAATTTTTCTATATAGATATTTCCCTTTCTTGACAGACTCATCACAAGACTAAATAAAATCGTGTTTGTATGTGTCAGTGTGTGTATGACAAAAAATATTTGCTAAAGAGTATTAAGAAAGCAAGCTTCTCAGGACATAGCAGGATGTTTTAATCAAAGAAATAAACAGCAACAGCCCTCAGAGAGATAAAATTAATCTTAAGTTTTCTGTCATATTAAGAAAGAGGCAAAAGGAAAAATAGAAAATATCCAAGTGTTCCAAAACAGCTGATGGAACTAACGTTTGCTCCCTCCTTCCCCAATCCTCAAGGCTTAACTATTCACTGAACTACCTCAAGGAGAAAGTAGGCTGGCAAGAAAAGGGAAGTGATTGGAACTGTCTGCAGGGAGAGCAGATGCAGTGGAGAGAAAGCATTGGGCACTGTAGGTTTTCATTGCTTTTCTGAACGGGGAACATCAAACTCTCTTAGAAGCAAAGCTGCTTCTTTCCAACTTTTCCTTCTGCTATTTGCAGAAATACTTAGTTAAGGGATTGCATCTTCAAATATTTGTGAATAAGCAGACAGAATTGCCAGTTGCCTAGAGGGAAATTTAATACTTCTCTTGGGTCCAAGTGTGCCACTTAACTTTAATTTAAGAATCTGAGATATAGTTTATGCATACACTAAACGAAAATCATCTGGATTGCATTCTGCTGCCTAAAAATAACAGGGATGCAAGAGGTTCACACTCATCATGCCAGGAGACTCTGCAAAGCAGTGAGAACAAAGATTATCATCTCTAGCAGGTAGGTATCCACTTGTCTAATATGTTGACATACTGGTGTGCTAACAAAGGTCATAAATATGTCTGTGATGGAAAACAGCACGGGTGTTAGCTCAGCTCACCTAGAAAAGGCAGGAAAAAAAAGTTCTAGTAATTGTTTATTTTAACTTGCATATTTTCACAGCATCAAGAAAGAGAGTCTAACCCTCTTTTGTTAGTGAGATAATTTGTTAGTCAAAATACATATGTTTTAACTTATGCATGTGTGCTATTGTTGTTGATAGCTATGTTAATTAACATATTCCCCAGAGGCAATGGCTTCAGGTAAACAGCATGATGAAATATTATCCTGGAAGAACAAGACCTTGCAAGTAATAGCTTCTATTACTTTGTAATGAGTTTCTCATTCTCAGTACCCCAGTGAAGAGATCTCCTACTTTGATTCCACCCAGCTTCGAACTGAGATCACGTGATCCTCAAGCTAGCTGTTGACCTAACAATCCTTGTGCTGTCATCCCACATTGGGAGGAAAACTGAATCATCTGAATCATCTTCTTTTTCTTCTGCTCCTCTTCCTCCTTCTATGGCTCCTCTTCCTCCACCATAACCACCACCACAACTATTAATTATTATAAATAAAATTATGTTTCTGCCTCTGTTACTATACCAATGTAAAATGTGTTGGGTATATTTTTCAACAAATTTTGAGGGCATACTATGGGTAATGTGATTTAAAATATAATCAATGAGGCATATAAGGAATAAACTTTGAGACGTTCTCGAGGAATGCGTAAAAGAAATCATCACACATTCTTCCAAAGAGCTGAAACTGAGATATTACAATAGGTCAGGGTAACTGACAACAGAGAAAGACAAGCCAGACATATAAAGACGTGGCACACATAAAAAATACTGATTTCAAATGTAAGGCCCATGTTAAAGATAACAAGGGTAAAGGTGAATATTTGTGATGGAGCTGTTTCTCACATGGTCTCTCCTATACAGCCACGTGCCACATAACGATGTTTTGGTTAATGACAAACTACATATACAATGGTGGCCCCATAAGATTAGGACCAGACAGCCTAGGTGTGTAGTAGGTTATACCATCTAGGTTTGTGTAAATACTGTAGGGAAGGGAGAAATTTTCCTCTACCCTTCTAGGTTCTTCCAGCTGGTTTAAGAATTAAGTTGACATGAGACTGATTAACAGGAGAAAATAAACAAAATTTAATAACATGTATACCTAGGAGAAACCCAGGAAAATCGAGTAACTCACCAAAATGGCCAAAGCCCTCACTTTAAATACCATCCTCAGCTACAGACAAAAGCAGATGTTGGAGTGGGGAGAGTCAAGGACTTCAAAGAGGAGAAAGGCAGTTTACAGGTAGGTGAAAAGGATCAAATATTTGGAAAATAAGTATTTGGTCACACAGAAATAGAAGAACCCAGAGGGAGCCCAACAAACAGGCTTTTCTAGGTTTCTCCCTGTCTACCTCCTAGTTTATGTTATGCTAAGGTGATAGCTCACTTCCTGAGACAGGTGTTTAAAAAAATAATCAGACTAAAATAATCCTTGTGTTAAAGAGACACATTTTGAGGTGGCAAATTTTGTTCCACTTCAGTATCCTCTATCATGTTCGCACAATGATGAAATTGCCTGACACATTTCTCAGAATGTATCATTGTGGCTAAGCAACACATGACTGTGTAGTGTTCTCTAGGACAGAGGTTGACAAACATTTTCTGTAAAGGACCCAGAGAGCAAATATGTTAAGTTTTATGAGCAAGAGTCATTGTTACTGTAATTCTGCAGCTATCGTGTGAAAGCAGTCGTAGGCAATATGTAAAAAACAAATGAGCATGGCTGTGTTCTAATAAAGTTTCATCCAGGAACACTGAAATTTGAATTTCCTATAATTATCATGTGTTATGAAATATTAATGTCATTTTTCATTCGTTTATTTTTTCAATCATTAAAAAAATTGAAAAACTATTCTTAGCCAGTGGGCTGTACAAAAACAGGCAACGGTCAGGATTTGCCCCACGGGCCACTGTCTGCTAACCCCAGCTCTAGGGTGAGTAGCAGCAGGGATTTATTATTTAATGATGGGTAATACCCTTTCTCTGCAAATGAGGAAGATATTGTTAAGGATGGTAAAAGCAACAACATTTCTCATGGATTGAATACTGATTATTTGCCTAAATTGTGATGTTGGCAGTACTATCTCACTTGTGGATCAGAAAATAAGGCTTGGAGAGTTAAAAATCTACCCAAGACCACATAGCTAGCATGGGGGTACATATCTGGATTATTCCAAAGATCACGCTTAGTCTACTATGCTAAGTGGCTTCTCCAAGAAATGGTTAATATGAACATACTTGGGACTTTCTCCCAGACTACTTTGTCTCTTGGTGAGCATATTCATTGGAGAAGGATGCATGTAACCCAAAGTAGGGCAATTTTTTTTCTCATTACCTGTCCCAGAGAATGTAATTTAACTGAAACAGTAGTTATAGCAAAATATTCACAAGCTGTAGGACACACATCACCTGTTAGTAGAGTAGGAACTTATTTTGGAAAACCTATTGCTCTAATAGCTCACCAAAGGAATAGGAGATTGTAAAGAAATAAAGAGGAAATTATTAGCTTGTATGAACATGATAGGCTGGTATGACTGCTTTTCTAAGTTCAGGTGTTCAGTTTTTCCCTGAGCAGCAGAAATAGAAAGTAGCGATCTTAGTTCTTGGGCATAAGGGCAACACACCCACACACACCCCCATAACCACACACACACACACACACACACATCTCACAGGGCACGCCTGGCATTTCATAAAGAATACACATGAAATAGTGAACTGATAACTTTTTATGTGCTGGAGGTAGAGAAGGAGGTATGGAATGCCCAGAGTCTCTGCAGAAACCAATGAATTCTCATGGTGGTATATACAAGAGAGGAGGTAGCTGGAATTGGGGCCAGAGCATTGCATTAAAAATGCAGACTTCTGAGGCCAGACCTGTGGCCAAGTGGATAAGTGTGCATGCTCTGCTTCAGTGGCCCAGGGTTTCGTTGGTTCGGATCCTGGGCACAGACATGGCACCGCTCATCAGGCCATGCTGAGGTGGCATCCCACATAGCACAACCAGAGGCACTAACAACTAGAATATACAACTATGTACTGGGGGGCTTTGGGGAGAAGAATAAAATTTAAAAAAAAAGAAGATTGGCAACAGTTCTTAGCTCAGGTGCCAAGAAAAAGAAAAAAAAAAAAAAACAGACTTCTTACATTAGTCTCCTCATTGCTAATCCCAGAGTGAATTTCAGAGTTTACTCCATCCTGACCTTCTGCATCACCACCTTCCCACAGATTTATTCCTCTCTAGTATCACTCTCTCACTACCCCTCCCTCTCATTTTTTCCTCTCAGAAATGGTTCCAAATATCTTTAACCTGATCCCATTAAATAAGGCGTAGAGCAGGGCTTCTCAACCTTGGCACTATTGACATTTGAGGTTGGATAATTCTTTTGTCTTATAGTACTGCCCTGTTCTAGGATGTTTAGCAGCAGACATTGCCAAATGTCTCCTGAAGGGGGTGGGGTGCGGTGTGTGTGTGACACTTGTCTCTGTCTCCATCTCTCTCTCCTGAAAGAGGAGTAAAGGGCTTGTGAAAAGCAGATGGTCTCTAGCAAGAGGCAGACAAATGCACGGGAGCAAGAGTCATAAACAAGAATGGTGAGATCCCTCTGGACTGGGGAGGGGATGCAATTCTGTGGGAGGGGGGCATCTGTGTCAAGCTAGCACTCCCTCTACCATCAGGTTACTCTATGATATGCCTAAGGGGGTGCTATCCAAGGTACTAATGTTATTAGTATAGATTACTAGAAGCAAAAGAGCTAAGAGCAGCCATATTTCAAGGAACCACTTGGGTTTTGACAGTAAGAATGTCAGTGACAACTTTAACAGATCAGAATTTAGACATCCTTCCCCGCTTCCTGTGTACAACAACTGGGTTGGCTCCAGTAAGAATGGAAATGAAAATTTCTCACCAACCTGGCAAAGACTGGATGGAGCTGGGGAGTCAGAAGTAAGTTGCTTTAAAGGAAATAAAGAAATGAAGTTTTACACACTACTGCTACTTGCTTGTGTCTGCAAGCTCCAGAACTCTCCATTGTGTTAAGCTTCCAGTCTCAGCTGTGGATGATTTAGTATGCAGTCCTCAGGTACTACGCTGGAACTCAATGACTATATCTCCTTATCTTGCCCTGCTCCCTAGTTTAATGGTTCCCAGACTGCCGACTTTTACAATGTTCTTAATGCTTAACCCTGACTAGTGGCTGGGCCACAGAAATTCTTAGCTCACTGCCCTGGGCTCAGATAATGGCTCCTGGTATTCCCAGTGGGGGTTACAAAGACCTACAGAGGGAAGAAAGACTGATAAACACTTCACTAGAGGAATGTGTGTTTTCTGAAAATCTTTCAGCTGGTAACCGGATGGGACTATTCATGCCTCTAACCTTGCTGAAGGGTTAACCTTGTTAGATGGTTCCTCATTATCAAGCTGGGTGCACGCGTCTGCTATTTTAATAAATTTAGGCTTAAATTAAGGACCTTGCTCAATAACAGGAATCACATACCACTCCACAGCAAATATCCCTGTCCTTCCACCAACAACAGGGAGCTGTATGCATATGATATATTTATCTTTGTGTATATAGATACATTTGCAATTATTTTAATTCCACGTATTCAAGATGATAAAATACAGCTTGGGTAATGAGTAATTGTCTGGTGCTGAGCCTGGCATGACTCATACCTTTCACATCAAATGATTCCTTTGATTCTTCGGTGGAGGGTGGTGACTGTGGGCCCTTTAATTTGGCTGCATTGCAAACTGTTGGAATAAAACCCAATGTGGTCCAATGGAAAATAGTGAGGAAATAGCTATTTCTCTCTCAATAGGTAGAAATAAGCAGATTATTTTTTAAAAGGCACTGTTCAAAAGCACAACTACAATAAGTAAATTCATAATCCCTTCAAAATGCGTACACTGTATTTTCATATTTTAATAAACTATCAAATTAGTTACAGGTTTTAACTTCATTTCTGATGTCTCTTTATTCCCATCTAGATACAGGTACCAAACTCTTCTGCTCAATTAACAGCAAACATGTCAGTACGTGTTAATAACTAAAGATTCCAAGGTTTAGGAACAACCATGTGACCTGAGTTCTAGCATTGCCATGATGTGAACTTATTGCCAACTCTGAGCAAATCACCGCCCCTGCCTCCTTGGGTGTTACATTCTCCATCTGCAGAATGAATGGCTGACTAAATAATTGTAAGATTTCTTCGTACTCTAACATTTGGTGATTGTATCTCTCTAATGACTTAATGCAAACAACCCTATTGAAAAGCCACACTTTTAACTCCCATTCAATTGTAAAAAAAAATTGACCATCCAACTAATAAGAGAATGAAATCAAAGGCAGAGTTACGTGTTTACTATGGTCTATGAGAAATTGTAAAATCAAGTGTATACAGGTGAGAAGTTTGCATGTGAATGGGTAAGGCCAACCAGGAACAAGTGGTGAGAAATTTTGGGAACCAAAGAGCATATGCCCTGTCTGTAGAAGGCCTACAACACTCATCTGCTGTTTTAATCAACACATTCTCAAGTTAAGAGCCTTGTTCCATAACAGGAATCACACACCACATCAGAGCACATATCCTTGTCCTCCTATCAACAATTGGGGAGCTAGTTTTCTGTGTAGGATGTAGTTCTGTTTGTGTGTACTCCCACTTGCAATTATTTTAATTCCATATACTTTGGGATTAAAATACAGTTTGGGATTAAAATCAGGAATTGGCTAGTACATTTTCTCCAGATAAAAATCAAGTGAGTTTGTGGTTTGGGTTTTCTCCTGCCCAAAATCACAGAGTATAATATTGATAACTAAGGTTGGAAATTGGAATAGAAACGCAATTGTGAAGTGTCCATTGATGTAAACTAAAACCACCACCATCGACTTTAAGACTTTTTAATTCCTTTACAATACAATTTAAATAACAAGGGCTTAAACAGAGGGAAAACAAAGTTTTAATCTAGCAAGGGAAAAACAGGTAAGTTTCATGCTTTAACCAAATAAACGAACCCACAAAAAGTAGTTAGGTTTTCTCCTTTAAAACACTATCATGACCTAGGAAGCTTACCTCTTGAGTTCAGAACCATAAAACTGTTTGCACAATTGTTAAAACAGCCATACTTTTTGAAAGGACCACTTCCATTTTTGTAAGTCTTTTCTTGGTACAAGACCAAATGCTAGTGAATTACATGGGATAGTGCTACCTCCTGAACTGAAATAAAACTGGATGCAAAAACGCAGTGAGAGAAGAATTACACCGTTTCCATTGGCTTCTTCAGGGATCTATATGCATTCTTGTATTTTAAGATAATTTTGTAACATTTTGTTAAAAATTAAAGGGAATGGAAAGGGGATTAGGACACCTCAAGTATTCATCCCCTCATTACTTCTCTAATTGTAATGCTGAAGTTACTTCTTTTCAAATATCTCTCTTCAGTTCTGCAATAAGAGTCATTATGCGTTTTTACCGCCACCACTTGACCAGACAAAGACAATCCATGGAGTGGACATTTTTAGGTTAGAGACCAGATGGTAGGCAATGTATATACAAGGAAAGGATGGCAGGTTAACCTCATTGATGTTTAGATATATTTCAATAATCAAAGGTAATTGCTATGTAAAGAAAGAGCTAATCACTAAATGAAGTGTATTTTCTATTTCACAAGAATGTATGGCTAATGTTTCTTTTCCACAAGTTCAGACAAGTACAAATTATCATACTGATCCCTGAACAAGGCAATGGCCTGGCTAATTACACTTCTAAATGTATTCTTTTCTCTGCCCCTCCCAACTCATCTTGTCTCTGCATTCCTGATCCTTCCTTTATCATTTTAATCTGTACAATGATATGTTCATACAGATAACAAGAACAACACATGAACATGAATTTTTGTTAAATTATTTTATTTATGATCATTGAAAAGAAAAAAAGATGTTGAAAATTTTATAAGTAATTTTAAAAACAATTTAGAGAAAATGATATTCATCATTGAAGAGAAAATTTTTATTACCAAAACAAAATTAGCTAATTATTATTGTTTGGTTAAATCTAGGTTTAATTTTGTCCAACTTGTTCAGGGCCCATGCTTAGTCCCATAATTTATGCTGAGATGTCTGCACTCAGCATAGACCTTCAAATACATGGGTTCAACATCAGATTCCACCATAGGTCATCCTGGGAAGGAAACAGGAAAAACTGGTCCTTGGGGTCCACCCCTACCACCAACTATCTTAAACCTACTTACACAACTTACTGCAATTTCTCCCAGTAGGCAGCTATAAAATCTATTGTTTTCATACCCTCCTAGCTGCCCAGGATTCTCAGCTGCAATGCTTCAGTTCTGCTGATCTATTCTGCCCCCTGCCTTCTCTCTCCTTTGTCCTCAATGGGGTTCATTCATCTTCCTCTCCCCTTGAAGTTTTGCTAAATGATTGACTTTCAAATCCCTAAATCACACAGAGTGCTAATGGATGTTAATGGCTTCCCTAAGTATTTAAATTTTAAATGGAAACTCCTATAGGTACGCTGGAAACTGAAAGAATAAATATTTAATAGTGTGAATTGCAGGAAAAGTGGTGAAAGACATTTTAGAGTCAGTATTCTCCTCTGCTAGTCCTCATCAAATTAAAGCCTTCCTTTAAGGTAGATCCTATAAATGTTACATAAACGTGAGTTATTTCAAAGATTGGATAGAGTAATGATTCTAAAATGTGAGTGTGCCTAAGAATCACGTTGGACAGTTTCTTAAAAAGGCAGCCTTGGGGACATATCCCCAGAGACTCTGTTTTAGTATGTTTAAGTTAAGAATTCAGGACTCTGTGTTTGAACAAACACAAGTTATTCTGAGGCAAGTGGTCCCTGAAAGGGCACTAAGAGACTTGCCACCTGAGAGGCTATGGGACCATTCTCAGTCAAGGATCAGAATGCAATACCTAGAGCTGCCACTTAGTGGCAATTCTCAGTGTTCCTTTGGCTCAGATATCAAAGGGTTAAAAAGAATCATTACCTCACTGGGTTCTTGTAAAGAATAAACAAGTTAATATTATACCATTGTTAGCCATCATCATCATCATTGACAATGTCATCAACATCAATAATAATGGAAAAACACCTGAAGTGTGTTCACATGTTCCAGGCTCTGGCCTAAGTGTTTACAAGTATTAACTCATTTAATCTTGAACATGTGGATACACCTTCAGAGGGACTAACTGAATCATATTCAAGAATAAGCATGTAATTATATTCCTATCATTAAAAATTAATATCAGGAACATCACATCATGAACAAAACTCCATAAAATTCATGACTGAGATGGTGTGTGTGCGTGCATGTTCGTGTGCATGTGTGTATGTGAGAGAGATATCTGCCTTTGTGCAGGGTCTATCAATCTTGTCTTGACTGTTTTTTCAAGTCAGCAGCTTTATCTGTACTTTTGCTCCACTCAATCTCTTCTTGTCATTTCCCCTTTCTGTTTGAAAATCACTACACCTAAGTCTGCAAAGCATCGTCTTTCTATTCTATTTCTTGTTGAAAAGAGTTTGTGACATCCTGGGCGACGGACATGCCATAACAATAATGGTGGTGGATTGTTTTGACTTATAGTGAATCTAAGGAGAGAAAATGTCCCCACACAGGAAAGTGACAAGACAGACCTCAATCGTTCTGAATGATGGGCCCAGTGATTGGTACAGTCTGTTCCAGTCTTTCCTTTGGTTTCACAGGATGCCAAATGCACATCTGGATGCTGGCAGCAGAAGGAAACCCACCTTGTGAAGGATAAGAGCAAAATTTGTTGTTGCTACAGGCCTAACTCTGAAATGAAACTGAGAAGAACTGGTAGTTTTGTTGAATTAAGTGAACATTAACAATGGCTAAAAGGTAGGTCCTTGGAAATGGACCCACAATAGTATATGATACTGGGTGCAATTTTCAGTAATTAGGGCTCTGATCCCCCCTACCTTTCGATCTAAATCTTCCCATTAACAAATTTCAGAAATTCAAATTCTACTCTCCACTTTCTATACACAGTTCAAGCATTTCACCTTGGTGCTCTTAACTCACCTAAAATTCCCTTTGCCTGCTTCTAGCCTAGCGCATGTCCAAATTCTAACTACTCATTAATCTAGGGGATTATAAGTTAAATGCACACCGACTGGCCTGGAGACAATCCATACACTTATTAAATCAAATTACAAAGTGCTTGTGAATTTCGGAGGTGAGAAACAATCATTTTCATCCAATGACAAAAGGGATCTCTGACCTCCTCACAAAAAAAATGTTAGGAACTACTACAATCTGGAGCCTAAGATCATGGGCTACCTTTTCCATAAGACCATCCTTGATCTTTCCAGCCCATAGGTCAAGGTCAACAGCTAGAATTGCCTTGAGGGCAAAATCAACACCTTTACTCATCTGATTACTCCAAAAGATCATAAATGTTTCATGGTCAAAGACTACATTTTATTTATTCTAGAATTCTCAATATCTGTAGACCATAGGGGGAACTCATGTGTCTTAACTTGTACTTAATTTTCCTGCAACACTTATCAGTGGCTTTACCCCTAGTAGAGGATTTATAAATATTAGTGAATAGATGAAAATTCATACTGAAAGAACAAACACAAAAACTTTAAGTAGACATCTAAAAAATATCTTACTCACCTAACATTTTGAGTTTGCTATATAATACATCAAAAAAGAATTTATTCGTTCTTTTAGGTATCTGGAAAAAATATTCTTCTTGTTCTTTTCCAAAAAAATAAGGCATTTTTCAATTATAACAATGTGCATATTTTTGACCATTCTAGTAATTCAACAACAATTTAGGCTGAAGCAAATAGGTGGCAACAAAGAATGAAAATGGTAAATCCATTTAAGTGTGTTTATAAAATCACCTGCCATAGAAACTGAGTGATTCTAGAAAAAAAAAATTATACATACTATGCATATATATATGGGGGGTGTGTTTGTGTATATACACACAACATTCAGAATATACACACATATGTATACACATACGTGTGTGTGTAATTAATGTTCATCACACATGGGAGAAGGTACAACCTACATATTTAGATATTTAAGGTGGGGCCCTTTGGAAAGATACATAATTGAGGAAGAAAGGCCAATGAACAGTATCTACTTGTTTTTGGATCCCTAGCCACATAAGGTCTGGAATCTCTCTACCCTCCTTCTCCTTACCTTCTCAGTCAGCCTACACATATTTTCCTATCACCCTCAACTCTGTTGCCAGGCAGGTGACTGCAGAGCCCATGTGCCCTTGCATAGCGGGTGAGACCACATGTACCCCAAGGAGACATGGCTGGGAGATGACAAAAAGAGCTTAGAAACTCTACGTAAGTATTCAATAGGCTAATCTTTGATCTGAACTTCTAGGCCATAAATATACCACTCTTCTGGTAATTTATAGCATCTAGCCCCACGGTATAGCTAGAACTGTTATCTGACAGTTACTAAATTATTCATTTGTCTTGCCTCCCCAGCTAGATTATAAATAATCTTTCAGTGGAGGGCCATATCATGTGCTTTTTCCTACTACCCTGAATACTTAATACAAGGCTCTACCCACATTAGGGTCTAAATAACATTTAAAGTTCTAGTTTCATTTTCTAAAACTATTCTTAGTACATTTTATACTTTAGCCATAAGATATCATATCCTATTTCCTTCATAACATATACAATTTCAAATCTATCTGTTTCCCTTATTATAAAAGCAATATAGCCACTGCAGAAACTGTGGATAATAAAATATATACAGAAGAAAATGGAAAGCCTTTGTAAACCCACCACCAAAAAGTAATTAATGTTAGCAAATTAGCATATTGCTGTTACTTACTTTCTCCCCTCGGTATATTTTTACTTTTACATATATTTACCTTATATTCAGATTTTCATTGTATTAGATACATATTGCATTCCAAGCACCTTTCCAAGTCATTAAATATTCTTTAAAAACATGATCTTTTAATGGGTGTATAGCTCTTCATTCTTTAAAAATTCCATAATTCATTTAATCATCGACCTACAGTTATTTATTTAGGCTGTTAATTACACTGTGATAAAACATTCTGAACATAAAGAATTGCACATATGTCTGATCACTAAATAGATTCCTAGAAGAGGAAATATTGAGGCTTCTGATGTGTATTGTCAAATTGCTTTCCAGAAAGTTTCTACACATCTGCAGTCCTGCCATCAGTACAGAGCATGCCCATCTCATTGGATCCTTGCCAGGACTGAGTACCATCATGTTTTCCAATCTTTGAGGACTTGATAACATGATATTCATTTATGCATCTGACCTCTGCTCATCTGGTTACCTCTTCCCAGCATGTCCTTTTTCCTCGTTCTCCACTTATCTAAAACTACCTTCAAGGTAGATTTTAAATAATGTCTGCATTTTTAAAGCCTTGCCCATCTTGGCAGGTTTGCTTTCTAAGTGTTCTCATAGAGATGTTTTTATATGTCTTTTACAGAATGTATTGTAGCCTGGCCTATATGATATTTAATTGCATGAGTTTCTCCTCTACTGCATTATAAATATTGGGAGGCAGAGGTTAGCTCTTACTCATTCATCCCTTGCTCCCAGAACCTAACAATACAGTGGCACCCACAATAATGGATGCTTCATACTTTAAAAGACGTCAAATAACTTGCAGCTTCTAGAAAAAATATTTAATAATTCATTCACTCATTAAAAATATTATTTATTGTCTACTCTGGGTCAATTACTAGTTAAACAAATGAGAAATAAATGATAAGCAAAATTGGAAATTATTTCTACCCCTGAAGAGATTTCATTTATTGAGTGAGGCAGACAATCAAATAATTAACAAAATAATTGAAATTTAGTTGTGGAAGATTTCTCTGAGGACTTGATACTGGAAATAAATTGAAAGTATAGGAGGAGAAAGGATGGAGAGAAGGAACCAAGATGTAAGGCATCCCTTTCCTAATCTGCTCACTGGATGTCTCCATTCCTCCAACCAGGTGACTTGCTCAGGGTGACCTCAGCATAATCCCACACACACAAAAATTGTCAAATCCATTCTAATTAGTATCCAAAGATTCTTGAGGAATAGCTTCACTCTGGCTATTCTTTTTAGGATCAAATTTTATCGATAATCATCACACTTCTTTGTCTCTCAAAGATTACACATAATGCACCGAATGACTAGAATTCACTGTCCTTTATCAACTGAGGAAAAAATGCTTCCTACTTCTTCATCTTGTCGACAGGCTGACTCTGTCCTATTCAGTATGAGCTACCACATACCAGGCACAAAACAAATCAATACGCTCTACTCCTCTCAGTCAAGGGATTCAAGGTATTCCAATAATTAAGCAACAATATGTGTGCAGAAAAGGCAATATCCCCAATGATTAGTGTTAAATTTAATTAATTACCTCTAAAATAAAATGACACATAAACTTTGTAATTAAGAATAATTCTTAATTAAGGAACATTTGACAGATAGGCAGAAAGGAGGAAAGGGATGGAAAATGGCTGATTAAGATGGGGAATTAAGCATCTCATTGAAGCCATTAGCAAGCCCTGTTGTGTGTTTATTTAATTTTCAGAGCATTCAATGAACTGACATTCAAAACAGATATAGAAGATACTTCAATAAAACACACGCACACTTTTTCAGTTTAACATAAAATTGTACTTTTGTAGCCAAAATGACAGCTGCATTTTTACCCCCTTGATCACCCAACTAAGAAAAGGAACGAGTTGGTTGGGGAGTTACCACATCTGTTGACTTTCTAAGACATGACAAAAGCCATATAGTCTTTAAGACTTAATGTTAGCCTGCTTCATAAAACATGCAGTTCTTTTCCTATTATTGGCATTTGACGAAGTTTCTTAGCTACCTCATGTGTCTGACATTTGGAGAGGCTGAGTTGTATCTTGAGCTATTCCATTTCATGCTGATAAACGAACTGTGCAAAAATGGCCTAGGGAATCTTGGACAACAGAAGATACAGCATAGCAAATAAAACAGAAAGGTTATCTACCAAATGATCTCTCTTTGCTAGGAATATTTCTTGTGGTTCTGGTCACTTACTTCAAATATAACCCTCAACCTCTACCCCCTACTACAACCACCGCTTCTACCACCATAGAGCAGGGATCAAACAGACAAATTAAAAAAATAACTAAAAGGAAAAAAAGGGACATAAATAATCTTGGTTGGGTTTTTGTTAAGCAGTTGTCTAGTAAGATAAAGTTGAACAATATGTAAAATTTCCATTGAAAAGAGAAGTTATAACCATTATTTTTAAGGACAAGGTAAGCATAAACATGACTAAGGATAAATAAGATTTTTTTAAACCAGGGTATAGATTGTCTCCACAAAATCATGGAATTCTAGACACTGAAAAACTAAAAAACCTATAGAAAGTAAGTAAACGATTAATTAAAAAGAATCATTTCTTTTCCCAAAATTGCATTAAAATAATAGTTGCTATAGTAAGAGTATATATAGTAAGATAATCATCATCATACTGTGGAAGGGGCTACTAAGGGAAAATGTATCCTTATTTTTTTCCACTTTAAATCATTAATAGAGAAACCACAATCTTTTAGAAAACAACTCTGGTAAGCTTTCTTGGAGAAAAACACATTGGCCTGCATTTCTTAGGTTATTATATACTAAAGAGATGTGGTGACAGCTAATACTCAAGTTCTCTGCTAACAGACTGATTAAATGCGTTACACTTCCATAATGTAAAATACACATTCTTGTGTTTATTGCAAATTCTACAGTTTCTCACTTTTTTGATTTGCACGTAATAAGATGCATCATAGGAAACCTGTTATTTTTTCCCTAACATTCACTCCTTTTTGTTCCAAGTTTACAAATCAGCTATTTTAAAAGTTCACTTTGATTTCGCATTGACTAGAGTGCCTGCCTGCTGCCACCACCATCTGCTGGGAATTTGAAGTTAACTGTTTAAAATGCTTAAAACAAAAACGATGAACCATGCTGTTAGACTTAACAATACATAAAGACCGTATTACTCCTCAAACATCCTAAAGCTCTTGTTGACAAACCAGTCATAAGTTATATATATGTGTGTGTGTATGTGCATATATATATAAAATTAATATCACCAACTGATATGAAATGTGTGGGATATTATGACTTGCTTTTCTCACACAATTTCTGCTGAACCAAGAAGGTATTGAAACCTCTCAATTGAATCTGGTGTGTTAATCCCTTAACAGTCATCACCTGTTACTGGATTTAACTTATTTGACGTGTAGGGTATTCCTCAGACAGAGGTTTAGCCTAAAAACTCAGAATGCTGCAGACTGAAGAGTTTATCTGCCAGTGACTGAAAAGTCTATTTAGATCCCCCTGGTCCACACAAACATCTTTCAATTAACAACAAACATCATATACTATTTAAGAATGTTGTCCAGTTAGGGTCTTCTCTGAAAGATCAGCTATTTTCTCTCCACTCTTTTTTACGTGTCGTTTTTACACGTTTTTCACATTTCCAAGGAGGTTGGAAATAGTGTAAAGATCATCGGGAAAGTTTCCTCACTAAAGTATTTTCTTCCAAATACTGTAAACTTTGAAGACCACATTATCACAACCCCTTTGTACACATAGTTTCCTTTCCTTAAAATTCTCATTTTCTGCCTGGCCAATGTTGGTCATCCATTCCTCAAGGTCCATCTCAAATGAGATTTCTCTATGAAGCCATCCACCATACTCCAAAATTGTATGAGTCACATCTTCAATTCTATTCACTGGGTGTTTGTTGCTCAGGGTCCAAACATAAGTAAGATACCATCATCACTTTGGACAGAGGAATAAAAATGGGAAAATAATATAACAATTTATTGGGGCAATTATAGTCCAGTGTATTATTTAAGAATGGAACTCTAGAGTTAAACTTGTGAGCTCAAATCTTGGGTACTTTATCTGAGTAACATGCAGCCAACTTGTTTAACCTAAGACTCAGTTTTCTTACTAGTAAAAAGAGAATAATAACAGAATGAGATAATGGATATAATATGCTTAGCAGAGTGCCTGGTACAAAGAAAGCATTCAAGACATGATCACAAGTAGGAAGTATTTATTTAGCAGTACTGCTCTCATGACCCAGGTCCTCTGCTAGGTGCTTTCATATTTGTTATTCTGAATAATTCCTCAGAATGACTACTGTATCCATTCAGTCAATGTGTATTTACTAAGCACGTACTATGTGTCAGATGTTGTTCAAGGAGCAGGACACCTAGTGGTTTATAGTCTTTTCCCCTGACCTCATGGAGATTTCCTTCTTGGAAAGGTGGGAAAAACAGACAATAACGTACACATAAATAAACAAGATAATTGTAGATAGTGCTGAGTGCTATGATGGAAAGAGGAACTGGGTAATTTTTGGCGGGCTGTGGGGATGTGGCTATTTTAGGAAGTCAGAGAAGGTCTTTCTGAGAAAGTGACATTTAGGTGAGAACTGATTTGTGAGAAGGACTTAGGCATGTGAAAGTCCCAGAAAAAGAACTCAAGGAAGAGAAAAGAGCAAGAACAGAGGTTCTAAAGACTGAAAAGGCTTGGCGGGTTCTGGGAACGTGGTTTGAAGAACAAGATAGAGAGAAGATTGAGTTAGAGGTAAAGACAGGTGGGCAGGGTCAGATCAGGTGAGACTTTTTTTTTTTTTTTTTACCGCTGAGGAAGACAGGCCTGAGCTAACATCTGTTGTCAATCTCCTCATTTTTCGCTTGAGGAAGATTTGCCCTGAGCCAACGTCTGTGCCAATCTTCCCCCACTTTATATGTGGGTCACTGCCACTGCATGGCTGGATGAGTGGTGTAGGTCTGCGGCTGAGATCTGAACCCAGGCTTCTGAAGCTGAGAGCGCCAAGCTTAACCACTATGCTACAGGGCCAGCCCCCTGCTTGGGACCCTTTTTAAAGCATGGGATGAGGAATTTGGATTTGCAACATCAGTTTTTATTTAAAAAGCCACTTTTTCTACTATGAGGTATATGCAATATACGGGATAAGTACTTCAATTATATATTGTATGGAAGAAACCATGCCAAAACTGAGTGGTTAAGACAATAATGATTTATTATATCTCACAATTCTTTCACCTGGGCTCACTTATGTGGCTACGTTCAGCTGGAGTCTCAGCTGAGAAGGAAGGTCTGAGATGACTTCACTCAAACATCTGGCGTTGGTGCTGGCAGTTGGCCAGGTCACTTCAGTTTGCTTCCACATGGCCTCTCACCCTCCAGCAGGCTAGACTGGCTTCCTTTCATGGTGGTCACAAGGCAACATTTCAAGAGGGCAAAAGTGGAGCTGCATGGCCTCTTAAAGCTTAACCTCAGAAGTGTCACTTCTACTGCACTCTACTGGTCAAAGCAGGTCACGAGTTTAGCTCAGATTAACAAAATAGGGAAATATAATCCACTTCTTGATGGGATGAGAAAAGTCCGATTGTAAAGGAGTTTGTACATCTGGATAGGAGGAATTCATGGTCATATTTTGCAATCTCTCTCAGCAAGAGTGGTCTAGTTGGGCCAGGTAAGGGATAATGGTGGCTTAGCCCTGGGTGTGATGTGGCAGCAAAAATAGAACTACCTGAGACAGCTCTATTTTATGCCACTTTTATTGTCTCTGGAATCAAGCTTGTAAGGTTAAATGACTTCTCAATGTCTCCTAGTTACTGAAGCCAGGCATTTAAACCCAGGTAGTCTGACCATGGATTATGCAATTTCAATTAAAATATTCTACCATTTCCCACTATAATGTATTGAGAAGAGACAAAACAAACAAACCTTTGAAAGATAGTGTGATATTCACCATTTGGAAATGAGTAAGTCTATATTCCCATTGAACTTTGTATATCTATTATTGCAGTTATCAAACTGCATTGAAGTTACCTATTTATGTGTTTCTCTAGGCTACTAGAATGAAAGCTTCTATAGGGCAAGAACCAGGTCTTAATCAGTTGTCTAATCCTAGGGCTGAAAACAGTGGCTGGCAGGTTCATAGTAGACTTCTTATAACTATTATCAAATCAGTTAACGAATTTAAATGTTATAAAGCTAATTAAGGGTATTTTCTGCCTTGAGCAGTGGAAAGTTACATATTTTAAAAATTTTATTCCTTGTGAAAAAACTTGCCTCAAGGAATATTTTTAAAGAAGACAACAGTAACATAGATAAAATAAATCAGCAATGACTCATTTTGGAAAAAATCAATAATGATCATAAAAGAGCCACTTATAGAAAGAAAAATGGTTGCTACCTGAAACACGGTTTTTTAAAAATGTATATTTTCTTAATATCAGTTGAAAAATCAGGTCTTACTTATAATGACCTATTTGTAGAATTATAAACAACGGCTCTGAAGACTTAAGCTATTCTACAAAAACAAGACTCCGAACGTAAATTAAAACCCAGAGGACACGAAACCAGTTATTCTAATGCCAAAAATAGCTAGTAAACGGAATTGAAAAGTCTAAAGAGGAAAAGTATTAATTGGCCTGTCTAAAGAGGAAAAGTATTAATTGGCCTGGATAACAAGATGAATCATCATTATTCCTCTTCTAGGAAGTCATAAATAAAGTCCTGTGAATTTGTTCTGCTGTTAGCTGTGGTGTGTTACCAGTGCAGGTTAGAATGCATGCTGTATAGACACCTTAAGGGGTCTGAACTTTATGAGGGTCAGTTATCTTTGCCCATTCATAATTACAAGCTATATCTTAACTTCAAAGTCTGTCTATCTAAATGAATAATACCCTTTACAAGGGAGATACAATCTTTGAAGAATCAAAGCAATGCCACAAGTGGCCTTCATGAAAAGGCAGATGAAAGCATCCATTTCACTGATGCCTCATGTCATCTGTGCTAAGTATAGGACAGCAGTACAATTTTAGGATGTGCACAGAAACGTGTCCTCCATACTGCATGTTCTTTTTAAGTATCCAGCTGGAGAAGAATGTGGGAAGTTATCCCATTTTGCCCTGCTGGGACTAACTGAGAGGGTAGCTTAAGTCTCTACCACCATATCTACCCTCGCATTCTGTCCTGAGAGAGCCAAGAGTGGTCACCAAATCAGACTGAGGCTCATATGATCAGGATCTCATCTATCAGAAACAAAAATTGAGACTTTCAATTTTTTCACCCAGGTTCCCCCAAGTGAGCAGGAAACAAAAATTACCAACTTGCATGAAAGAGGTTGAAGTTTGCTGCAGAGTTGCCAAGCTCGATTTGTCAACATCAGTCTCCAGAGATATTGATTCTGAGTTTCTATTTATAGCTTTATTGCTATATATGATCATGTTGAAAATTCAAAGAGGGTTGTGTATAACTCAGTTCCCTATTCTGATTTATTCTGAGTTTGAAATGAATTTAAATGTTTAAAACACATGAACAGAAAAGACACTTTGTTCTCTAAACTACTAAAGCTCTCAAAAAACATGTCAAAAAAATTAACACAGCTTCGAAGACCTGAGTACCACGTTAATAAAAAAGTAGAACTTGGAGGCTGGCCTGGTGGTGCAATGGTTAAGTTTGCATGTTCCGCTGCGGTGGCCTGGGGTTCACCTGTTTGGATGCCGGGTGCAGATCTACACACCACTTGGCAAGCCATGCTGTGGCAGGCATCCTACATATAAAGTAGAGGAAGATGGGCACAGATGTTAGCTCAGGGCCAGTCTTCCTCAGCAAAAGGAGGAGGACTGGCAGCAGATGTTAGCTCACGGCTAATCTTCCTCAAAAAAAAAAAAAAAGTAGAACTTGTACATAGCTTGGTTAAGACAAGGCAATTCGCAAGAATGATGCAAGCCCATCTGAATTAATATTTGCAACATTAACAAATCAGATTCCTCTTTTGAAATATAAAGGCCCACAAGAAGTTTGTCCTATATCATCAGCCCCTTGAGAAACTGTGGATAAACATGAAATAATTATATCCCAAGAGATGAAAAACAACTAGTAGTCCCCCTGAGAGAGCCCTTGTTTTGATGTTAAAGAATGGGTGTTATTGTATTTCAAAGGAAAAACCTCCCTAGAAGCAGGCTGTGATAAAAACTGACATACAGATTAAAAAGACAATTAAATATTAACGAAGCCAAACCCACTTACAAATCAAATGCTGAGGAAAGGAGACATCTTTCTTCCACGTTCTATTACTTTAAAACAACAAATCTGTTTGTGTTATTGCATACTAAGCATCACTTTTGGATAACATGGACCTGACCTTTGCAAAGCAACCTGGTTACTAAATAATGTATAACTGTGATATTTGTGCCGTTCCAGGAAAACCTGGAGAATATCTTAGATGAGATTTACATGTAAAATGACAAATGTTTTCCTCTGATAAGTTTGGCTGGGTTCACTTTGGGTCCCAGGCATTGCTGAGGGTGTGGTTCTGACTATCTAACCCTGGATAATGGAAGGCTACAGGTTTATAGCTAACTGCAATATTTTCCAACATAATTTTGATATTAAAAGTCTTTTATTATAAACAAAACGTCCTCAATCTACTTATCATAAATCTCAATGCTAACTTATAGAAGATCTAGACTTATTTAAGAAGGAAAAGGCACAGGTGGTGAGCTCAGAGCCTTAAGAATTTGCCCAATTACAAATAAAATAGATGTCTTTGCCACATAGAAATTTAAATATCTTTCTGGACCAAAAAAAACCCCCCAAAACCAACAATGCACGATTGGTTTAGAAGTCATAGAATTTTAGAGGCTGGCCCTGTGGCATAGTAAAGTTTGGCGCACTCTACTTCAGTGGCCCAGGTTTTTGGATTCGGATCCCAGGCGCAGAGCTACACCACTTGTCAGCCATGCTGTGGCAGTGACCCACATACAGAATAGAGGAAGACTGGCACAGATGTTAGCTCAGGGCAAATCTTCCTCAAGCAAAAAGAGGAAGATTGGCAACAGATATAAGCTCAACAAAAAAATAAATAAAATAAAAATTATTAAAAAAGAAAGAAAGAAATACATGCCACAACTAGAAGGACGCGCAACTAAAATATACAACTATGTACTGGGGGGACTTGGGGAGAAAAAAGAAAAAAAAAGAAAGAAAGAAATCATAGAATTTTATCTTCAGAAGTTTGCTTAGATGACATACAATATTTATCGTACCCAAGAATTTGCTGGTCCTCCCCCCTTTTTTTAAAAAAATGACAGCTTTACTGAGATATAATTCACATTCCATACAATTCACCTACTTTAAGTCTAAAATTCAAAGCTTTTTAGTATATTCACGGAGTTGTGCAACTATCACCACAATCAATTTTAGAATATTTTCATCAATACTCCAAAAATCCAATTAGCAGTCGCTCATCTTTTCCTTCCACTACCCAACCTCCGTACCCACCTCCTGCCCTAGAGAACACCTCATCTACTTTCTATTACTATAGAGTTGCCTATTCTGATATTCCACACAAATGGAATTATACAATATACAATGAGTGGTCTTTGATGACAGGATTCTTTTACTTAGTAATGTTTTCAAGGTTCGTCCATGTTGTACCATGTATTGGTAGTTTATTCCTTTTTATTGAATGATATTATTGTATAGATATATATCACATTTTATTCATGCCTTCATTAGCTGATGGACATTTAGGTGGTTTCCTATCTTCCTTTCCAAAATTCTTTCTTCTCTTGGTTCTCTTTGTTATCATTTTAGGCTCTTCATGGATAAACTCTTCTTCTAGTCCTTTAAATTCTGGCCTGCAGCCTTGTATGCCCTCTGTGTGCCTGTATTTTCTTTCTCTTTGTGACTGCATTCATTCTTTGTGCTTCCAGGAAAGCTTCATGCTGACAAACCTCAAATCTCAAGCTCCAGAGACCTCCTTCCTGTACTTCAGACCCATATAGGTCCCTCCCTACTTATTATCTTTACCAACATCTAACTGATTTAGCCAGACATCACCCAGGAGGTATTTTTGACTCTTCCTATCTTCCTCACTTTTCACATTTAGTGGGTCCCCAAGTCACGTATATTTTACTTACTGATATTTCTTGAAACCAACCCTATTCCATGCCATCATTTACTTGTTAGCTCATCATTTACCCCTATCATACAGTCCTAACCTCTTAACTCATTTTCTTGATCCTGGCAGAATACTTTTTATATTCTTTAATAACTCATCATCACTGAAGAAATAAATTCCAACTCCTTAGCAAAGTACGAAAAGCCTTCATGGTCTTGCATCTGTGTATTTCTCTAATTTATCTCACACTGCTCTTAGAGAGGTGGCTTTCACTCCCGTCATATCAGACTTCTTGTGTTTGTCAACAGTGCCACTATTGCCCTCCCTTTACGTCATCGGATAGTTTATTCCCTCTGCCTGGAATGTCCTTTCCTCTTCTTTTATTGTCTAATTTCATATTGTTCTTTGAGGCACAGACTAGTTAGCTGCTCACCAAACTCTTTTCTTTATCTTCTTGGAACCTGAGCTAGACCACGTCTCTCTTGCAGTTGGGTGTAGCCATGTGAATGAATCCCAGCCACTGGCCCATAGGTGGAGGTGAAGTATCCTCCTTCCAGGTTTAGATCACAAAAGCCTCCTGTACAATGTTCCTTTCTCTTTTCTCTTTTCTTAGCAAGCGGTTAGACGTCAATATCCAAAGAGACCTTGAAAGTTCCATGTTAAAGTTTAGCTGGGGTCCCCGAATGACTACACAGGGCCACAGCTCTTCCTTCCACTCTCCTCCATTGAATCTTACATGAGTGAGAACTAAATTTCTAGTATACTAAACCTCAGATTTTAGGGATAATCCAATAGAGCAGTCAGCATGACTCTTCAACAACCAGGTGCCTAGAAAGGTCTTAATTTCTAGCTCCACATCCTTCCTTTTGTGCATCACACTACTTACTAAACTGTATTGTAACTGCTACTTACAAGCTTATCTCCTTCCCTCGCTTGTGCACTCCACAAAGTCATGGACTGGGCCTTTGATCTTTATAATCCAGAATTAGCCATAATATCCGGTATTATATGTACTTGATATTTATTTGTTGAATGAATTAAAGTTCCCTTCACACATTTTTTTCCCCATGTCTGTTCTGAAGGAATGTTAACAGGATTTTTTTAATAAAAATTATGTGTGGGTATTTCTGTGTTTACCTAAGTTTGGGGAATGCCAGGTTAAATGAAAACATGTTTCTTTATTACAGTCATTTTCAAAACTTCCATATACTAATGAGCATCATCAAGATAATAGTTTTTTCCAAAACTTATTGGATAACAGGCTTTTTTTTCTCATAGAACATCTTGAGAACAAGCGATCACAGAGAATATTTTGGAAAAAGCTGACCTTGAGTAATATAAATATTGCAAAATCTTGCATAGAAACTCTGAAATGTTTTATTTCAGTCCTAGATGCATAAATCACACACTCAACTTAAATATTCAGGGTCTGATGAATTTCTGGAGTATTCACCCTGGAGACTCTCCTCATTTAGGGTCACCTAGCTTTAGGATATCTCTCTGCACTAAGCACACATTCAGAACAAGAACCAGAGAGGTGAAGAAAAGTTAAATCATGCTTAGTGTATTTCCTTTATTGTCTTAGTCAGGCTAAGAATGAGCTGGAAAGATTGCAGATATTGGCTCAACTAAAGAGAAATAGTTTGGTAGTCAGTGTGATATAGGGAAACTTATTTAACTGGCCCCATACCTCAGAGCCCTCCATTATAAATATGAAAACATGCAAAGAGTTTGGAACAGTGCTTGGTTTGGAACAGTGTAGGTAAGTGTTCAATAAATGTTCCTTACTATAATTATTAACTGAAAGAGTACTGGAGGGGAGCCTCCTTGTGATGACTTTAGGCAAGTCACCTGACCATGATGGGCTTCAGTTCTCTGTCTTTCAAAATGCAAGGGGTGGGATTAAATTGCCTCTGACTCCTAGTCCTGTTTTGACTTGCTTGGCTTCAGCATTGTTTAACTTCAGTCTCATATCTGTCATTCTGGCCTTGAGCAAATCATGTCCCTGTGTTTTCCGCTTTTGGAGATGCTAAGAGGAGGCAATCAAATCTAGATTATCATCACTAGTGGAGACAAACAGAGATAGCAATAATCCCCAAAAGAAGATAATTCAGTGTCATTTCAATTTGACCTTGGAATTTCCAATGACTTTGGGGTTTTAAATTCACCTTGGTAATTTCCTAGAAACTATAGTTTTAATTGTGTAGGCATACACTAATTGATGACAGGGTTAAGACAGGCCTGAAGCAGACCAAGTACAGAACTTGTCCAACAGACAGTATAGGCTTGGATTCTTAAAAGCAGTGTGCTAGTTTGCAAGAAGCAAATTTATTCAAAGTAAAATGTCGTAGCTATCTCAGGTGAACACATGCTGTTTATTTTATATAGTTTGCTGCTTTATCTCCTCATACATGAAAAACTTGTTTGATGTAACAGTGGGGCTGAATCCAACGCCCCCAACATTAGTACATCTTTCTTAAATAAGCCCTTGTAGACTTATATAACTTTATTTTGTTTAAAAAATGTTTCGAGCATACTCCCGTAGTTTTGTTATCATTTATAAACCATCTCTTAGACCTTGGAAAATCAGTAAGTGCCGTGGCTTTACAGTTTTCAGGATGTCAGATGCTTTCAAATGAACTGAGGTCACTCCTCAGATAGATTGCTCAGAGTCAGAGTAGCTTGGGAAGAAATGTAAATTTCTCTGGCCATGAGGAAATAGAGATTTGCTAAGGCCCAGTGACTTTGCATCAAATTGTCATGCTAGTTTAAAAGTCAATAAAAGACAAACAGAAATAGGATTTCACGTACAAGGTAGAGCTGAGAAAATGAAGCTGTTCAAACAATCCTTGAGGTTCCCAGTTCTACATATGGGAACAAAAGGAACATTTTGAGAAATTCTTATGTTGCCATGTTTAATACAATGTCACTCAAAAAGATTATGTACATTGAGGATGACTTCAAAACATTACCATATCAAAGGAAAACAATCAAATAAATACTTGTGCATGTCAAATATATACCAGATACTACGAGAAGTCTTAAAGGATAAAAAAGAAAGAATAAGATGTGCTCTTGGTCTCAGGCTGACCACCTTATATATAGGAAACCAAGTCATATAAGTGAAAAGGTAAATAATAATTAAGGAACAGCTTGAACATTAATGTAAAAGATGTTACAATTTACTAATCATTGTGAGAGATAAGACAGAAATCTCATGGAAGACTAGGGTGATACCTGCAAGATATTATAGATTTACTTTCTGTTCCTATTTCTAAGAAGATTCTTATTGAATTTTATTCTGCAATTAAAAGTACCACCTTTGTCTCAAATGACACAAAGTACGTGATTTTCTATTAGAGACATTCTCTCTGATATAAGCGTATTTTAAAACCAAATACCATTCATGAGATCTGAAATACTTGTTCTGTGTGTGTATGTCCATACACACATGCACAAAATGAAAATTATCAAGCAGCTATTTGAAATTATAGATTCATGACTTGCAGCTGATCCTCTTTTGGGTTCAAATCCTAGAAACTTAAACATGTTCTATTGGAGAAAGTGTAGGCTTTGTTATAAAAAAGACTTGAAATTAAGAACAAGTTACCTACTTTGGGCAAGTCACTCCACCCTTCTTAGTCTCAGTTCTCTCAGATAAAATAAGTATAATACCACTCCCTTCTCAGATTATGAGTTAAGATTAAATGAAATAAATACTTTACTGGAAATGTCTATAAGAAACAAGGGATGGTGCAAATGCTCATGGTTCTGGGGATTTAAGAAAATGGGAATGATGATACTTTTCAAATATGAGGTGAGATCATAAAAAAACAACACAAATAGATGGAACAGACTTTAAATTATTTACGTGAACTTCTGTAGTCACTTACTTTTCTGAGCTTCACTTTTCCTCCTCTGTAAAACGGGAGGATCAACAGTACTTGCCTTCATAATCAGCTGATTAAATGAGATAATGTAGATCACTTCCCACAGTATCTGGCCCCTAGTATATGATTGAGTCCTAGCGATTTACTACTATGATCATGTCTACGGGAAAGTCATTCTCATGGCTTCAGCAGGACAAACTGGAATAATTTGTTAATGTTATTAGTCAGTTTTATGGAACCCAAAGTGTATCTGGATGACCTTTAAGGGTTTTATTTATCCACATGCCCCCCTGAAATTAATAGAGGTTAAGAAATTTCCTTCTAAGAATACCTTTTTTCTTTGCCCTAGAAATCTCTGCATTGGAAAACAGTGAGTACAACATACCATTTTGAATGTCTCTCTTTATCCAAACCACAGAACCATAAACATACACATCCGATGGATGACTCACCCATCTGAGAAACTGCACATATGCGCCCCATCCTAACTAAATATGTGGGTTTACAGAATGCATATTTAGAAAAAACTAATTTACTTCCTGTGCGCCCTGTAGTCTCATCTTGTTTTCATGCAGCTGATCCAACTTTCAATTCACAAAAGCAAAACCTCCTTAGAACCAAAATAAATACTAATCTTAAATTCAATGTACCCTGACAGCAAATAAGTTTGCTGTGCTTACTTCAGCATGAATAAAAAGCCCGCAAGGAGACTCCTACATAAGAGTATATTTACAAGTTCCATTACCCACTGGAGAGATTGATGCAATAAACCTATAATAAAAAGCTCATGTTATAGATTTCTCTAATGTTTTTATCAAACAGCCTGTATTATCTTGGCTTGTGTATTTAATTTAAAATAGGTTTTCAATAAGTGTCTTAGAGTAAGAGGTCATTTTCACTTTGCTTTCTGACATGCAAGAATGTTTACTGACACTTTCTTCCCCCAGAATTGGAAAAATATGCTTGTCTGGTCAAGTGTTTCATAGCATTAACCTATACATTCATTTTCAGTCTTAAACAGCTTTCCAAGCTGTAACAGTTGGCTCTCACATTATATAATTTATTTTTATTGCCAAGTAGGGGTAGGTAAACTGTTACAGATCACATTAGACCACCAATGTAATCTTAAATTATTTTGTATTATGTATAGATTTTTCAGAGAACTTGCCCATTTGAATTTGAAAGGATCTGACCAGAACTTCCAATGGGTCATTCACCTGAACTATGAGACAAACCACTTACTTGAAACTAGGAGTCCCTCTACCCCAGGGAAAGGAAAATAGCTGGTAAGGTATGAGTAAAACACTTGAATTCTTACCCATATTTGTTTCTGTTTATCCCTACTGAGTGCTGGTTGCTGCTCATCTATCCACATCTAAAGGAAATTTCTTGTAAATTAAGCTATTATTGCATACAAATCCAAAATATTAACTAGTTAGACCTTCCTTTTGAGATTTGTTCTCTAAATAATTGTCACATTAACACTGACAAAATGTATGCATTCATTCATTCCTCCAAAAAATATTAATTTAGTCCATATTACCTTCCAGGCACTATACTAGAGTTTGGGATTCAAAGGGGAGAACAAACAGACATAGCTGCTGTCTTCATGGAATTTATAGTGCACAGGAGAAACTAGATATTAATCAGTCATAATAACAAACCCTTGATTACAACTGGTGAAATATACTCTAAGACAGGACCACACAAGGAATCAATGATGCTTCTGGGCAATTTAATCAGAGATTAAATCAAAATCCTTTTTGCATGAGCAAAAGTAGTATTATCCTTAAGTTACCGTTTTCATCCATTTGAATTTATCTTCAATTTCTTGGACTTTGAATACATTTTTCTGTCTTGAGATATTATGTGTATCCTCATCTACTACCATTGAGTGAAATGAGACTATATCTGCCCTTCCTTATAACTTAAATTATAATTATTCTATTTTAATTGCTTTTCTTTTCTTTTCTTTTTTGAAGAAGATTAGCCCTGAGCTAAAATCTGCCACCAATCCTCCTCTTTTTGCTGAGGAAGATTGGCCCTGAGCTAACATCTGTGACC
This sequence comes from Equus quagga, assembly GCF_021613505.1. Taxonomy (NCBI): domain Eukaryota; kingdom Metazoa; phylum Chordata; class Mammalia; order Perissodactyla; family Equidae; genus Equus; species Equus quagga. Next base: position 112,038,284 of record NC_060267.1, read on the forward strand.
ATCTTCATCTACTTTATATGAGGGATGCCTGCCACAGTGTGGCTTGATAAATGGTACGTAGGTTCACACCCAGGATCCAAACCGGCGAACCTCAGACCGCCAAAGGGGAGCGTGCCACCTTAACCACTACGCCACCAGGCTGGCCCCTTTAATTGCTTTTAAAATTCCATAGGATGCTTGGTCTCACTCTTGAACATTCTTGCCAGGTAATTCAGATAATTCATGCCACAATCCTAACATTTCCATGACAACAAAACACTGCGTTTCTCCATTCCAGAATGTCCATTTTATTTTTTAGATATTGCAAATTATGAGAAAGCAAATCCTAAGTCTAATGTAGAATGTGCCTTCACCGTTTATCTAAGTTCTGGGGCTACTGCAAACAAGCCAGCTTCCTCCTCCACGTGATGGTCTTTCAAATATTTGAAAGTTAACAACCCAAATGGGATTACCCTGAAAGAAGAGTCAAAAGAAACTATGGTGATATGCATATTCGTTTCATTGGCATCCTCTGGCAAAGAGGTACTAGGCTACTTTATGTCAAAATATTCATGTTCCATCATTTCAAATGGCTCCAGCAGTGTGCAATCCTTTGGTTTCAGTTCTGTGGACTCCTTTTCCTATCGGTAGCATAGAGAAGTCAGGTATCTCAATATGGTGGTGTACTTTTCAAGGCGAACTGCCCTGCATGTTGGAAGACAGGGGGAGCAGAAAACAGAAACACAGGGGAGGCCACTACATGAATATGAGATAATGCTGCACTGTATTAAACCAAAATCAAGACCCTTAATTCAACTTTTATGAGAACAGTAGAGAAATTTTCACTATCAATCTCATTCTGAGAAAGGTGAAGGGCATACAGAACCAAAGAAACAGCTTGTCATTAAAAATGGAGAGCCTGGCACACACACTAGGTGATGCAATAGTGTGCACACACTCTTTAAGAGACAAGATTTCTCCTTGCAGTTACAGCTCAGAATCTCCCAAGTCTAACATCCATGAACTCTCTTCAGCGTTAATGATTCAAAAGGCAATATAAGCTTCTCATTAAGATTCTATATTGCACTGGAGGGAGAAGGAATAAAAGAGAAAGATTTCTAAATTCCTTGAAATATCAGAATTTACATCATTTATAGGTAGTGACTTTTTAAAGAGAAAGTGAGCATATATGACTTTGCACCTTGGGGAGACTATGAATTTCATCAAAAATAATTATTTAGGAAAATATTTCTTTAAAAAGCCATCTGATTTTTATGGTGGGATGCTACCTTGACTCACAAAATTCTATACATTCTGGAAAGTAGGCTGCTTGTAAGATATCAATGGTTCAAACTTCTCCTCAGTGTTATCTGGGGCATAGCATTCAGCTTCATGCAGTAGATAATAGGGGAAGCAAAGAAATTATGACCCAGACCTTCCAGAAAGGACTGCAGATTCCTATTTGTTCTTACAAAGATAAATCCAGGTCTCCTACCTACATTTACTGAGGTTAGAAAGGACTAGGGGAAAACAAAAGGACAAATGACGCAGCATATAATAAAATCCCCACGCTCTTCCCAAACATTCCTTTTCTTTCCTAAACAAAGATCCATTTTTAAAATACCTACTGCAAGGAAGGGCTGAATGCTTATAACTGACTAAGTTCTGGGAAAGATTTCATTCTCAGAATTAATACCCATGGGCTGGTCTCATTAAGTCTTTCAGAAAAAGGAGATACAAATTATAAAAAAGCATGGAGGAAAAATGAATATATCTTGTGATTCTAAAGCCTATACTTTTTTTAAACATTCAAAACTGCAAACTTTCTGAAAGCAGAAAATAAGCCACAAATGGAATGATCCCTAAGATTCATTTGTATACTTTGTAAAAGTTGGTGGAAATTATTGAAAGATTAGGCTGAAGAAGTGTATTCAATCTATGTTTGAAATTGGACATTAAGCTTCCATTTTTTCTAAACAGAAGTCATGTGCCTAATTCCCTATGCACCACAGACGCTTTAACCCATGGTAACTGATTGTAAATACAGTATGAAACCATCTAGAGCCTTATTTACACCTGCCAATTTGCTGGCCTCCAGCACTAAACACAAAATGGTAGCAAAAGAACTGCCAAGTAAAACACACTCTGCCCTCGTTCTCTTTCAACAAACAGAATCTCTTACTTCTTGTAAGATGTAAAGCACACACTTAAACCCCAAAACTTAGGTTATTTCAACATCATGATTACAAACAATATAATTTGGAAAGTAGCACAATAATTAAAATGATAAAATTGCCTTTTAGAGCCTTGAAATCTGTATGCTTTTTTTTTTTGGATGAAGATTAGCTGTGAGCTAACATCTGCTGCCAATCATCCTCTTTTTTTTTCTTTCTTTTTTTTGCTGAGGAAGACTGGCCCTGAGCTAACATCCATGCCTATCTTCCTCTACTTTATATCTGGGACGCCTGCCACAGCATGGCTTGCCAAGTGGTGCCATGTCCCCACCTGGGATCCAAAGCGGTGAACCCCGGGCTGCCAAAGTGGAATATAAGTACTTAACTGCTGCGCCACTGGGCTGGCCCCCAATCTGTATATTTTTAAGAAGCTTCCAACTTTGAGGGGGTTTTCTTAGACAATATCCTTAACAAACAACAAATAAGTTGGCAATGGCAACAAAACTGACTGTCAAGGTGGTGAAGAACTCTTTTGTCAATGGTCTTTCCAGATCCCTCTTGAATTCTTGTAGCTCAGCTTTGGGGTGGAGGGAGTAGGTAAAGCTCATATCCTAAACAGAAACCCAGCAATTAATTGCTTCAGGAAGCAAAGCAAAGCCTTGGGGAAATTAGGAAACATAAGTGTGATTATTAGGTTAGTTTTATTTACCAAGGACAACACAACCAAACCAAACCAAACCAAATAAAACACACCAACACCACAAAACCAAAATAAACAACAACAAAACTCCACTTCTCTATGAGTATCTATATTCCTAAACTTATTGTTTTACAACTGCTGGTTGGCCCTATGTAACCACTCATAACTCACTCAAAAACATATCCTGGATTTGGCATGAACTGGTCACTTGATCCTTAAGGAAGATGAAACTGCAAAACAATTATGAGTACATTCATCTAGTGCCCAGTACATGCATCATTTCTAACCAGTCACTAAAGGGAAATAAAGGAAATAGTCAGGTAGGAATACTCCATTCTTGTTAATCAAATAGTAAATCAGATGGAAGGAATACAAGGAGAAAGGGGCATGAGTTTGGTATAGACTAATGGAGACCGAAGGCAGAGGTTCTAGAGAGAAAATAGGAGAAGGAAGAATATTTCAGGCTAAAATCACTAGCCTTAAATGAATGGAAAGAGCAAAGTTTAGTGGACTTAGCATCAGGAAATTTGAATTCTATTCTCTGGTCCATCACTTACCACCCCGTGACCTTACATAAGTTATTCTCTTTTCTGATGTTAGTTTCCATTTGAGAATTCTCTTAAGATACTTACTATGAATTCAAGATATGAATATGAAAAAGAGCTCAATCTACAGATTAACTGGTAGACATCATCAAAGGAATAATTTTCAAAGAAATGAATTTAGCAGTTTAAAAGGTAATTTAAAATGTATTTATTGGATTTTAAAGTAGTGTGTTGAAATATAATTTAGTAACACAAATTAAAAAATAAGGCCTTACTTTGTAGAGTGATTTACAATTTTTAAAAAAAGCCTTCACGTGTATTATCTCATGTGAGTTTTAAAGCTCCCCTTTGAAACTGTATAGAGAGCTGATTTACAAGCCACATAAGAAAATTAGCTTTATTAATTTATAGTCACAATTCATTTTGCGACCCAAAACGGTGTTACCCAGCATGATCACCGACATTTACTGTGACTTGGCTCTGAATAAGTTTCTAAAAATAAAAAGCTAGCTATTGCCAAAAATTAAATCCAACTTCAAAGGACAAGGATTTACCAGCAGTTTAAATATTCAGAGGAATAAAACACAAGCCATAAAGAAAATCCCCAAAAAGAAGATCCATGATAAATGTTTTAAACAATAGCTGAAGTGTGATAAGAAGTGTGAGGATTGGTAAGCATACTTCTATAATAGAGAACCCATTCACACAAGAGAAATCCATTCTGCACTGTAAACAGTTACTTACCACACTGTGGTATGGGTTCCACTGGGACGTGTACTACTATTTCTTTGTTTCACATTGCTGGACATGTCCCTCTACCCTTTGGGCCCCTGCTCAGGTTTCTTTCTTAAGTCCCCTGAGTCTAAAAAGAGTAGCACATCCTCTGGGAAGTCTTCTCCGCCTTCACTCCTCCTCAAATCCCACTATACCCCAGGCTGGGTTGGATTTGTGTTGGATGCTATGCCTCACTGTAGCTGCATTGCAGTCAGTGCTCATTTTCTCTCCAAAGCTTACTGCATTTCACGGGGAAGGTCTGTTTAGATTAGCAGATCCACAAGGGAAAGAAGCGTGCCTTTTTAGACCACATTCCCTGTAACTAGTATAGGCACTTACTAAATATTTGTTTTGTGAATTAATTTGTGATGGGATGAATTTTTTCTCTCTTCTGCTCTTGACTTTCTAGGTGGTTCTAACACTACTCACTCAGAGGAAGAGAGAGATCTTTTATTCACCATAACACCCAAAGTATGTCCTAAGAGGAGGTCATTCTTAGAAAAGTGAAAAGGGTGGTTCTACATGAATCTGATAGAACTGAATGACTGACAAACTACACAGGTGGCCTTGGAGAAGAAGTCATATTTTACAGAGAAGGAGGGAGTAAAGGCATTAAAGAGACTCATGCATTAACGATACAAAGGAATCACAGGGAGGACAAAGGAATCAGAGAGAGTCCTAAGAGAAGATTTTTTTCTCCCCCTGCCTATAGCTTACTGCAAGAGAGGAGGATCTAAAAGATGGGATGAAAAGGAGAGGGGCTGAAAGGATGGAGCAGTTAAATAGACTACAGTGGTCATGCTTGAATCCTTACCCTGGTAGATCGGAAGACATGACAAAGGAAAAGACTGGAACAGCCTTCTTGACTTTGTGTACTTGGTCAATCAAATCTGTTAACGAAAGACTCTGGTATCCTTCCTTTCCAAAGTCAAAGGTCTAGTAACAGGATTACAAATGAATCAGATGTTCTTGAAGATCACTCCACGCCTTTATAGTCTAACCTATAAAAAGTTGCTCATCTTCCAGATTGAATTGAGGAAGCTGATAAAGTTTTCTAAATATCTGTAGGCTGTTTGAAAGTTACTTGTAGGATACAAGCATTCCAAATAAAGTAATTGACATTAAAATAATTAGTAGACGGAAGTTCCAATGCAAAGTGGTATTCTGACAAAGAAAAAAATAAATAAATCTTTAGAGCATTTGCCTTGCCACTGTTACATATCCTCAATGATGTCTGGGAACGATTTGTATTTTAAAATGAGTATACAGCAGAACATGGCAATTTGCTTAAGTGTCAGCTGCAAATTACAGTTTTCCTAAAACCTAGAAAGAAACTTGCATCTAATTTAAACTTACTGCTTTCTCAATGAAGTAAATGTCTTCCCTAAAGTGACCATTAAGGCCATTTAATATTACTAACTGTAAACTAACAACAATTGTAAAGCTGAAAATGGAATTAATATTGCCCTTTCAGTAAGCAGACAGCTGGTGCCTGTATAGCAATTTAGAAGTTATAAAGTTCTTTTCCCTATCCTGTCTTAGTTTACCATAAATGTTATGATCTTTCTACTACATGAGTCTGACACACAGGCTAAATATCAAGGGGAGAAAATAAAACTGTGGCTTTGAAAGGGTGACTATAGCCACAGAAAATGGACAGAGATTTTGGGATAAGGCATAGATTACATATGCTATCTACAATATTTTACGAAAATAGGTATGCTTACATTCTGGGATCAGTTCTGAAGGCAAAGCTTCAGGATATCTGCCATAATAAGGAAAGTTCAGCCTTGGTGTTATGGGCTGAATTGTGTTTCCCCAAAATCCATAGGTTGAAGTCCTAAACCCTGTACCCTCAGAACATGACTGATTTGGAGACAGAGCCTTTGAAGAAGTAATGAAATTAAAATGAGGCTTTTAGGGTGGGCCCTAATCTAATCTGACTGATTTTCTTATAAGGAGAGGAAATTTGGACACACACAGAGAAAAGGCCATATAAAGGCACAGTGAGAAGGCAGCCCTTTGCAAGTCAAGGAAAGAGACCTCAGGAGAAAGCAAACCTGCAAACACACTGATCTTGGATTTTCACCTTCCAGAGCTGTGAGAAAATCAATTTCTGTTGCTTAGGCCACTCAGCGTGTGGTACTTTGTTATGGCAACCCCAGTAAATTAATACACTTGGTAATTGATGATAATAAAGAAACTCTGATATGGGTGCATATTCTTTCAAGAAGATACAATGGTAGTAATGATAGCTATCAATGAACAGTGACAGCAACGGTCAATGTTTATTGAGCATAATGCTATGTGCTAGGAAAAACTCCAACTAACCCTTTTAATTCTGACCACAATTCTCTGAGGTTACTATTCTTTATTATTCCCAATTTACAAATGAAAAAACTGAGGCATAGAGTGATTAAGGAACTTGCAAATGATGTTCAGCCAATATTTGAATCCAGTGTCTGGCAATGAAAATGATCATTAATAAATGTTCACTGAGCTTAATAAAAACATCGAGTCCTAAACATCGAACATTCTTGAGAAAGTGTTTATGTACCGTTAGTACAGATCAGATACAATTGCTTACTAAGTATCTTCTATTGCCAGCTCCATACTTGCAGATACTTTCATATGCTATGCCATATGAAATCATAGTAATTCTAGAAGGTACATTACATATTATTCTCTCTCATTTTTACACATGAGGACACTGACTCTCAGATAAAGTCAGTTGCCCAACATGAGAGTCAGCAAGAGTAGAACACAAATACTAAACCCTGGTATGTTTGAATCCCAAAGTCATACATTTTCTATTGTACAGTGATAAACCACAATAGTTGAAGTGATATAATTGAAGAATAAGTATAAATCATTTAGGAAGAGATGTAATATTTGTATATGTGTGTTTCTGTGTTTAAACATACTCTAAAATGTGAAAAGAGGTCAGACGATGCAAACCTAGAAGCTGATTTCTCCTTGTTTTGAATAATATTGTGTAATGAGGCAGGAAGTGGCTTTATACCAAGCATTTCCCTGCTCATCGCATCATGAATGAGGGCAAACCTCAACTCTGTGATTTTTGGCTAACAGCATTTTTAAGTGAACTCTTTCATATATTCCCAATAGATTTTGAAAAGAATGCTGGGGACTGATTTTTAAATGGACCATCTTGAACAAATTATAGCAAAGGAAAATTTGAGTCCTTGATAATTTAAGTGTTATTTTTACCACTAATGTTAATTCAACCCTAGCAAATTAAAACAGGAAGAATTAATTGGATATGCAAATGAGATTATTCAGTATATAAATCTAATTACATACCAATTTGCTTTAACAGCATGAAAAAAGAATAAATTGTTCTATGTAAATTGATTGTCTTAAATAACCACCTGTAGCCCAACAAAAATTGTCTTGGAAAAACTATATTGTAAGTGCAGATGTCTAAGTTAATAACATAATGTTCTTCAGAGATCTTGTCACAAGAACCTCTTTACAATGAAATCTGCTTATAACTCCTGATATACAATAAGGTATTATCAGGTTTCTAGAACATACGGAAATAATGTCACAAGTTGGCTTTGTTTCCCCAGAGCACAACAGATTGATAAGACATGTTGATTTCTGAAATACTTAATGCTTTCACATAGACTAGACTTGTCACAGCAATTTTCATGTCTGAAAAATAAGAAGGAAAAATGGGTAAAGTGTACCAGTTTTTGTTAATTTAACTGTGGCTCTCAAATCTATTTAATGAAATGCTTTCAATACAATCGAGCAACCCCCTCCACCACCCATCTTTAAAATTATTTTGACACTTAGTTTAGGCAAATGAGTTTTGAACATTTAACTGGAAAAGAAAGGATTAATTCATGAAGCCTGGGTCTTGGGAACAAGCAGAGTAATACTAGATGTTTGCAAAATACAAGATGAGGGATTAGTTGCTTTTCTCCAGATTAGGAAGAGTCACTGCCTGCCTCTTTACGTAGCACTGATATACGGCCCAAACAGGAATTACAGGCCAGTGTTCTCAGGGTTAGTCACACTAAGACTGGGTCCATTTTCAGTGACTCTAGGTCAGAAAGCCCAAATGTCCTAATTTCTGTGACTCTCCTACAGACAGATCATAGAGGCCATGGTGAGTCAAATCCATGGATTCATCCCCAAAATCCAATTCCACTTAGTCTTATCTTCTCAGGATTAGACACAAGTATTTTGCAGAACAGTGGATGGATAAAGCATGTAGCTGAATTGAGTGACAGATAGACAAGCAGATTTACAGATGTGCGAATTGCTGGACAATAGACAGATGGACAGATAGACAGACAAGCATGATCTCCCTTTATTATCAGCATTCATTCTTGGCTCTGAGACTGAAAAGAGGTTCTAAAAAGAGGTCATAAGATGGTAAACATATTAGAAACCTAAATCTATATAGCTGTGGTAAAGAAGGCTGTGGAGCAATTTATCTAAAGGAGACTTTTCTTCTACTTTATTACATGGACAAGTGTTGCTGAACCTCTTTTCAATCTCTAAAATAAGAATCAGCAATGACAGCTGGTACTGTTGTTAAGAGTTTCTCTGCCCAAGTTCTTTTCTTTGGGGAGATAATTAGAACTTACCCTTAGGGGACTGCTTATCTGCTCTTCCCTGCCTGGCAAGAGGAACACCAAGTGGGGACAGGGCACAGGAACAGATGTCCTGGCTCTGTGCACCTGCTCTCCGGCTATAGTAAATGGAATCATAAAGAGGGATCTAAGTTAGTGATAGTGTCTTGGGATGAGCCTGAAATCAATGCCAGGCAGTCTCTAGCTTAGTCTGAGCAGAATGGAAGACACAATGGAATGATCAGATACAAGGAGAAAATGGGTTTAAATCTGATAAGAGCAAATGAGTTTGAATGAGAGGGAGGAAGCAGCTCCCAGAGAAGTTCCCTAAGCTAGAAGGTGGAGCTGCAACTGTTTTTTATATGGTGCATATGACCTCAGACAGGGGCAGTCAGGAGCCTTTGAAAGAGACCTCAAGCAGTGGTGCCGTTTCACTCTACTCTTTGTCAGGTAGCTCCAAACATACAAATCGAAAGTTACTATCACATCATCTCTTTTATTTCCTTCCTAGTTCTTATCACTATCTCAAATTATGCCATTAATCTATTAACTTCTTCATTATCTGTCTTCTCTGGGTGGAAGGTAAGCAGGGATACCCTATCTGCATTTTTACTACCCCATCCTCAGCATCTAACACAGTGTTTGCCTTGCAGGAGCTCTATGAATTCTGTGTAACACAGAAGACAGGCATGCACGCAAGTCACTGGACTAGAGAACACAGTTCGATAAGAGCTTTCTAACAGCAAAGCTCTATGAGGTCACTTGAGGGGAAGAGACTAATGCATGGGGATAAAAAGGGCTCCATGGAGATGATACAGCTCAGCTTGCATTGTTTAAGCACTTCCTATGTGACAGGTATTGTGCACAATGCTTTAAGGGGATTATTTCAGTACAACCTCACATCCGCCCTAGGAGGTATGTACTATTACCATCACTCTTGTCCAGAAGAGGACACAGATTAGGTCACTTGCCTCAAATCACAGAGCCTGTCTGTTGCTGGATTCTGAATTGAAATCCAAGCAATCAGAACATACTATGCCTCTTGGGTCTTGAAGTACAGGCAGAGTTTTTAACAAATGGCAATGCACGAGGAAGGAAGAACAGGAACGAAGACAAAAGGACAGAAAGATACAAAGTTTTTATCTTCTAACTGCAGAAATAAATACATATGTGCTCATTGAGCAGGAGGAGAGAAATGTGGGAGAGGATTAGTAAGAGACAGGAAAGCTAAACATATCAGATCTGGCTATAATATAAATATACAGAGAAAAGGAATACACATGCCCGTTTCTATGTATACACCTCTATACAAAATATGGTCAGGGTGGAAGACATTGGCACTGAAGAGAAACAATACACTTTATGTAATTTATGTGGTTTATTCGAGGAATAAGAGTGTCTTCTTTCTCCAAGTTTTCATGAAATATTTTGGGATCCACCAAAGTGAAGGTGTGAAAGAAGTACTGATATAATTAAATATATTATTCAACATAACATAAACATGGCTTGCAATCTGACTGGCTTTTAAAGTTCCATCTGTCAATACAGGCTATGATATAATCCTAGCTTCTAAGCAATTTTTCTTGCTGGCATCAAATAAACTCTGGCAAACCGGCAAAAAACAAAATTCTAAAAATTCACCTCCAGGATACCAAATTGCATTGCAATTCACTGTGCTACAAACTTTGCCACAATCTGGGGAGCTGTTTAGAGTAACAATATATAACCAAGAATGTAGACTAGGGGCATCCTGAAAATGAAGTGTAAAAATATCAATTGAGAAGAAAATGGGGACCAGTTTTAATAGTAAGACTGAAAATGCTGGGGAGGGGAGTGGTAAGATTAACGTTGATGAATTTAACATTCTTCACGGGAGATTTTATTTGTATTTATTTGACTTATGTAAATATTGCTTTAATCAGATATTTCCTGCAGTCATGAGGAATAAAATAACCTAGATTTTGTAACGCAAAGGCTGATTTTGGGACAATTTAAGTGTTTCCTTCTTTCACATCTCTGTGAAATATGCAAATAATATGTACTCCCTGGGAAATATCAATAGAATACACACAAATCATTTCAAATCTATTTATGGATAAATTAAAAATGGATTTTAATACTCACATGCCACAATGGAACTATCTATCATAATTAATGGAATAGTTTGGCAATGGTCAAGTAAATAACAGCATTTAATTCCATCCATCATTAAAATTTGATGCATTTGTTGCATTTTTTAAAAAAACACATACTTGGAGTTGTCTATCACATTTATTTTGGGTATTAATAAGTACACGAAGTTGTAATGAACAATCTGGCAGAATTCTTCTTAGACTTGTGACAAGGCAGAATTGAGAAATCAAGAGAAGCTGCATGAGCCCCCTCCAATTATTCTTTCTTCTGAGTTATCACCCTTATTCTCTTCCCTTCTTACCCACTGCCCAGCACTCTAATGCTGCCTCTAGTAAAGGCAAGGGACCTCTACTGAGGAAAGTGACCCAACAAATGTGACACATTTAAAAAGAGGTCTTGGGGCCAGCCCAGTAGCACAGCGGTTAAGTTTGCATGTTCTGCTTCAGTGGCCCGGGGTTTGCAGGTTCAAATCCCGGGTGCGGACATAGCACCACTTGGCAAGCCATGCTGTGGCAGGCATCCCATGTATAAAGTAGAGGGAGATGGGCATGGATGTTAGCTCAGGGCCAGTCTTCCTCAGCAAAAAGAGGAGGATTGGTAGCAGATGTCAGCTCAGGGCTAATCTTCCTCAAAAAAAAAAAAAAAAAGAGGTCTTGATAAGGACATACAATCCCAGGAATAGCTCCATTATTAGAAGGGCCTCTTTGCCTCCAAAGTCATTCAGTAATCAAGGAATTACCCATCAGTAATGAAAACTTTGATATCAAGGGCTGAATGGTGATGTTAGTATTTCTGATCAAGGATCTTCCTAGTATTTCTCATATACACGTATACAGTGTGTGTGTGCGTGTGCGTGTGTATTGTAAGTATATGTGTGCATATGTGTTTTATAAATACACATATTCACTCACTCACATATAAGCAGTCCTTGGACATTAGAGAGTTGTTCTTGAGTCTAGCTATTTATATGGCAGTCATTGTTTAGCTTTGTAAGCGTTCCCAGGTTAAATTTATAATCACCCAATCTTCCTTTGCCTAAAGAACTGAATCAGGTAACCACTGATCTTTACTACAATTTGTTTTACCGCTTTCATATCCTCATCCTTCCATATACTCACCATTTCCTGATTATATAATCCCTGCTAGACATATTTCTGTACAAAAACTGTGTATTTCCTTTGGGTGGAAGACCTTATTCCTTCCATGCTAACCTATAAACGGCCTTACAAAATTTCTGAAAATAGAGAATGTTGTTTCCTAAAGATCAGAGCATTGTTGCAGAGGACATCTTCTACAGTAGTTCTTACATATGATATGTTTGTGTTTGCTTCTGTTACCCACTTTAAACTCTTCAACTTGTCACACTTTACCATCGTGTAATGAATTTCCAAATATTGTCATTTCAGACTGTGGAAAGCTTGCATGAAAAGGAAAGCAATGTCAGATTATGCTCTTACTCATTTGTAATACTTTAGCCCCCAGCTACATCCCCGTTAAGTCAGACAAAAACAGATTTTGTTTTACATATAAATGTTGATGATTTTCACTGTGAGTATTTTGGTTCATTGAATTCAATTAACTAAATTCTTTAAAAAACAAGTGTGTATTATTTGCCTTTTTGAAAATTCTAGCTCTAGAAAGGGGGAGAGGAGGTGTAAGTCAAATAGCTTAGTTTTTCCTTAAGCTATTATAAAAAAAAAAGTCCAAACAACCAGTCAATTCAGTCAAGCGTTCAATCATTTGGCTTTATCTACACAAAGGCAGATAACTGGTGAGATTTTCTTCTCCCTTCTGTATTTCAAGCTTGCACAGCAGTAAAACCAACCTCCCACCCAACAAAACACTAATGTATTAAACTTTTCCAAATGAATTTACTTCAGATAAAGTCTCATTCATTCATTCACATATCCATCTGGTAAGGATTTATTGAGTGCTTGCTTTGGACTAGGCACTATTCTCAATGCTTGGGATACATCAGTGAATAAAACAAAGAAGGCTGCCTTTGAAGAATTTACATTCTAGCAGAAGGGAGAAATACAAGAAACAAATATGATACATAAAATATATCATATGTTAGAAGTTTACAAATGTTATAGAAAAAAGAAAACGTTGAACAGGATAAAGGGGATCCAAGAGCGTGGAGGGAGGTGAGCAGGGTGCAGTAGGACATGTAGTGTTCATAGGGGCCTCATAGAGAAGGTGAGATCTGAGCAAAGCTTGAAGGAAGAGATGGAGTTAGCCAAGTATTTATCTAAGGGAAGAGTAGATCATGGCAGACAGAGACAGATCCAAGGCCTGAAGGCTAGGACAAGGCTGGGATGTTTATAGGTAGGCAAGGCCACTGGTGAGCCTGGGATAGAATGAGACAGGAAGAGAACAGAGTAGAATAGAACGAGGGAGAGAGGAATTATACAGTTAGAGGCGGGGAGGCGGTACAGGTCACACAGTGCTGGCTATGAGAAGGATTCTGGCTTTGGTCTGAGTGAAACGGAGAGGTAATGCAAGTTTTTCAATAAGGGACTAACCTGTTCCAGTTTACTTTTTAAAATAATTACTCTGATAGCTGTACTGAGAATCAACTGTAGAGAGTAAAGGGTAGAAGCAGGGAGACTATATTGTAGAAAGCAAAAGGGAGACCAGTTAAGAAGATATTTTAGTATTCCAGGAGAGAGATGTTTGCTGGTGCCTCAGACCAGGATGGTAGCACGGAAGGTGAGGAGGAGTTGGATTTTGAATATATTTTAAAAGTAAAGCCACAAATTGGCTGAAGGATATGAGAGAAAGCAAGAAATCCAAGAGGAATCTAAAGTTTTTGGTCTGCGTCATGGAAAGGATAAAGGTGCCATCATGTGAAATGGGGAAGGGTACAGGTGAAACAGGTTTGGGGGAGAAAATGAGGCCAGGTCAATATTTGAGTTTGAGATACTTATCAAACACCGAACTCTACATGTCTACCTAAATGGCTTCATCAACTATATTTGTTTTCAAATATAGAAACCCACTCTGATATGGTTTTAGAGTTGTATATACAGTTAAAATAAGAATAAGTATAAAAGTTTATTGATTATTGCAGTTTTTTTCATATTATGACATATATGAACACGTCCGAAAGTGAAAAAAGAGAAACAAATATTTACTCCCTCCAGAAATGTTCAATTTGTACACCTCACCCTCCTTTGATACAAATAGAATTCCATTATAAATTTTAAGGGCTTAAAAATGTATAAGCCATATCCAGATCTTACTGAAATAAAAAGCTTTTATTGGTACAGTTTTGTTGGGGGAGAGGGGGCACAAGACTAAATCATGTGAAACTAAAAGTCTGAAGGTGAGGTTAGGAATAGAGAGAAAAGCTGTTATTGATTTGCGCCCAGTTCCAACTCATATGGGGTTCTTCCTATACCATAAAGCAATTAACTCAGTTGTCTGGGGACAATGACTGGGTGACCTGCAATTCAGCTCAATCCTGACACTATCTACCTGGAGATAGTGTCCATTTCCACAGGTTAAATCTCAGTCTTACAAGACCGTCTCCCTTCAGATGCCAATAGCAATTCCAGGTTGTCACTTGTGCTTCTGACTGACCAGCTATAGACCAGGGATTCCAACCACCCCCTCCTCAGGTTCGACTAATTTGCTACAGTGGCTCAAAGAATTCAAAGAAACATTTCATTTTCTAGATTACTGGTTTATTATAAAAAGATATAACTCAGGAACAGCCAGATGAAAGAGATAAAGAGGGCAAGGTATGGGGAAAGGGCACAGAGCACACTACTCTCCTGGAAGCACCTCATGTCCACCAACCATGAAGCTCTCCGAACCCTGTCCTTTTGGGATTTTATGAAGGCTTCATTACATAGGCACGATTGATTAAATCATTGGCCATTGCCAATCAATTCAACCTCCAGCCTCTCTCTCCTCCCTGGAGGTCAAGGGGGTGGTACTAAGGTTCCAGTCCTCCAATCACATGGTTGGTTCCCCTGGCAACCAGCCCCCATTGTTAGGTGCTTTCCAATAGTCATCTCATTAACGTAAACTCAGGTGTGGTGGAAAGGGGTTTGTTATGAATACTAAGATACCCTTATGACTCTTATCACTTAGGAAATTCCAAAGGGTTTAGGAGCTCTGAGCTAGAAACTGTGCCAGAAGCTCTGCAGCCAGAAATGTGGATGAAGACCAAATACATATTTAATTGCAGTATCACACTGTGATCAAGGAACTCAAAGAGCACTGAAAGGTTTCAAGAATCTACATGGAGTCATGAACCTGAAACCAAATGAGAGTGGGCACCATGGTAGAAGCAATTGGAGAAATTTACCCAATGAGCTAACAGTTAAATTCAAGCAAGAGGAAAACAGCGGTTACCATTTGTTAAGTTCCTATGATATGTGTTGCACTGTGCTTGACGGTTCACACATACAACTCATTAAACACTCATCATTCATCTACCTCTATTATAGAAGTAGAATTTATAGATGGGTGGATTAGTAATTTGCCCAAGGTCATATAGTTGAAAAGTACAATCGGTTTTGATTCCAGGTATGACTTCGGAATTCTGGCTTTTTTATTCCAACATGTAGGTGAGTGAACAAATTCAGATCAGGTGTTGTATAAAGAATCACTAAGCAAAGCCTCTGTAATTGGGGACTAGAAATTTAGGAAATGTATCTAAGCAAGGGTAAGCATGCATATTCAATGACAGATCTGGAAGGACACCAGAGGCCAGGCAGAAAGCCCTGTGTCACATGCCTGAGGACAACTGTAATCCATAATCCAAGAAAATGGCCAAGAACCAGGGATTTATAGCAGTTGAATGAGCAGGGTGGCAATAGGCAGAAGGATGAATACAAATCCCAAGAGACCTTGACAGCTGAGGCAGCTTCAAAGCTTGGTGATATTTCCTGTTGAAACAGGGATCAATCCTGGGATGAAACACTAGGGCCCTTACATTGTACAAGCTGAAGAATAACAACCACGAGAATGTGTATATTCTACTTGTCTTAAAAATAGCACAAATAAGGATATTAGCTTATTAATTTAAAAAAAAACAAAACATCCCCATATGTAAAGAAAATAGAAATTATGCACTGCATTTACAAATAATTAAAAACTGATATAGAAATGCGTATGGCGCTGTTTTGTTAATCTAAAGCAACTGCCTTTGAGATAGTTAATATTGTTTTGTCCTACAGCAGCAAATGCATTTGAATGAAATGGAAAATAGCCTTCATAAAATTTGATGCTTTTAAAAAACCATGTGTTTGTGATTCTGTTAGGATTTTATAAGCTTGTTTGGATTTCATTGTTGATATGAGGAGTAGGGGCAGCTCTAAAATAATAAACAGGTCTGAGCTTAGATTGAGGAACTTGGAAATTGCTCAATAACAAAATGCAATAAGAAAGACTCTTATTTATTTTGTAAGCCACTTCATTTCAAGGTTAACTCAGATAATTTAAGGAGTAGAGATAAACAATTCCTGGTTTTTCTTCTCAGTGAGATGAGCAGATCTCTATCAGGTTGTAGGTCTCAGATTTCTGGAAAATGATTGCACAATCTCTAAAGGCTACCAACATTCTATCTTTTATGTCAAATTTATTTATTTATTTATTTATTTTTGAGGAAGATTAGCCCTCAGCTAACATCTGCCACCAGTCCTCCTCTTTTTTTTTTTTTTTTTTGCTGAGGAAGACTGGCCCTGAGCTAACATCTGTGCCCATCTTCCTCTACTTTATATGAGGGACACCTACCACAGCATGGTTCAACAAGCGGTGTGTAGCTCTGCACCTGGGATCCAAAGCGGTGAACCCCGAGATGCTGAAGTGGAATGTGGGAACTTAACCGCTGTGCCACCAGGCCGGCCCTTTTATATCTAATTTAAACAGACATATTCAATGTTGTTTAGTAGGAACAGAGGGGACAGAGAGGAGAGAGGATGGAGTACATCCTGATGCCTGATGATAGGAAGAACTGAGAGCATCTGGGATTAGCTCTCTTGTCCTGGTTCTCCTGATGAGTGGTGACAGTTCCCATCAAGATTAAAGAAACTTGCAAGCTCTGAACAGGGCCAAGAAGAAGCTGGGGTAGGAAAAGAGCAGAGCAGATGCAGGGCGGGCCTCCAGCTAACAAATCTTTCTGTGGGCATTTTCAAGGCACCCCTGTGGGAACTTCCAAAAACAACAGGAGAACAGAGGGGTAGAGAGCTGGGATCCAGTTATTTCACGCTGAAGGAGCCAGTAGAGATATGGGATGAAGATTATATACGGAGGTATGAATGTGTATATAGATATACAGAGGCAACACACTCTTTTTTTGCTCTTAAATTCTTTATTTTCCAAACTGTACTTTAATGGGAGATAAAGCATGACTAAAATTATTAATAGAGAAATAAAGTGTGTGGGAACTAGAAAACTTAAAGAGAAAATACTTTGATTTCAAATTACATTTTGATAGCTCACACTTTCTTTTTTTCCTGACTTTACTTTTATCTTTCTTTGGAGATTGTCAGATGGAGTCATCAAATGTAGGAGGCTATTTTTCAAGGAGACGTAGAGGGGAAGGAATTTTAACAGTTATCCAGAGTGGTGGCATTGACTAGGGATGGAATGAATGGGTTTCGGTTTTAACTTAGTACAACACTGTTCACCAGAAAAAAAAGTTCCATGAAAACTTAAAAATCCCCCTGGGTGGTGCAGAGCGATATTTCTTGCTGATATGTATTTAGTTACCACACAAAGTGAAACCCTTCAATAACTGGGTGGCTCAGACCATGTCTCCACTCAAAAGAATATCTTCAACTCCTCTAGATTCTGGATATTTTTTATTTTTAGATGTCAAATGGTTAATGTATAGAATCATTTATAGATTTTTAAAAATAACAATATCGTTCTCTAGCATCCTACACAAAACTAGCAGTGAATATGCTCTGAAATAGCATTTTCTTAGGAAGGAATGCTTATTTGCTAAAATAAACAAATATCACTGGAGACAAATATTTTTTGCTACTTCAAAGGAGTTTTTTAAAAAGTGTAGTTCTCTGGCATTGAGACTTTAAGCAGTGTTTGTATTACAGACTAGTTCGAGTGAAGTAACGTCCAAGAGAAAATGCCACGGAGTGAATGTTAATATATTTATACACAGAGGCTAATACATTTTTCATTTAACTACAGAGTGGAAGCTAATACATTTGTGTAGTGAAACTAATACATTTTTCATTACTTAAATGCCTAGTAGATGGTTCCAGAGTTACTAATGAATTTACATGAGATCCTCCAAAGGACTTGGAAACAATTGAAATCATTTTCCAACCACTATGTTCACCTGCTCATGAAAAGCAATGATTGCAAGGGGTAGGATATCATTTGTAGAGAGTAGGAAAGCATTTCTTTATCTATGATATCAACAATGTGTAAAGGTAATGGCACTTAAGGTAGGAAACTCGTGTTTTCACTATATTACTTTACTCTGAGTATGCCATTTCTTCCTTTCACTTCCTGCCAAGCGACAGAGCAGATGCTTTTCTCCCTCTTCTTCTCCTTCTTAACAGGCAGGTAGATTTTGAGGTCAAGAGCTAAAGACCAAGTGGCTTTCTGAATTAACCTCATGCCAGCAAGGTTATAAACACAGTGCTTCTGCTGTCGCTGAGACTTTCATAGGCTGCGGACTCCTGTGACTGCTTGAATGATACTTTGTATCTAGCTGTCTTTCTGATTACATTATCATCACTAACAAAAGAGAGAGAAAAGAAGTCTTCAGAAAAATTCCCACCTAATTAAAAGATACACTGAATTTTCGCAATGGATTTAAGCCTAAAATCGAGCTTGGATTTCCGTATTAACGTGAGAAACCAATGGGTGTCCAGGCAGAAAGTCCACCAAGCTGAAATCTTCGCACTTAAAGTTGGATAATTTGTTGACATCTCTGGAAATGAAATATGTACAGGAGCAGAATTTGGAGGCAGAGGACTGAATGTAACTAGGGAAGAAGTAAGACGTAAGTTTTTGTGTTATAAAAACAAACTTTTTTGATGAGTACAGTTAGTGAGCAGGCCAGGGCACTGATTGCTCTGCAGGACTCTGCAGTGGGGGCACCATTCACATGGTGTTCTATGTGAATCGCGCTCCAGGATCTGTTCAATATGGCAGGCGGGCTACAGCTAAGATTTGCATGACCAGATTCTTATGTACAAATGGCTGTCAATTTCACTACCTTAAATCAATCTTTGGACTATGGAAAGAATAAAATGTACGGAAGAATTAAAAATACCATCAGCAACCTGAAGCAAAAGCTAGATACTGGACAGTATTGAGTTAAATATACTTATTACCTGTAGTTTTTCAGTCAACACCAACACATACTAATTGAGTACTTAAGATAGTGCAGCTTGGTTTTTAAGAGCATTTGTGGTGTTTAAATCCTGGTTCTGGCACTCATTGGCAGAGTGACCTCCAGCAATTTACTCAACTTTCTGCCCCTCAGCATCATCACCCCGAAAACAAAGATGATGATAATATATACATTGTTCAGTGTCATAGAATTATTACTTGCAAAGTGCATGCAATGTGGTTGGTTCATAGTAAGTGCTAAAGAAACCTGAGATACTATTATCACCACCTATACTATGGTTTGGCATCACAGGTAAATTTAATTTACATGAATTAACTCACACTTAAAGAGCTCTCAGTGTGGTTCTGCTCAGAATGGTCTCAATGATTGTGCCCTACAGTGAGCATGAGAAGAGGGGCATAAACCTGAGGCTCTTTGAGTAAACCTTGATCTTGACACGCCTCTCAACGTCATGTTAAGTGTGATTCTGGAGTGTGAAGGGGCATATTTTACATACAACATTGCCCCTGAGGATAAGAAAAGTACTTCATCTAATGCTTAACAGCAATTTGTTCCAACATTACAGGAGAATTCAGAAGTGTTGGATTTAACTGAGAGGCAATATATCAGTCTCCAACACAGCCCCTTCCTGAAAGGTTCTGAAAAGTAATTTTGTCTCAGTGCTGTTTTTAGAAATGAAACTCTGAATAAGATATGACTGCACTGTGTGGGAAATGCACCTGATAAGCACTAGGGGAATCAAGCAATTAATAAAACACAGTTTCTGTCTTTTATGGGATTACACATTAGGAAAGAAGGGAAACATAATGCAGCTGAACAAGAATGAAATGATTTTTAAATACAGCACAAACTCTGGATTCTTGTAAACTTGGTTTGAATCATATTTTACCTAATGCACCTTGGGTAACCTGGCATCAGTCTCCTCAGATAAAAAAAGATTAACTTATTTATGTGTGAATCCTTTAGCATAGTGCCTGGTACACTGTCAAAACCATGATTAAGACACAAAAACCACCGGAGAGCCAGATGGTGGAGATGAGTGACCCAACTTAGGCTCTGGATGACTGACGGGTCTTCTGTGCACATGGTAACTCTGAAGGGTACTTTGTTTTCAGTTGATTATGTGTTGTTTTTGGTGTCAAATTTGCTTCCTTCTCATGGCATAAATGACCATCCAGCTAATCTCTGGGAGTTAGTAAAACCTTTGTAAGGTTCACTGACAGAAGCATTCTGCTCACTGCATATGCTATTACATAATAAATGAAGTATTTCAAAACTACGCATTCATCACAGTAACCCATCACACTGTATGGATTTTAAGCTTAGAGTGACTGCTTGCTTTTTTGAATTTCCCCTAAGCTAATTTCATGACCTAGTAACCTTGGCTTCCTAGCAGTCAGTAATAACAAATGTAGAAATAAAGCATCAAACACTGCAGGAGAGCCCTTACTCTTAGAAAACATTGTCAAGACTTAATTAATTTCTGAGAGGGATGAGAAACTTTGCCTGATAATAATACTCCTCCTACATCAGCAAATATGGATGAGATCTGATGGGAATGCAAAGAAAAGCTTTTGTAACTTGGTCAACTGGTAATAAATGAGTAGAGGGTTGATAAGACGGAAGCAAAATATACTATATTCTAATGAACTCGAAAACTCACTTGATGAAGTGCAGAGAATGACTGTGTCTTCACCCAGGTAAATCTTTGACTGTGCTAATAAGACTCCTATATCAAAAATATTTACTTGGGGGCCAGCCATGTGGCATACTGGTTAAGTTTAGCATGCTCCACTCAGCAGCCCGGGTTCGCAGGTTTGGATCCTGGATGCTGACTTACACCACTCTTCAGCCATGCTGTGGCAGCGATACACATACATAACAGAGGAAGACTGGCACAGATGTGAGCTCAGGGCTAATCTTCCTCAAGTAAAAAAAGAGGGAGATTGGCAGTGGATGTTAGCTCAGGGCAAATCTTCCTCAGCAAAAAGAAAAAAAAAATACTTGATTTTAAATTTTACACATTGATTTAAAAAGAGAAGGTATTTAATAAATCCTAGTGTTCCTAAGATTTAAACACATAGCATATATATATATATATATATATACACACACACACACATTTATAAACACACTCCTAGATATATTAACTTCTGTCAAATTTTTCTATAATTTGAGAAAAAAAGATTTAACAATATTAAGTTATACTTTCTCAGCATTATTTATGATTTACAAACTAATAAGGGATAGGAGTATATCAGGGCTATCAAGCAAAGAGGTCAGTATACAGCAGGGGTTAGCAAACTTTTTCCTTAAAGTAAAATTTTTTTTTAAACATAATGTTTTAGTGACATACAGATGTAAAGGTAGTAAATGTTTTAGGCTCACATGGTCTCTTTTGCTCTTTTGCAATGTCTCAGTTTAGCCATTGCAGCATGATAGCAGGTGTAGATAACTTATAAACAAATGAGTCTGGTTGTGTTCCCAAAAAACTATTGACAAAATCAGATGGAGGGCCATATTTGGCCCAAAGCTCTAGTTTGCTCACCCCAGGTAAAGAAACAAAGATAACTTAGGGGCCACCTGGTTGCATAGTGGCTGGGTTTGCATGCTCTGCTTTGGTGGCCCAGGGTTCACCAGTTCGAAATCTGGGTGCAGACCTACACACTGCTTGTCAAGCCATGCTGTGGCAGCATCCCACATGCAAAATAGAGGAAGATTGGTACAGATGTTGACTCAGCAAACTTCCTCAAGTAAAAAGAGGAAGATTGGCAACAGATGTTAGCTCAGGGCCAATCTTCCTCACCAAAAAACAAACAAAAAGAAAACCACCAAAAAGATAAAGAAGAAGAAAAAAGATAACTTAGCAGAGGATAAAAGTTATTTTAAAGAGAAACATAGAGAAAAACTTCAAATTGAGTTTCGGGGTGGAGCCCCATTATTCACGGGACCATGAATAAATATGAGTTTGTAGCATAATTTGATTCTGAGAGTATCATAGGCCTCTGTAACAATCTACAAGTTCCCAGTTTAGGAAAACAAAACAAACAAAAACAAAACAAAAGAAAAAACAGCATCACCTCAAGCAGGCATCAAGTATTACAGACTCAACTGATTTAGGGGATGACAAAAACCTAAAGGCATGTGTCAGGAATCTCAGAGGCCTAAAGGAGGAAATACAGACTGTATCAGATGACCAAGGAGCGCAATGTTATAACCCGGGCCTTCTGCTTTCTTACTAAACTAACAAAGTCTTGTCACCAGCCCTCAAGGCAGGAGCACCCACAGTGAGGACCAGTGAGTTCAGTCTGTGAACCTGGGATGGGAAGAACTAGGGTCAAAAGTCTTTATTAGAAGATAGAGAATTTAATCCAGAAGTCAAGCAATGATAATCTTCCCTGGGAAAATGGGATATTTTAAAAATGTTTATTTTTAAATCAGGTGCTCTATTAGTCTGCCAGGGCTGCCATAACAGAATACCACAGACTGCATGGCTTAAACAACAGAATTTATTTTCTCACAATTCAGGAGGCTGGAAATCCAAGATCAAGGTGTGGGCAGGGTTGATTTCTGGTGAGGGCTTTCTCCTTGGCTTGTCAATGGCCGCCTTTCCTCTGTGTCCTCACACGGTCATTCCTGTGTGCATGCATTCTCCTCTTCCTCTTCTTATAAGAACACAAGTCCTAATAGGTTAGGGCTCCACCTGTATGACCTCATTTAACCTTAATCACCTCTCTAAAGACATTATCTCCAAATATAGTCATATTCAGGATCAGGGCTTCAATTTGCGGGGGAGCGAGACACATTCAGTCTATAACAGATGCCTATTTTGGTTACATTTTCTTAAGACACAATTTCACTATAGCCATTGATGATTGACCAAATTAAATTATTCTGAAGATCTACAGTAGCAGCAGTTGGATTCTTACCCTAACTATCTGCCACAAAATTAAGGAAGATTTTTCTTGGAAAAATTATATTGTGAGTTTTTTAATAAAACTTTTTGGTTTTGTCCAGTTCCAAATAATCACAACTTGGAAAAACTATTTTATGATTTTTTTTAAATAAAATATTTTTGTATGTCCAGTTCTGAATTATCACAAGATCAGTTTCCTTTTAATAAGGCAGTTACCATTCTCTACAAATCAGACATGGAACTATAGGATGAAGGATGTTCAACTGATTTTTCAAGATTCAGATGTGGTTTCTTTCCAATTTGGGAGAATAAAGAGCCTTGTTCTCATTTCACTGACACTGATAAAGGCAACTAGGGGAAAAAAAAATCCCACTTCATCGTTGCCTACTGATGGCAACCAGAGAAATTTGGAAATCTTCTCTCAATAGTCACTTAGATTGGCACAAAACCACATCAGATATCCATTGCATTCTACCTGGAGTGGAAAATATTCTCATGAATCAAACCTTTTAAAGATTTTTTTTGGCCCAAGATCAGAACACTGTAGAATGGCAAAGCAGGTCTCTGGAGCCATTTCTCCTAAGGTGCCCTACTCCACCTCTCAAAGGTGCAGCTGCAGCCTTCGACACTGCCACTCTGTGTTCCTAATGACTGCTTCCTACCTGCTGCCTCACATTCCTTTCCTGTTATCCAAATTCGCTTCATCTAAGCTGTTCCTTTGGAAAGCAGAGGATAAACTAATTTCTGCTAAAGGGGTACTGATCCTAACTGTCTTAATATGCTGAGCTTCCTCAAAGCACTGGCATTTAGCAGAGGGTGCTGAGGGGGACAAGGGTTAACCAACTGAATGGGTGAAAATTGATGGAGTTTAAGGCATGCACTAGGCCAAAGGAAGTGATACTTCCAGCTACAGAAGCCATTTCAGCCACCTCTCAAATTACACTATGAAGCAAATCCCTAATACAATTACACACAAAAATGTCACCTCCAGGATAATTCAACAATGACAGAAAACTTGACAACTATAACTTTTATGATTCTAAAGAGAGATAATTGATGACAGAACAAAAACTAAACCAATATCTTCTATTAAAATCTGCAAGATGATAATTAAACTGTTAATCTTATGATTCATAATAAATTCATTTTAATTAGTAAAATGTGAGGTATTTGTGAAAATGAAAAAAGTACATGATGGCTAATGGTAACATCACCCTATGGATGACAGAACTTGTTGGTAAACAAAGGCTATTGCTACCCTAAGGTCAGCAGATGAAAGAAAAAAGATTAAATATATTTAAGAAAAATGACAGTTTAATGAAGTTGTTTGCTAGGAAATAAACATAACTTATAAGAAAGACTCAGTAGGATCCAAGTCAGAACTGAGTACCTCCTAACTTAATGCAAAACACATTTTTTAACCACTAACTATGTGCAAACACTATAAAATGAGCTGCACGACATACAAAGATGCAATATATATACACGGTTTTTGTCCTCAAAGTAGGGTAACCACCTTGTTCCAGCTGCCTGAGGCTTGGTTTTACTACTGCAAGTCCTGCATCGCAGCCTCAGCCAAATCAGGATGGCTGGATCCTACCTCAACAGTGTGTTCAAACTAGCGGGAAGAAGAGGCACAAACCAAGTTATATAAGTGGAGAAGCAAAGTGAGGAGTGAAGACCAAGTATAAACTGAGACTGGGCATATCAAATACTAAAACAATAAAATGAAACACAGATCCATTTCTATGTACCACCCCTGAATCACATCCCAGTGACATGGTAAATATGAGATGTGCTATCCAGATGTAGAAGACCAGACACGTTGCTTCTCCCTTGTAACAATTCTTGTATCTCTATCGTCTAGGACACTTAAGTACAAAAGGGGTGACCTGAACTCTTTAAGTTAAATTAGAGGTGAATACCACAAGAACATTAAAGTTTTATTAACTAAAGATTCTGTGCAAATAATCTGGGTAATCACAAACAATTTTATGGCTTTTACTCACAGCGTAGTCATAGATTAAAAATGTAAAAGGAACCACTTCCAAGTCAAGTCAAGACAACTCTTTCCTCCTCCCTTGGGTCATTATTTTCCCTCTTAAATGATGAAAAGGGGTTTTATGTGATCCATTTTGCTGTAGAGAAAGTAGACTGTGGAATCTTTTATATAACAGAATCATAAGGAAAAAGCTTAACAGGTTCAACTATGTTAAAATTAAGTATTTCCGGGGGCCGGCCCAGTGACGTACTGGTTAAGTGGTTAAGTTCATGTGCTCCACTTCAGCGGCCAGGGATTCGCAGGTTCGGATCTCAGGCACGGACCTAGCACCCCTCGTCAGGCTACACTGTGGCAGCGTCCTACATAAAGGAGAGGAAGATTGGCATGGATGTTAGTCAAACCACAATCTTCCTCAAGCAAAAAGAGGAAGACTGGCAACAGATGTTAGCTCAGGGCCAATCTTCCTCAACAAAAAAAAAAGTACTTTGGCTGTTCAAAAGACTCTAAGTAAGTATAAAAAGGCCAGCAAAAATAGGAAGAAGACATGTGATTGAGATATATCTATATATGCCAAAGGATAGTGTCCAGAACTACTTCAAATTATGAAGAATACAAACAATCTTGAAGAAAAATGTCAAATGACTTGAATAGGCAATTCATAGAAGAGACTTAAATGATCAATAAGGAAATAAAAATAAATATTGCAAACTAAAATCATACTGAGATACCATTTCAAAATCAACAGACTGTCAAACATGCAAAAGTCTGACATAATCAAGTGTTGACAAGAACGTAAAGGAACTGATACAATTAGACACTGCTAGTAGGAATGTAAATTAGAATAACACTTTAAAATCAATTTTGAATTACCTAGTGAAACTGAGGATACTCAAGATTCACTGATTCTTCTTAGTGTCAAGTACAGCAGGGGACATGTATGACAATATTCATGGCAGCAATCACTCATAGCAAAAGAAAAGGTTATTAATAGTAAATGAGTATGTGGTGTATCCATTCAGAGAAAAATGACAGAGAAGCAAAAATAAAATAAAATCAATTATAGGTAGTTGTAAAGGATGAATCTCAGGAAATTAAACTGAGTGAAAAAAGCAAGTTACAAATTTTAATATGACTCCATTCACAAAAGTTTATGTTTATTTGGAGATACACATGATAATACTATAAAAGCAAGCAGTAGACCAATAAAATTCAGAAGAGTGGTTATAACTGAGGAGAGGAAGGAGACTGGGGTCACAGAGGAGGATTCTGGGAGCCAAAGTTAATGGTAATGATGTTTTCCTTAAACTGTCACTAGAATGTTATATTGTTATTTTTTACACCTAATACATACTTTATAAGCACTCCTGTATATTGACAAAATATTTACTGAAACTAATTTTAAAATAAAATATAGGCCGATTATCTGATAAGCCATCATATGAGTTAGGTACCAGGATGCTCTGGATCATGAAAGTCTGCTTTCATGGCATCCTAGAGGAGGTGCATGGGTTTTAGGGATTGACTAAGTTTTTAGAGGATGAAGATGGAGGTGGGCCACAATTCTTATTATGCACATAATTATAGTATTGAAAACGATACTGGCAATTGTGTATTAAGCACTTACTATATATTTATAACTTTTGAAGTGCTCTAAGAGCTTATTTCATTTAGCCCTCATCACAACCCTATAAGGTAAGTACTATTATTATTCCCATTTTTATAAATGAGGAAATTGAGGCTTATATAGGCAAAATAATATAACCACACATCTAATTAAGTAGTATAGCTAAAATTAAGATCCAGGAATTCCAATTCCAGAGCCAGGACTCAACCACATGCAAACTGTGACTATGTAATAAAAGCACAGTCATGCACTGCTTAATGACAGGGATATGTTCTGAGAAAGGCGTCGTTAGGTGATTTCATTCATTTCTATGATGTTTGTGCGAACATCATAGAGTGTACTTACACAAACCTAGATGGTATAACCTACTACACACCTAGGCTATATGGCACTCATCTTATGGGACCACCATCACAACATATGGTCTGTCTGTTGTTGACCAAAACGTCATTATGTGGCACATGACTGCAAAGGGGAAAAGGTGGATGGATTATCACTGATTAGTCTGAAAATCATGCCATGTTCCTGGGTTAGCATCGAGGTTGCAAGGTTTGACAAACTGAAGATAAGGCATTACTCCCCAAATTAATTTTTATTTACAGTAGACATTGACATATGGCAACATGTACCTTACTGGATATATCAAAGTAGAACTTTTGCTTCCTCAAACAAATGTTTTTTTGAATTCTTAATACCACTGATCAGTTTTTACTTACATTATTACATCTCAAATAATTTTTAAAAATTAAATCGTTAAGTTGCTAGGAGAGTAGATCCTAAAAGTTCTCATCACAAGGAAAAGGAAATTTTTTTATATCTATATGAGATGATGGACGTTAACTAAACTTATTGTGGTAATCATTTCACAATATATGTAAGTCAAGCCATTATGCTGCACACCTTAAACTTATACAGTACTATATGTCAATTATATCTCAATAAAACTAAAAAAAAAAAAAAAGAAATCCCTAAAATGCCAGACCTCACCTAACATTAAAAACAACATCTACTGCAAGAGTTCATAGTCTTTTTTCCTGCCATGGACACTTTTGATACTGTGGTGAAACCTATAGATGCTTTCTCACAATAATATTTTTCAGTGCATAAAATAACATACATATAATTACAGAGGAAATCATTTATATTAAACTATAATTATAATGTATTTTAAAATTTTGTGATAAAATAATATATGCATGTCTAGTGGTGAGTGTAATAACTCCTGGAATTTCAAAGTAGTGATGATTATAAACATTATATATATATTTTTTAAACATTTTATTTTTCCTTTTTCTCCCAAAGCCCCCCAGTACATAGTTGTGTATTTTTTCAGTGTGGGTCCTTCTAGTTGTGGCATGTGGGATGCCACCTCAGCATGGCCTGATGAGCGGTGCCATGTCCGTGCCCAGGATTCGAACGGGCAAAACCCTGGGCCGCTGGAGCGGAGTGCCTGAACTTAACCACTCGGCCACGGGGCCAGTCCCTATAAACAATATTTTGACGTATTTGGAGTAACTGTTAATATGATATGAATAAACCAGTGATTTCTATTGGTGGTAAAGCCACAATAATTGATCATAATTCTGTGATTATTTTCTACATTCATAATCGAAGGAAGTGTTCATTTCAGTTAAAGGTTAATAAACACAGAATTGGTTTTTTGTTTGTTTGTTTCTATCCGTGGGTCCTGGTTAAGAACCCCTGATGGACTGTACCTGAGTCTGCTTCTCTAAGCCCGCTCCCGTTGACTGATCTGGTTGTCCCAGTCAGGGACACTGCTCTCCTGTCTGCACAGTTCCATCCCAGGCTGATACAGATACCACTGTTTTTCACCCTGTACTCCCAAGCCCTGTGATGCATCCAAGCTACTGTGTTACTGCAGTGGTTTCTACGCTTGCTCTTTCACCAGGGAGCAGTTTTGTGATTCCTCATTCATGCCACGTAGCCCTCTCTCCTAATATATAAGTTTGACAAAAGGCAGAGCACTTTGGGAACTAGCATTCATCATGCTTGTTTGCTCACCCCTGATTTATGTTTACCTATCCCCTGACCTCCCCCGCCCCCCGCTGCCTGGATTCCAGTAGGAAGCCCCACAGTAACAGCTAAATATCATCCTAAAGCCTTGTGCAACTGCCGTCTGGTAGAAGAAGGATTAATCGCACCCCACCAGAATATCTGTGCAGTGATCCAGAAACTCAGAAATGATTGCGGAGCTTCGGGACGAGGAGTGAAATGACGAAAATTTATGGACCATGAATGGGCAAAACAAGGGGTTAGAAAATCAGGAAAGAAAACACATGAATAAATATGGAAATAAAAGAGAATTAATCAAAAAAGGGTCTTTCAGATAGCTAATGTTCAGTATTTACAGGCCCACTAGAATAGAAACCTTGAATAAGGTGAAAATGAAGGGATTTTGTCGTCTTTGAGTGAACGGAGAAGTAGCTTTCTAAAATGCTTTGCACCATTTTTCAAGGCGAAAGAAAATTCGCCCTCCAAAACACAGCATGGACCTTTAACTTCCCCATTTCTTTGCAGGTAACTCTTTGAAGCTATAGAAAAATGACTTTACGTATAAATGCAGAATTGCTATTGGGTAAGAAAAAACCAGATACATGACTCTATCATCCTCACCTCACCCACTTTTGACCTAGGAAATCCAATGCTTAAGAACGCTGGTTTGGAGTCAGAGTACACTGGGCTAAAGCCCAGCTTTTCCATTCCAGCTGTGTTGTTAGGGGAGATAGTGACCTCTCTGAGCTTCAGTTACTTCATGTGTAAGTGAATATATCAATACTCCCTCTTTTATGGTTGCTTTAGATTGGGCTACGATAATGTATGTAAGGCATTTCTCATTGGGTCTGGAACACATGAAAACATTCAATAAACGGTAATAATTATATTAATTATTATTACTCTATAATTGCTCACACATTCCAGGGTTTTCAGCCACGTTCGCTACTCAAAATATACTTGTCCTAAATCTATACTACTTCTGTACCTCAAAATCAAAACTAATGTGACTTTCCCAATATATAAATTATACCCACTGAATGTCCTTCAAAGGAAAAATAAAATTTTGAGATTATCACCCCTCTAGAATTCTCATGACAGGTTATTCAATGTCTGCATAAAGACTCATAGTTATGGGAAACTAATCTCAATGAATTTTTATTGTGCAGCTGCTTAATTCACTGTCAGTCTTGTAACTTTTCTGGTATTGTTAAAAGAGCAACATCATGTTTACTGCAGCTCAGTGTCTCACAGTGCCACCCCAGCAGAGTGAAGTCCTTATCTTCTGTCCAATGAGGCTACAGTTTCAGCTCAGATGCCCATCTGGAAGTTACTCTTCTCTATCAAAAGGAATAAATATAAAATCCCTTCTTACTGCCACAGTGAGTACGGAACAAGCAGTAAAAAAGCAAACAGCAAAGCAAATGGCAGACATGCAGAGCAAGAGTGGACTTAGAGAAATGGGGTATTTTCTAACAATCAGGTCATAGATGAAACTGAAAGTGCCTCTCCTCTCTCTCTGACAGGGGATGCCTTCATGTGAACCTCATACACTTATACACATAAAGAGGCTGCAATTTTGCAGTCTGGACATCCAGAAGCAACCCGACATCACATAATGGTCTGGAGCAAGTCCTATGCTGGGCACATAAATGGTGTCAGAGAGGACACTGACCCTCTGAGAAGTTAAGTTTGAACTGAATCTGAATAGGAATAATTCTCTTGGCCATGCCTGCTTAGGGTTTTCACAAATTCTTTTGTGAAAAGAGGATTTATCATAGCCCAATGGAAAACATTGTTTATAGCTATACAAGTCAAATGCATATAACTTGTATTTGGTTCTCACTTCATGAGTGTCATTAAATCATTCTCTACTTATGATTTTTATGTTTTTAATGAAATACAAGTTAAGAATTCTCCAGGTGTCTTCACAGATAGTTACTGAAATAGGATGAAACACATCTGAGAATTACAATCAAAATTCTGGTGAGGAGGATAGGCAGAACACAATGTTCTTAGGCAGATTCTATCCAGTTCCCATCCCTCATGACATACTTTTATATGCACTGGTGGTGATGAGGAAGAGTAGAGAATGAGAGGTTGGTGACATTTACTATTGAGCATGTTCTATCTGTCAACAACATGCCAAGATATTTGCAGGCATTTTCTCATTTGATCTTCTGAACAACTTCATAAGGCAGATATCATTTTTATTACTTCATTTTATAAAAGTTGAAATTATGATTCAGTGAGGTCCAGTACTGACCCAAGTTCAAATATGTACTTTCTAGATAGAGCCAGATTTCAAGTCTTTAATATTTCCTGTTTAGGATTGCTTCTCTTAAAACATGTAGTTTCCTTTTGTTAAACATTCAGGAAAGGGGCCCAAAAAGATAAAATCATGCCTAACTAACCTTATTTTTTTTTTTACTTTTTGAGGAAGCTTAGCCCTGAGCTAAAATTGGACGTAAGCAATTCATTTGGCTATATTACGACTGAATAATTGAAAGCAGGGCGATGCCACATTATAGGAAATCATATTTTACTTCTCATGAAATGTAACTTTAACTGAGCTACTCTGATGCTGCAGAAAGTGGTTTCAAATTTAAGATAGTTATTCATTTATTAAGGATCTACAGAAGTCTAAGTTATAGAACATGTGGAATAAATAATAACCCTATAACTTTATTTTTCTGGCAAAGATTCAGCTATATAAAGTAAATATTGCTACAGGTTGAATTTAATCCTTTATAATTGCTTGGATCTAAGTGAAAAAGCTGTTTACACAAGAATGTCCTTGTGCATTGGGATAAATTGGATTTTTGGAAATCTGAGGCCCTCACTGACAGAGAAATATGCATATGACTAGCCTCTATAATAGCCCCACATCATTGTCCCCCCTTTGAAACAAGGCATGCAAACTCCAGAATACCTGTGTTAAAAATTAAGGCTAATTTGGGGCTGGCCAGGTGGCATAGTGGTTAAGTTCACAGGCTCTGTTTCTGCAGTCTGGAGTTCGCTGGTTTGGATCTTGGGCACAAACCTACACACCACTTATCAAGCCACGCTGTAGAAGGCATCCCTCATATGAAGTAGAGGAAGATGAGCACAGATGTTAGCTCAGGGCCAATCTTCCTCAGCAAAAAGAGGAGGATTAGGATTGGTGGCGGATGAATTGCTTATGTCCAATATTCAAAGCTCTCCAGGGACTAGGACAGACATGTTGCTACTTGAGTACACATTTGGAGAGATACTTATTCATGCTGGAAAAAAAAAAAAACCCTGCTAGGTATAAAAACAAGAGCATAGTCTGTATCTTAGGAAAAAGAGACACCAAAATTGAAAGGGTTAAAGCCATGAGACCTGCATACTGCTGAAAAACTGAAGGCAGAATGAAGGCACTGCGGTGTCTGTGGACAGAGAAGGTGCAAGCAGCTGCATCCCTGGTAGACAGCTTATATTGAGTTATTAGTCTGTCTGATCAATACAAAAAGCATTTCAAGGAAAAAGTGCATGTTCTTTCATTCTCCTCATCAGGCAAATAAAAAGACTTCCCTGTAAAGATATAAAGAAAAACTCCTGAAATGTGCTGTGTGACACTCTAGAAGTAGATTCACCAGGACATGCCCCTTCTTTCATTACTTAACCAAATAGCTCTTCTGATGTCAACCAATTTACAATTGTGACCTAATGACCACACTTTGTCTCTGATAAACAATTTTGAAAGACTTTAAGAAATAAAAGAAACAGAAAATGAAAGTATACACAGATGATATAAATATTTTCCCTATAGGTGAAGAGTAGAATGTTCTGAATCTACTCCTCAAGCTATTTGTTTGAAAATATTTACTCCCAATGTGGTTTCTATGTTGCATCTAAGGCTATGAATCAATAGATATTGCCACTCAGGGAAGCCCCATATTGGTGTTTCTTCTCACCTGCAGCTGGTAGCAACAGCCCAAGAATAGAATGCCACGTATATTGGCTTACTTGATCTTGATCACAACTCCTCAGGGGAACTATAATATTTCTTCCTTCATACTTTACTTCTGCACATATTTAATATGTACTTCTGAGGTGACAGAGAGTATCCTAAATGAAACTGAAGATACAAATACAAAAAGATGTGGCCCCTATTGTTAAGGAGCTTACAGTCTGTGGAGAGAGATTCAAGTGAACAGAAACTCCTAGGAAAGGTGATAAGGGCTACCATTGTGTCATTACGAAGACATAAAAGAAAGGTACCAGGTCAGCCAAGGAACATCTAGTCAGCAAACCACTACCTATCTCTTGAAAATCTCAAATAACTTCATGTAATATGTTCAATGTGACAAATATTTTTGATATGCACACTTACTCAATCTTGTTACAGGCTGTTTCCATCTGAAATTAGAAGCATACAGGTTAAATAACAAGCTGTCTAAAAATGTCTTCCTTATCTGAAGTAAAACTTTCCCAGCAACTGAAGCTGGTAATTCAAACTGTATATAATCTTTCATTTCTCATGTTCCTCTGCTTATGCTCCCTCTTCCCTAGGACTTAAGAATAACCCCGATTCTGGGGAGTCTGGATGACATCGTGCAACAAAGGGGTCTAGTTATCTTGCCCTGCAGGTCCCTGAATAGAAACCTCTGCATTAGCAGACAAACTTCCTGGCACCAGAATCCGCTATCCACCACAGAGGCAGACAAACAAGGATCCCTGCCTGCAGATTCCCTTATCTCACCATCCCCCTCTCTGCAAACAGCCTCACAAGGCCAAACACAGACTGGTGGGAAAGTGCAACCAGCAAGGACACAGGCTCCCTCCTCTACAAGCAGCCACATTCCTGCAACCTTTAAAACCCCTTATCCACTTCTTAACGGGGAGCGAGCAGTTCCTAAGGTGCTAGCCGGCTGCATGCTCCCTTTGCCTGGCAAAGGAAATATAGCTCATTTTCCTTTTCACCCCAAACTGTTCTCATTATTTGGATTGGCACCAAGTTCAGAGATAGAACTTTCAGTAACAAACAAATACAAATCTTTGCCCATTTCCTAAGCAACTCTTCAAAAGTGACATCATTTCAGCAAAGAGATTCTAACTGAGAAGAAATGAGAACACCATCATTATGAAAGAATATTTTCATTCTTTGGATTAAGCATCAGAGAACTATCCCTAAAAAGCAATAAGGGCAGCCCAAAGAATAGGATTCTTAATTTTTGCCAAATAATGTAGTTACAGAAGAATTTGTGGTATTTAAATATTATTTCAGGAATAAAGTAATCCTAATCCTTGATTCCTCCTGTCTAGAACTCTGGTTTTGATGTTAACCTTAGTTGACTCATGGAAATATTTTAGGACTAGAAGAAAAGGCATACTAATCCTTTTATAGGTTATTCTTAAAGGACAGGCAACATCCCAGCATCCCCCACAAGCTAATTTTGACACCATTATGGATAAATTTGTCCAAACTTTAAAATTTCTTTTATTCTAATTATATCACGTTGATGATGATTGTATAACTCTATGCATTCACTAAAAATCATTAAATTTTACACTCAAAATAAGTGAATTTTATGGTATGTAAAGTGTACTTCAAGAAAGGTGCTTTTATACATTGACTTATTCCTTCAGCAGGTTTAAAAATTTTTTTTTATAGATGGGAATTACTCAGCACTTTAAGTTTGTTATTTTTGGGGTGAAATAGTTCACAAACTTAATTCCATTGTCTTAATCCAAGAGAAATCTCGACAATTTAGTTAAGAAAAGGGCTTTTAAAAATACAAAGTGTTTTAAGACATGAAATCCCTTTACCTACCTCAAAATAGATAGGCACTTTAAACACATACAGATGTGGAAATGATCTGGGGGAATTTAGACACAAACAGATTAAAGATTCTTTCATATCATCACTGACACCTGCAAGGTTTAATTAAGCTGAAAGTCACCAACTTCTGCTTAAAATGCTGACTGGTGGCTGGTTAATTAGTTGCTTTTCTCATTGATTAGCAACTTATGCAATACCCTGTTATAAATGGCTATAATGCTTGCCTTGTTTCAGAGCTTAATTAATATGATATAGACTATTTAACTATTGTGTCCTTGTTTGATTTATGAAGCAAAAGCAGAGAATTTTTTTGCTAACTCAAAACAGTGATGTACGTAAACATTTTCAAAGCAAGCCAAAGCTGATAACATAAAACTTTCCTTGTCTTTTAGGGAAACTTTGATGAAATGAACCATCACTACTTGTCATGAGCAATCAATTAATTTCTCAGCAATCGTGTTGTCAACAAATTTTCAAGACAAATGTTTCAATAAATAAGTACCTATCAATTTTCACTTATCCAAATTATACTTTAGAATGCTTTGTGGAATTAATTAAAATAATTGTCTGGGCACTTCTCGTTTTTCATATGCAGATGACTCCCAAATCTGTATCTCCAGATCCAGTTTCTTCCTGGAACTCCAGGCTGATGTATCCAACTGCTTATCTGACACCTCTATGAGGATGTCCAACAGGCATCTCTAACTTACTAGGGCCAAAACAGAACTCTTGATTCTGCCTGCCACTTTCCCCCAACAAACCTGCATCCTACCCATCTCAGGAAACAATTCCTCCAACTACTCTGTAGCTTAAACCATAAATCTAGAAGTTATTTTCTTTCTCTCATTTCCCCACTTTCCATATCCTATTTCCAAAACATCCTACTCTGTACATTTTTTGCACATTTCACTACTACTTCCTTGGTTCCAACAACATCTGTCACCTGGGCAATAGCCTTCTAACTATACTTCAATTGCTTCCTGACAATACTGTCCCCACACCTCATCCAGTGTGGTGCCTTGTCACTTCTCAATATGGAGCTTTCCAATGGCTTCACACTGTGTTTGGAATAAATACCAATCCTTTTACATTTGATTACATAATCCCACATGATCTGGCCCCTGTAGACCGCTCTGACCTCATCTTCCTCTCTCCCCTCTGCTCATTACATTTTAAGCTCTTTCTGCCCTGAGAATTCCCAGTGCTTAGAAGGCACTTCCCTGGAGTTTCACATGCTGGCTCCTTGTTTTCATTTTCTTATCATTTAGATTTCAGCTTAAATGCCACTTCCTCAGAGAAGACTTCTCTGACTCCTTTAAATAGCCACCCAATTGTTTGCTATCAGTGCTTTTCACTATCTCACTTTTTATGTTTTTTTTCTGGTTGACATATCTGGTTATTTTCTCTGTCCACAATAGAATGTAAGCTCTAAGAACAGGTACCTTATCTGTCTCATTCTTTGCTCTATCCACAATGGTTAGAACAGTGGCAAGCACAGAAAAGTTACTCAGTATTTTTTTGGTTGAATATCAGGATGTCTGGATAGATCTGGTGATGTTTATTCAATGTGAAGTTACTCTACATTGGTTTCCTTTTCAAAAAAACAAATAAACATCTAAGATGTTGATCAAACATTTATAACAGCAAACCAGGTTCTCTATTTGCCCTTAAGGACAATGCTTATGACACGCCCAATAAGGATAAATGGTAAACTAAGGCAAATATTGATACTACAGTTGAGTCTTATCATATGCGTGGATTATATTCTAACACTAATCATAAAGAAAAATTTGAGTCAAAATTTTGCCCCACAATAAGCCTTTATATCGCCCATGAAGTACAATGCACATGGTCTTTTGTATGCCACCTTACAAAGTAATATGAATGTATAAGTGTGAAATAGAAATACTGATTTGCAATATATTAATGAATAAATGTTACAGAACCTATTTGCCTACTTGACCACTATTTATTCCCTTTTCTCTTTTCTAACTGAATCCACTATTTTCCTGTGCTTAGCACTGTGCATCAAGGATATGAGCCTATTCCCAACTAATGGTTGAATCATGGCAGATCTAAGCAAATCATCATGGTACCATTTTCCTTGCCAGGGACTGGTTTAGATATGTGAACAAGAAGTGAGAAGAAACAGGGTAAGGGAGCTTCTGAGGAAAGGTATCATCACTCTTAAAAGATATGAGAAGAAACACAACCTTTTCCATTTGATCTGGAGTCTGCATGTGAGCTTAGAACTATGGTGGCTATCTTAAGGGAAACTGAGTTGCCACTTTCAGAATGACAGGGCAAATTAATGGGAAATTATTAAAAAATTAAGTCATTGATGATGCCATCGCACCACTGATCACAGCCAAAGACTTCCATTATACTATGCAAAATATACTTTTACAATATTGTATCTTTAAACATATTGCTCATTCACAGAACCCTATGATGCTTCCTCTAGTCATGCATGAAGTGAAATGAGATCTACTGAGTGACCAGCTGATTCACTTCTCTTATCTCAAAGTCACTCAGGTTACCACTCTCTGGGTGAAATGGTATGAGAAATTGCTCATGCTATTTAAATTTTTATTTCCCCTATCCTTTCCTTTCATTTTTAGGTTTGCATAGTTGAATTTGGCCAAATTAAATGCCTATATGTTAGCTTACTACTCTATTTTCATCTGTAATAAAGACATCATAAAGCACATGTTGATTTCTTTAAAAAGTAAGAAATAAGAAATGAGCTTATCACATGAAATCTCTAATTCAAATAATCCAGAAAATATCTTTTATCTACATTTCTCTACCCGGCTGAAGGCAATATCTTCCTCACTGAATTCCCTTAGCAATAATAATGTTCCCTACTCTGTGAACCTAGTATTAATATATGTTATATCTCTACTTCAAAACTGCTGCAGAAGCAACTGTATGTGCTCCAATTCTAAAATATATATATATTTTTGGTTATATTAAGTTGAATAGTAGATTTCCAATGAAAAAGCACTGTAGTACTTTCAGACATTATAATGTTACCATCTGGGCATATTTAATAAGAATCTTCATGGGTGCAGCTTTATCAGTCCATCCCCTATGCAGCCTGAATAAAACTTGGCCACCTAGCAATTCATCTCATCATAAGTTTGTTGCACTCAAAACAAATACTCATCTGAGTATTTAAAATTATTCATCTAAGTAATTAAAATTTTTACAGCCATCTGTATAAGAGATGCCATAGGGACAGACAGAGAGCCAAAACATCTTAGTCAATCTCCTCACCAACCTTAATATATTTCTTAAGTGTTTAAGACAGCTTCTTAAAAATTTCTTCTCCTTCTCTGTTCTCTGCCTCTGCCCCCATTCACCCTTCTCTTCTGCCTCTAGATTCCTTCTTTCCTGAGTACTTTCCTGCCTTTTTAAAATATAAATCAATTTAGCCTTTCCAGATTTCTTCTCATTCTGTATTCCACCTATTAATTGGGTATTCAAACAAAGTCCAAGCCAGGCAGGCTCTAGGTAGCCCAGGGGAAAAGGGACAGAAAGAAAGGGTGGGAAAGTATTGAAGTCACATTGTTATTCAGACTTCACAAAGTGAATTCATGCAACAGCTATCCCAAGTAGGTACTATCATCCATTCTAGAGATGGAGAAATCCAGCCTAAGAGAAGTAAAGTGGTTTTCTCAAGGCCACATCACTAGTTACATTCATAGTTATGTTTGTATTCATTTATTACATTCAAATCAATAGATACTGAGAATCTGTTATGAACCAAACATTGTGACAGCCTTTTGGGGCACAGAGAATAATAGAATGTAACTTGGTTCTCTCCAAATTTCAGTCTGCTGTCCTGGTTGTAGGATCTTCTCACTACTGGAGCTGGGCAGGGTCAGGTCCACCCTTGCCTCTCAGAGTAGTACCAGTTTCCTGCAAAGGCCAACAACCAAGGCACAGAGGCTGCTTGGCTCTTCCCTACACTCCTGGAGCTGAAGCTGCGGGAGTTGCTGCCACTCTCACTGCCAGATCTCTTTTACCTGTCCTTACCTCTGTCCATGGCTATCACCATTCTTGAAAGTGTCTTATCTATGCCAGAGAAATTTTTAACAGGCCTCACTCTTTCTCCCAGGTGCTGTGAGGACTTTTGCTTCTAAACCTTCTCTTCTGCATGATTTGAAATGCTGCACACATAACAGGTACCATATGATTATTTAATGAGTGTTGCACCATAATAGAGGTTAAGCATGTAAGCTCTGTCACTTTCCATCAATATGACCTGTCTACACACTTCCAAGCTTGGCTTTCGACATTGGTAAATGTGGATAACAACAATAGCTATCTAAAAGGATTATCATGTGGATTAAATGAGATAAACATATAAACATAACATATATAAGATTTAGATGAAAATTACTTTGAGAGAAAACATTAAAAATTATTTATTCAGTTATCTTTACACAATCAACACAAATTTAAGCATGCATTCCAGGTCAAAGAACTTTATATACTTGAAAATGTATTTTTCTCAAGTTCTTAGTGGAGCACAATGTCAATTTCTTTTTGGCAGTGGAAAATACCACTATATTCTCAGATAAAACACTCTACAAATGTTTATAATGGTTGTTCTCCCACTCGGCTGCATGTTTATTATTTTTAAACATTCCAATATCAGTCTTATGAGATAATTATTAAGTTTCTCAGAAAAGCAAACTAATAAAAAAAAAACATTTTTCATGTTTTCCTCTCCACCTAAGATTTAACGTCACATCAAGGATTTGTACACTTATACCACATCAATACACCTTCATAATGGCAAAATGCACAGTGTCAGGTTTTCCTAGATGACAAGTTGTCATGAGTTTCCTCAAGCGCCGAAACATGACTCATTGGAGATAGTTGCAAAAAAGGTGAGGACAGCAAATACAAAAATAAAAAGTAGTACTGCTAAAAAGAGATGTTAGAACTGATTAACTGAATCATCTTGGAAAGCCACAGACCTAAACTTTATCATGCATAGCAACAGCAATTTAAAAATAGTCACAGGTTTCCACAAACTTAGAAAAACTACCTTCAGGATGGCAATCCAAGAAATAAAATTATCTCATTATGCACATAAGGATGAACCTATCAGAGATGCTCTTTAACATTTTGGGTTTTTTTCTTTCTTTTCTTTTCTTTTTTTTGAGGAAGATTAGCCCTGAGCTAACATTTGCTGCCAATCCTCCTCTTTTTTGATAAGGAAGACTGGCCCTGAGCTAACATCCATGCCCATCTTCCTCTACTTTATATGTGGAATGCCTACCACAGCATGGCTTGCCAAGCGCTGCCATGTCCGTACCCAAGATCCGAACCTGAGAACCCTGGGCTGCCAAAGTGGAACGTGCGCACTTCACCGCTGAGCAACCAGGCCAGCCCCTCAG
This sequence comes from Equus quagga, assembly GCF_021613505.1. Taxonomy (NCBI): domain Eukaryota; kingdom Metazoa; phylum Chordata; class Mammalia; order Perissodactyla; family Equidae; genus Equus; species Equus quagga. The sequence goes on from NC_060267.1 coordinate 112,078,312, forward strand.
TTTTTTTCTTTAGTAGGAGAAGATTACAATCACAAGAGTGGAAGTGAGAAAACCTCCCTAGACCATAGATCACTATTCAAAAGGCAGTCGATTTCCTCAAGGTCCAATGGAATCAAAATGATCACCTCTTTATTTGGAAACAGCACCCTTGACAGGAACAGAGGGAGTGTGAATCCAGAATATTCTTATAGGAAATACTCAAAATGCTTCATTCCATATTAAAATACTAGCAGAAGAAAATTAAAGAAGGATTCTTATTTCTTGCCTTTCCTTTAACAATATGTTTTGGAGTTACTGCAAACCAATATTTGTTCCTTGATTCAAAAATCACAATATGCATATTATGTAACAGGCAATGTTCTAGATGGGTTAGGCAGTGGAGACAATAAAATCCCTGTCTTCTTGGAGTGTACATTCTGTGGAGGGAGACAGACAAAAAAACATACTAGTAAGTACTAATGGAGAAAAACCAAGTAGGATGGGAGTGGCAGACTACATGAGGAGCGTAGTCTGTAAACCCTGATATTCTCTTACTTGTAATTCAGATTCTTCTTCAACCAGTCAACAGAAACTTAAGTACCTACAGCCATTGTGCTAATCTAGGGATAGATCAATAAGACATTGCTTCTAACCTCCAAAGGGCAAAGATAAACAGGTATTTTTGTGTGGGTGAACATATTCAAAATTAAGGTGAAGAAAATAAAGTTTTGTGAGTATGAAATCAGTGATGATATTAGTTTAACGAAACAAAATGATGTCACATGGAACGCTATGTAAATCTAAAAATACAACTTTATTGATAGCAAGGGAGAGAATTTATTTGAAGACTGGGAAATAGAAGATTTTTAAAAGGGAAATACATGACTTTAATAGAAATATATATAATATAGAAATGTATATGTATATAATATTAGATATATATTTAACACAAGTTTTCAAGTCTCAAAGATATATTTTCTTTAGAAAAGTACAAAGAGAAGAAACTAAACACATTTGTAATCCTTAATTTTTAATTAAGTTATTTAGAGATAAGTTAGAGAGCTATCCTACTGAATATATTGCTTTTGAGAACTACCTATATTTTATGAATAGCAATAGCTGTTTCATTGTTTGAAATTCTGTATTATATCTGTCAGCACATGAAGCATATATATTTATTTTCTAAAAAAGCCTAGTAGAAAAACCACTGTTTCCACAGAATGGCTCAATATGACACAACATAAACTTCTAGAGGGTTTCTTAAACTTCTGCTGTTGATTATTTTACCTCAGGAGATGAAGAAAGGAAAACAAGACCAGATTGTTTATTGACTGTCAGCATCACCAAGCATTCCCATCTTTAGAGAGATTATCTGCCCCATGAAATCTCCCAAAGGTGGAACAGTAGGAAAATCAGACAGTTCATGCCACAACTTCCTTTTCTATCCATTGTACTCAAATAAATGGGTGTTTTTAAGAGTCTAGTATTAAGCATGCTCAAATCAAACGGCTTATGTGAGTGGGCTAGGGCAATTGGTTTAACTGTTCTTCTCTGGCATGAATTCCTCCAGCTCTCTCACAGCACAAACATTCCTCTGATGTTGACTGCAAAACTGCATTGCTATCTCATGTGGTCATTAAGATGACTGAAACACCTCAAATTTCAAGTTATTTTCATCCCTGGGTTAGATCATACAATAAAACCCTGTGATTTTATTGGAGAGTCAACTTAAACATTAAAAGTAGAGCATCGCATCTAAAAATGATTCAGTCACTCCCTAGGAAAATATATTCTATTATGCGCTTGGATGGTATGAAGCACAGAAAAAATCTACAGAAGTGATCAAGATATGGCTTTTGACAAAAATAACTGCAGAATGACTTAAGATTTTTTATTATTTAATATTTTAAATTATTAAATACTTCTACCACACAGAAAAGTTCATAAATTATTATGGCATTCATGTTCTCAAAAGTCAGAATTAACAGATGATAACATAGCTTAAGATACATTTCTTTTTTAACACAGCATTTAAAAATGACAGATTCAGCTAAGGCTTTCTTTCTCTCTCCAACCCGTTTTTATTCCCAGAGGTTTTCTGAAACTTGTATGTGTCATTACCATGTGTATTTTTATACTTTTATTAGCCATGTATTGATATGTGTGTGTATGCAAATTTTTTTGTATTTCTAAAATGTACATAAAGACTATTATATTTCTATACTATTTTAAAATTTTCTATTTTCACTCGATATTACATTTTTTGCAGGAACTTTCATGGACACATGTAGCTTAAATTTAGCTGCTTTATTAGGAAGCATTCCATTATATTAATAAACAGATTATTTATTCATTCCCCTTCTTTTTTTTTTTTTAAGATTTTATTTTTCCTTTTTCTCCCCAAAGCCCTCCAGTACATAGCTGTATATATTGTAGTTGTGGGTCCTTCTAGTTGTGGTAAGTGGGACGCCACCTCAGCATGGCCTGATGAGCGGTGCCATGTCCACATCCAGGATTTGAACCAGTGAAACCCTGGGCCACCAAAGTGGAGCGCGTGAAGTTAACCATGCGGCCGTGGGGCCAGCCCTACTCATTCCCCTTCTAATGGACAGTTAGGTCGCTTCATCTCTTTGCTATTACAAACAGAGCTTTTTTGAACATTTGGGCACATGTGTTCTTACGTACATGCACATGTTTCTCTAGGGTATATATCTAGAATTCCTATCATTGCTGGATTGTAGGTATGCAGATATTGAACTTCAGTGGAACGTTCCTATTGCTCTACAATGACTGTAACAATTTATACTGTATTCCTCACTCATATGACAGTTTCCAGCGAAAACAGAGATAGTTTATGCCAGATGCCAAAAGAAAAAGGCCTTGGAAGAACTGACAGTCACAAAGATCATATAGTTTGCTTAACAAAGAGAGGCAGCAGTGCAATAGGAGAGGAGTTTAGAACTGTTTAGAAGAGCTTGTGATGGAAGTTTGTGGTAGGGCTGATAGAAACGAAACACAAGAACTCACAGCCAGGAGTCGAGGGAAAAAGCATAGAGCCAGCATCTATAAAACTCACAGGTCTGGAGATTTGAAGACTCTCTGAGGTCATTACTTTTAATCAATGCTAATAACAGGGATGAGGCAAAGGAAAGGTTTGGGCATATTTGCTATCCTCCATTTAAAGGGTGAGTGAATGTTAAACATTCAAAAAAACTTTCCTTTAAATGGAACACATTTTTTTTAAAGATACAGAGCTTAAAAGGGCAAATCATAGCTATTTGGGAAGTCTTCGGTGGATCATTTCATTCTCTAAGAATGTTGAGTGGTGGGAGCATAGAGTGGAAAGTATTTGTTTCACTTTAAAAACAAAACTGACAGGAATTGGTTATTTAGAGATATGAAAAGAATGAGGAATTAGCCATAAAACAATAGCCTCCAAAATGGTTTCACTGTCAAAGTCCCAATAAAATCCATTCTCCAATCGTCAGAGTGAGCTTTTTTGGAAAGGTAAATCAAGTCATGTCCTTCTTTCTTTGAAACATTACAATGACTTCTTATTGCCATGACTCATGAAAATCTAAAATTCTTACTCTGGCCTACAAAGCCCAGTGTGACCTGGCCCATGGCAAATTCCCTATCAGGGCTGAACCACTTTCTTCCCTCATGCTATGTTTAAACTACAGTGACTATAATCTTTCCACCACTGGCTAAGCCTAAGGATCCTTGCACTACCTGTATGTCATCTTGAATGCTCTGCTTCCAACCCCTCAGTCTCTTCATGTCTGACGCCTCTTCCCTTAGGCCTCAGCTCTCCAGACGTTGCCTGATTACCTTTCCCCAACATAGCCACTTAAGTCACTTACATCCCATGGTTAAATTTTCTTTCTAGCACTAACCACTGTCTACTTTCTTATTAACAATTTTTGCAAATTATTTACTGCTTGCCTCCTTTGATTAGAATTAAATCCCATGAAAATTCAACCCCTGTAACCATGGAATATTCCATGTAAGCATGGAATAATCATCATGCTAAACTCACTTCTTCTACACAATCCATTAATAAATCTGATGGTTCCATGTTCAAAATGCATCCAGAACCCACTCCTTCCTCCAACCTCTACCACCACCACTCTGGTCCAAGCCAACGTTATCTTACATGGATTACTGCAACAGGTGCCCAACTGTGCTCCTGGCTTCCATTATTGCTGCCCTACAGATTATTCTCCAAAGAGAAGCCAGAGGAAATTCAAATCACATCATAATACCCCTCTGCTCAAAGCCCTGTAATCCTCCCACCTCACTCAGAATAAAACTCAAATTCCCTACCATGCCTATTGGGCCCTTCATGATCTGAAATCCAGCTATGTCTCCGATCATGTCTCCCACCTCCTACCACTGTCTTTCTCACTCACTGCATTCCAGGCACTCCGGGCTCCCTCTGTTCCTCAAATGTGCCTAGAAGCATTCTGCCTTAGGGCTCTGCATTTGCTCTTTCATTTTTCAGAAGGCTTCTTCTACTGATAATTACATATTTTGCTCTCCCCTTTCTTTCAGGTATACACACATTTATTCTTATTAGAAAAGTCTTCCTTGAAAAACCTACCCTGCTTTATTCTTCTCCTTAGAACTTTTCACCACTTGAAATATTACGTAGTTATTTGTCTGTTTGTTTCCTGTCGTTCTGTTAGAACGTAAGAAATATAAAATTAAGGATTTTGCCTGTTTTTCTTTTCTGCAGGGTCTCTAAAGCTTAGTCAGTCTCTGACACATAGGAGCTCAAAAATTATTTGTTGAATGAATGAAAAAAAGGCTTTACTCTCGTGTCCAACGTACACAAGGTGAGAGGAAGGTCATGGAAAGAGGGATCAAGTCAGGGAAATCTTTATATTTTTTTTAACAGATTAGATTAATGAAGCTCAGATATACCAAGAGATTTACACAAAATCACGAAGCATGGTAGTCATTAGTAATGTCTTACTGGGCACATGGTAGGATTCTTTCTTTCCCTTTGACTATGTGATTTGCTCTGGCAGATGGACTGTGACAGAAGTTATGTATCACTTCCAGGTAGAAACGTAGAGTCTCTATGATTTGCCATATTTTCCTTCCTACTATAGATGGTGTGTGAAGCAGGTGTTAAAAGGAAGCCTCCACCAGGGCAGGTCCCTGAACAACCCCGGAGAAGAAGCCCCTTGCTGAATTACATTGGAAAATGTACTGTGAGTGAGATGTATGCATTTGCAGTGTTGTCACACTGAAATCCTGGAGCATTTTTTTAACTGTAGCACAAGCTAGATTGTGTTGTGTATCCCAACCAATACACGTAGCTATTAAGTGGAAGAGCTGGGACACAAATCTATGTCTCCTTTCTATCATTCTAAGCTGCCCTGTGACAGTAGACAGAGCTTTGTTAAAGAAGGAATATATGAGCCCATGACAGGCTGTTTTTATTCAATTGGAGCTTTCATATGCACCTCATTTCATTTTCATGGATAGGAAATAGACAAAAAATTCTTTAAGCCATATGACATGAAACGTAAGTCATTAATCAAAACTTTCTGAATTTGATATTTAGAAACTACTATCTCTACTACTTACATGTTCATTCTTCCTATTTGCCTAATCCATTTTATTTAGACACTTAAATCAGCAGAGCGCCAGAATTATTTTCCGTAGGATTTTGTTTCTGTAGAGTAAAGATTTGATTATCTGCTTCTCTCACCACAGAAAAGTCTCTATAAACTGGCACTTGCATAATGTTACAAGAAACTGATAACTTCTAATGATTTTTCCACACTAGGAGATTCTAAAGTACCTTCTGAATCAAAGATAAAATTTTATGTTATGTATTTTCAATATTAAGAAATATACTGTATTTCAAATTTCATTAGTCTTCTGTGTTTGACATATAGGGAAATCTCAGTTACTATTTAATTAACCCAAAATATCATTCCCTAATCACATAATGTAACAAAAAGTTTGTTCCATCCTAAATGAAAAACCAAAATTCTCTGATAACTACAATTTCGCAGAGAATTGAGAGGCACAGTAAAATGGGAAGGGACTCAAGAAATCCAGAATACATCCTAACAACAAACAATATTCAAGTAAGTGAAGAAAAAATTTCATCCCACATTCATATTCATTAAGCCACCCTGTGATTTAAATTTTCAAACAGTTCACAAAGTTGCCTTAATATGCTAGGACATATTCCTACATGTGCTCACTGAAGCTCCATTTACTCAAGCCTTCCTTTTTCCCAAAGCCAAAATGTAGGATGGCATATTCAGCAGGCAAATGTTGTGCTTCATAAAGAAGGTAAGTAGTACTTTTGTCATCTCTGCTGCTTCTCTTATATTATTACCATATAACACTTATAATCTGTGGGTGATCTATGCTGCCTATTAATAAGACTCCCATAAACTAGAATAGAGATGGGGTAGAATCCCAAAATCAAGGTTCTGAATTTCTATCACTCGAGGAACAAAGAGCTCCCAAATCTCAATAAAGAAGATATTTTAGACTCTTGCTAATAACTAACTCAGGCCTCAGGCAACGTAGAACCTCATCCAATTCATACCCAATGCTTCTTTCTCCATTTAATTCCCTCAGGAATTTGATCTCTGCTGGAGAATTGACAAAAATACACTCTCTAATGCAATAATGAATAACACTGATGTAATATCCTCTAAGGAATGATTTTCTTTGACTGACTAGCCGAGGATTCTCTGGCATTACAAACTTTTAACCAAAAGAAGTTCGAGGAATGCTACAAACCCTTCTACAAAAGAGCCATAATATAGAAACTGCTGTAAGCAAAGTTGTGAGTTGTTTGTAGGGCTTTCTCGATACCTTCTGACCATATACAATAATATAATAGATTGGGCTAGTTACTCACCATCATCTTTGTAATTCCAAAGAGGGTATAGTTTAAACTAACGAAAAGGATGAAGAAAATGGCATCAGAATAAAGAGTCCATAAATTTGGGCCCTATGGAAAATAGATCTCCAAAGGATTGGAGATGGTAATGCTGCATGATGATTAACAGATTCTGGGTCCAGATAGACTAGTTTTGAATTCTTTCTCCACCATTTACTAGCTGTATGACCTTGAGAAGTCATTTAAACTCTATAAGCCTTAGTGTCATCATCTGTAAAACTGGGATAAAATGGAACCTACAATTAGTAACAGTGTCAAGTGGTGGCATAGGAGGGCATTAGCCAAACCTCCAACCATATGTTGCATGGTCCCTACAGGTGGACATCCCCTAATCTCTGAAATGGACAATAGATATTTTACCAGTCTTAGGGACAGTGTGACTGAAGGTATTTTTAGTAAATGCTGCAATTTATATTGATCTATAACATCTAAACCAAGCAAAAATAACATGCTTAAAATGGATATTCAGCCTCAAGGCAAGCTCCTTAGTCTACTTTAAACCAGATTGCCATCACTGATTCCTTACTGCATAGAATATCTGGAACTGCCACTGACTAACCCATTGTGAAAATTAAAATGGGATACTGCACACAAAACACTTAGCACAATACCCCATACATAGTATATACTTCATAAATGCTAGTTGTTACTATTAACAATATATTCTGTTGTATATATGCAAGTGTATTTTCCTTAGATTAGAAATTACTTTTAAAGCCAGGAAAGAAAAAATAGCCTTCTTGTCTCACTTGAAAACATCCTTTAAATAGGAAAAGTTGTTACCATTAATAACAGCTTGACGAAATTTGTTAAGCTACAAAACCAAGAAAGTGGATCTTTATCTCCCCATTCATGCATATATGTTGGGACAACATTTGTGCAAATGTCATGGTTCTACATGCACAAATAAATACATCAACTAATTGAACTGATTTGTAGGCCCTTAGCTGCTTGGAGCTATTTATATTTATATATATTTGGCTTTAATTTCTATTAAAGCCACATAGATTTCCTGATATTTTTAAATTACGGAATAAAAGTGATACACACATGAAATCAAGGAAGGATTGCTGGCTACACTGCAGTTCAAAAACCATATTTAAAAAAATATATGTGAATGTGTATACACACACACACACACACAATTCAGTTTTAACCAGAAACATCAAATTGAAATTGGTTCCTGAAAATTCCAATCCTTGGTGATTAGAATGTTGAGAGGCAAAACAGAGCTTGCTCTGATATTTTTTCTCTTTTCTCTCTACAGCATTTTCTCCCTTAAAGTAAGCTAGAAGATTTCCTCTATAATAAGGGTAAGATCATTCAGAGTGTGCAATTGTACTTGCTAATACCACTGCCGTTTACAGAGTGTGGAACTACTCAGACCTCCTAACAGTGCCAACTGGGCTCAGTGATAGGACTAACGAAGTTGTTTGGTGACACAGCAAGTAAAAATTAAAATCGGAGGAGCAATCATGTTTGATACTGGGAGTCACTAAAGGGAGCCGGAAGAGAGGCAATAAGATGCTGCCAGGCTTGAAGCACCTGCTGAATTCAGAGTATGTCACAACCTCAAAATAGCCTGCTAAGGGAAGGCTGTAAAAGAGAGGTACAAAAATCAATTCTTAACGCAACCAAAGCATGGATAAAAATTCAGCAGCTGCCTGGTTAGAACTGATGGATGCAAAAAAAGTTCATTAGACAGGGGGAAGGGAGGAGAAAAACTGACAAATTGTAATGCTTCCCTCCTCCTACATAGGCTGTTCACGTGTGTTTACTTTCAATAGTACTTTTAAGTCACAGTATTAGATGAGGGCAAATACTGGCTGTTTTCAGGGACTGGTGCACACTGTCAAATCATTCTCTGACATCTCAGACTTGATAAAGTCAGATTTTCTCATTCATGGCCCCTTGATATATGTGCATCTTTACATGGGGAATGGTTCAGATTAAGTCTGTACTCCTCTGTGCCGGCACTTTTGCAGGTACACAGCACCACTTCTCAGATGCTGTCTTTCATGCCTTCACATTGCTGATTCTTTCTTTTGCACCTTTCCAGGAGAACAGCTGGGGTGCAGTCACCAGATGCACCATGTTGCTAGACCTCTATGCTGAAGTTTATCAAAATTATGACTCATGAGCCCTACGTCAGAACAGAAATGCCCTGGTATTTTCACAAACTTTCATTAAGGCTTTCTCATTCAAGTATAAGGTTCTCCTGTCAGACTCTTTAAAACTCCTAAAACTTCATTCAGAATGTTAATGCTGAACCTAGAAGGCACATTATAAATTCAGAATAGGCACTGACCCTTCCTTCGCAACCCAATGTTGTGGTCCTTATTAAATTTATAACAAAGCTCTGACCTCTCTGTAATTTTCATGACAGTCTCTGAGATCTTGGCTATGCAACTGGTAAGGAAGAGGATTAAGCGGAGTAACAGTAGCTACAAAAGAACATAGGTTGCCTTGTAAATGCCTTGGAAATGACAGTAGCTGCCAAGAGAAGCTGCCAAAGCATTTACAACTAAGCTTGCGGGGTGACCTGGTCTCTCATCCCTTTCGCTCTACAAAGCTCAAGATATTTCGTTCGGTGAGCTCCCTAAACAAACAATTTCTGAGCTCATATTTCTTATGTGTGGGAACCAAATAACTTCAAATAAGAAAATACTATCAGGGATGTTTTCACTTAATATTTAACCATGTTCTGTATGCAGTACCTAAAAAGAAATGATTGGTAATCAGATATGTAGCCAATTCAGTGTAGATTTAAAATCCAGTCTTTTAAAAAACTCAGTACATAGCATTCGTGTATTAAAATTATATCTGTGAGATGGTCTTAAATCTTATGGAGAGGAGGCAGTATTGAAGAGTGATAAAAGGCATGGTGCTTTAGAGTCAAATTGCCAAGATTGAAATCCTGCTTCCACAAGCAGAGGGATGAAGAGCAAACTACTGAACTTCCCTAATTCTAAGTTTCCTCATATGAAAAACAGGTATAATAGAAGAATCTACCTTCTAGGGTTGGCGTGCAGATTAAATAAATATATACACACATATGTATGTGTAAAAAAGTATATATGGCTTAGCTATTTACTACCACCAGACTAAATACTTCACAAATGATTGCTGTTGCTATTATTAAGATTACGATTATTATTATTGTCAACATTATCATTTTTATCTAAATGAAAACAGAGAGAGAATTTGGAGGACAACAGATGACCATTTTACTAGTCTGTTAAAATTAGATAAATAAGCTCAATGTATAAACTATAACTTGTTTAGTAAATTAATTTGTATGCAAATCAACATAGAAATTATGTATAATTCAATATGCTTCTCTCCAAGGAAATATGTAAATCAGGATGGTTATACGGTCTATTTTAAACATTTAATCTTATATCTATAAACTGCATGATCCTTAAAATATTATCAATAAGTTTAATGAATCTGCGTATGTATTCATTTATTGCTTTTAATTATACCTTCATGCAAAAATCATATACTCTAGTGCTATCTTTTATTCAAAAAGTTTACATTCTAAGAATGATATCTCACAGGATATCTCAAAGTTTGATATCTCAAACTCCTATAAGGTAAAATCCATGACACTTCATTTGTTCTATCCAGTATTAGTAGAACACTATCCACTTAGGACAGATGATGATAAATAATTCTCATGGTTATTACAGTGAGCCTTCCACTACATGATGAGACTGTCTTAGAGGGGACCAGCCTTAACAAAATATTATACCTGCCTGCTTGAGGATCATGTAAATCTACTGACAACATGTCAACTAGAATGGGGGCTACCCTACTTTCTCAAGCTCAGCTTATCACGTAACCAGGGGCTTCATGCTCCATGCAAGGGATACGATAACATCTCACAGGGCCTGAAGGTCTCTAGGTACTGCAAACTGGTACTCTAGGACTCCTACAAATAGCCTTCCTGAGGCCCAGCAGTCTGCTTATCCTTTACTGACAAAATAGACTATTGCAGAGGAAGTACCCTTGATAGGAACACAGACCCACATTGCAGGCTCAAGGTAGCCAGGCTCTGAGATATCTTTCAGTGGGATGTGGAGGATTAGGGAGCCTTTGGCTTCTCTTCTTCTTGCTAACTCTTGACCTATGTAAGTTTCCCAATAAAACCTGCTCCCTAGTCTTTGAGATGTGACACTGTGGCATTTGTCCTGAAATCTATGGGATAAATGTAGACTCAGAAGGGACCCATCATAGCAACTATGGACAATACCATCTTTAAAATGCCAAAACAAATCATTTTACTGTAAAATTTATTGGTATTTGATATTAACAAAAAGAATGCATCAGAAATACTTAGTAAATTGTGTAATATTGGCCAATGTTTTGAAGGAGCTAATAAAAATATGCCAATAAAATCATAAGACATGCAATGAGAGTATAGTGTTGCTATCAAGGGACGTACTATTCCCACTAAAGTGTAACTCAGAACACGTTTGGGACTCTGTATTTCACCTGGTTAAAGGCTGGTCTCTTACTCAATGTGAAGTGAAATTGTGACTAATGTGATAAATATTCCTTAAAAAAATCTACGTTTTTTCCAATTATGGCCAGATCTCAATTGTTTCCACTAACAGACTGAGATCAGAGGCAAGAAATATGCAAAATTTATCACATTTATTTTTGAAAATAAATACGAAAAAACTACTCTAAACATATAAGTATACACATACACAATTACACAGAAGCACAGGTACACACGTGCCCATGTGTACACAGTCTCTCTCTCTCTGTCTCTCTCTCCATCCTTCCAATCTAATAATAGAGAACTCTCCAAGATCCACCCTATTACATCATAGTGAACCATCTTAGGGCCAATACTCTCTACCAGATTACTTATGAAAAGCAAAGAATTTGCATGTTTTCATGGATTTGATGGATAAGTATATACCTTTTGCATAGAATTGGCTAAACGATCTTGATCAAAATGTTTCAAATACTCAAAAGAAAACAGTTTCTTAGGAACTCTGTTCAACATTACTCCAATAAAAAGTAGCTCTCCAATAATGCCAGACTAAGAGCCATTAACTACATAAGCCACGTGATGCATATGCTCCCCAAATAATCTCCTGCTTGTGAAAATTTATCTTGAATATGTGCCAATAGATTTTCAGGCAGCCCAATTATCATGCCGTTTCCAAATCAGTCAAGGTCTTCAAGGTACTATATTCTTGAAATACAGAAATAATGAGACTGTCTGAAAACACCTATTTATGTAAAAATAATGCAATTCTTGCCAGGCTGCAATATTTATTGAAATATATGACTTCATTTAAATACAAGTATAACTGTTTGGAACTGACTGGGACATAACAGGAAATCGATATATGTGACTAGTTCAGATGATGGTGATAATGATGACATAGTCTCTACTTCTCTTCCTTATACCAAATGGTTTAATTTTCAACAGATACTTTTAGCCATGAGGCAAAACTGGCTTTAATCATTCAATCCAGAAGCAGATGAAAGAATTCCATCAATCCACGTATCCTCTTCCCTAAAATATTTTCAGCACATCTGGGTCTGGGCTAGGGCACAACATACTTATAGGACCTTTATTTTCCCAACCGAAATAGGACCTATTCCTTTCCATAAAAAATACACCAATCCAGACTCTTAGATCTAATAAAACTTTGTCATCATATGGATTTAAAAATCAATAACCATTGCCTGATCACTTCAGGGGCCACAAACTCAAGTTTCAGTTCAATTCTGCTACATATAAGTGATGATACTATGGGCAAATTCTACCTTAGCCTCAGTTTTTCATCTGTTAAATAGAGATGATCTCAATGTACCTACCTACCAAGATACTTGTGAAGATTAATGGGGTAGATTCATTAAGGAGAGGTCTTGTCATATAGTATGTGCTGAATGAACAAATGGTAGAGATTACTGAGAATTTCATTGTCAAGGAATATCTGAATGCATGCAGCATTTCACTGTCATGCCATTTACTTATTAGCTATCCTTCTCCATGTGATTAATCAAAAAAACACCAAAAAACAAAATTAAATCAGACTTGGGAATTCTATTGTGTTTGGTACATAAATAGATGCTCCCATACATTTAGAAAGTGTATAGATCAAATATCTGTTATTCTTATTATCTATGTATATTACAATTGTGCAGGCATATCCAACATGTGAGTTCAGAGAATATTGAATGAGTACCACATATACTCAAATTAGGACTCGTAAAGGAAAGATATCCAAATTCAAATTCACCATTCTGACACTGCTTCTCTCCTCAATACACAGTTACCCAATTACAATCACTTAGTACAATACAATAAATATCAAAATAAAGTTGGGCAAAACATTTTTGTTGTGTACCAAATTTATTTCCTAACATCTGTGTGAGCATTTATAAGGTTATGAAAATCTTAAAAATAAACAATTTATTTGCTACCAATCCATGAATGGACCACTCCAGAGAATAGTTAAACCAATCCTCTCTTTACTTTTAGAGAAGTTCAAACACATATTTTGAATAACATTTGTATTTTCCTAACTTTTCGCCTTTATTAGGAATGCTAGAAATCATGTAAAGATAGGTAAAACAAACATTTTGAAGATAATCGTAAATGTTTTCTCTTCTACTGGTGACATATTAATCGTTATGAGTTAAAGCCAGGATGATGAAAAGTCAAGGCCAGGCTAAAACCCTTCAATGATTGCTTCTCTTTCTACACTGAAACAGACCAGACTGCTACACCCAGCAGTCAACACTTACTTTTCTTGATCTACCCTACATAATGGCCCAACTGGGATCTTGTTTTTCTTTGTTTATTCCTTAGAAATACGTACCTCATTCTCCTTGCTCAGTCTCAGGAAGCTTTCACCTGCTTTGTTAAAAGTCACAAACCTACTCATGTTCAAAGGGCAACTACAATGACACCAACCCCACACGCTCCTAAGTGAATTCTAATCTCTTGACACTTCTAACTGCTTCTCTAGTGCCAGAGTACTTGACCTGTATCTCTTTAAGGGCCCTTGTCAGCTGATAATATGCTTAATTATTCACTTATTTTAAAAAAATTATCAAACATCTATCAAGTTCCAGGCAATGTGAACATGGAGAGATAGCCCTGAAATCTACAGACATATTTTCTCTTTACATGGAGATAACCGTTTAGTTAGGAGACACACAAGTAAGTTATTGTAAACCAAAACAAGAGAAATTAGCAATTATAAATTGTAATAAACGTTATAATGGACTAAGCAGCATTGCAATTTATTTTTTTATTGAACATATTTGACTCATAACATTGTGTAAATATAAGGAGTACAATGTGTTGTTTTGACACGTTTATATATTGTAATATGATTGCTGTTGTAGCAATATTTATCACATTACATTATTATAGTACAATATTGTCTATATTCATTATACTGTGTATTAGATCTCTACTGGCTTATTGAATATTTGTTGCAAGTTTGTAATTTAGAAAATAATTCAGGACGCTCTTTATGAAGGTCCATAAGAAAACTTTTGGGTTGATATCCTTATTATCTTGATTGTGATGATGGTTTCTCAGTTGTACTCATACGCTAAAATGTGTCAAATTGTACATTTTTAAAATGTGAAGTTTACTATACGTCAATTATACTTCAATAAAGTTCGATAAAGCTTTTTTTTTCTTTTTAAGAAAATAGAATATGATGGAAGGGCCCTATTTTAGTTTCATCAGGGAAAGTTTCTCTGATGGAGATGTATTTAAGTGGAAATCCAAAGGATAAACCCAGTCATAAAAGACAACGGAGAAAGACCATTGAAATCAGAGTGGAATATCAGGTATGAAGGTCCTGAGTCAGGAAGAGATTGACATGTTTTAGTAGTGGAAAGATTAGAACTTCTAACAAGTTAGGGAGAGAGTTGCATGAGATGAGGTTAGAAAAGAAAGCTGGGACATTATACGTAGGACATGATAGGCTGTGAAAAGGCATCCAAACTTTATTCCATAGGCAAGAGCAATCCATTCAAAGCTAAGAAGAGTGATATGATAGGTGTATATTTTTAAATGATCTCTTTAATTGCTACATGGAGAATGGATTAGAAACGGAGAAAAGTGGAATAAGAGTGAGAACAAGAAGCCCAGTTACAACTGTTCCACATAGTCTGGGTAAGAAATTATGATAGTTTGGCACAGTATGGAAGCATAGGAGATGAAGAGAAGTGGATTGTGTTGGTTTTAAATTATGTCCACAGATTCTCTCACACTCCTCCTTCTAAAAGATGGAGCTTAATTGCTTTCCCTCAAGTGTGGGCAGAACATTGTGACTCCCTATAACAAATAGAATATGGAAGAAATGACATTCTACCACAATGTCCTGCAACAAGTCATTGTGGCATCCTTTTGCTTTCTCTCTGGATCATTTGCTCTTGGAGGAAGCCAGGGGCCATGTTGTGAGGACATGCAAGCAGACACATGGGAGCTCCATGTGGTGAGGAACAGAGGTCTCTCACCAATAGCCAGCATGAATTTGCCAGCCATGTATGCAACTGACTCAATTTGAAAATGGATCCCCCAGCCCCAGTCAAGCCTTCAGGTACTGCAGCCCCAGGTGATATCTAACTGCAACTTCTTGAGGGACCCTGAATCAGAAGTACCCAGCTAAGCTGCTCCCAAATTCCTGACCCCCACAAAAGGCATGAGATAATAATCTTTATTACTGTTTTATGGACGGAAAAAACCCCCCAAAAACATTGAGAAGCACCCTACCATTCTTCAAATGGAGCCACAATCCAGATATTATCTTCATAGGGGGAAAGAATAGCTTAGATAGTCCTGCCTGAGGAGAATTACATTCCAAGACACACATATTTGAAACACTGGGCTTATTATGGTAATAGCAATGGATGGCTAAAAAGAGAAACAAGATTGCACTTTAACAGATCAGTGAACAAAAAGGCACTTCAAAGAATGTTAAAAATAAGGCACTGAAACCAAGGAAACTCACAAGCCATGTTTCTAAGAGCCATCTGGGTTCCCTAAGACTTTAAGAATGGTTTCTGTGTTAAATCTCACATTACTAATGCCACAACTACTCAGCACTCTGTCAAAAGACTATGTGCTTAACAGGCCTCTAGTCATAATAACATTATATGCCAGGCTGTTCCTATTCCAGGGCTCCATTCAGGAGTTAGTCTGGCCCTTTTATGTCACTCACTGTGTGATATTCTGGATAGGGTGAAGTAAGAAGATGGGCTATTTTCTTTCTACTTTCAAAGCCTTTAAACATCATTAAATTGAATCATGAAGGCAACAGTATTGTTACATCTCTTAGCCCACAACTGATTTATATTAACTTTTGCATAGCACACACGGTGAAAAAATACAATAAATGCTTCCATATATGAAAAATAATACATGAAGAAAAATGATCACACATAAAAATATGATTCATCTGAATCAATATTGCCAGGGTGCATCTGATACATTATGCTGGGGCATAACAGTATCCATTTTGGGGAGCTGGAACATGTCATCCTTCTACATTAGCTTGTCCCAAAATACTTTTCCCATTGGTATGTGAGATAAATTTTAGATTATACAGAGACAAATAAATTAAACAATAGTGACTCACTTAAAAATAAATTCATTCAGTTTTCAATTAATTCTCTCTGAGTTCTCCTGATTAAAGAAAATCTCAGTCGATGCCAGTATGTCTTTAAAACTTGTTTAATATCTGATAGTCTTATTTTTATAGAGAAATATCAGGGTTCAGAATAAAAGTCTTCTGAGGACAAGCCATGCTTGAATGTGTTTGTTACTGTGATATTTATTTTTGTGGCTATTTTTAAATTATAACAAGTGATACTGCTGCGATAATGTTCCTTTAAGTAAAAAATTAAATTAATAAACAATTGAAGTAAATAATAATACATGAAGTACACAGATTGGACAAAAATAGATGATGATCAAATTTTAGGAAACACTGGTCTAGAAAGCTCATTTGGGCTCCATTCCACTATTGTACTTATGTAGTATCTGAGGTCTTAAGTGGTAGAGTAATTTACTTAAAATTATAAAACTAGAAGGTGGCAAATAGGGTTCTAGATTCCTCAGCTTTCTATTACATTAACATCAAAAAAAGGCAAGACTAAATTTCAAAAATGATTTCTTTTTGTGTGTTTATTTTTTGTTTCTAATAGCGTTTGCTTTTTTCACAGTTTTATTGAGATATAATTGACACATAATATTGTATTACTTTAAGGTGTACAACAATTATTTTATATATTTTCATATTGCAAAATGATTATCATAATAATTAGCAGTAATTAGTTAACATATATCATCGCACATAGTTAAAATTCTTTTTCAAAAGTGATTTCTAATCACTAAACAAAACATATATCTCTTTATTTACTTTTTAATTTATTCACTACATTGGGGATCAGTTTAGATAATATGAAATCCATAAACAATTATGAAATGCAACTGATCAACAATCTTGTTTTCCCTTCTCTCATCTTTAATGCAACTGAATAGAGCAAGTAAATGAAATTGTAAGGGAAATACAAGCAAGCTAGAGCATCAACTTCAAATTTGGCTATATTTCCAGTTAAATAAATATTATATTAAAACCAAGTTTTTGTGCAAATATCACAACACTGGGGAGAAAAGCCTTCCCAAAAAGAGTGTTCAAGAACTCAGCTGAAGAGAAAAAAGAGGAGAGGGAAGAATTCATTTTCACTTGACAATTTTCATTTTGCAAAGACCACTTGTGTGCAGCTCATGTTTGCTGGTTTTATCAGTAGTTTATAACTTCTCAGTAAAATTCTATAGAGAATATCACATCAAGTTCTGGCAAAAACTGTTGACCCAGACAAATACTGCTGCATTTTTTATTTTCTCTTTTGTTCAGAGATGTGAATTTATTTTGGGTTTGTTCAGTTCTTTGAATTATCATAATTCCCATAGGGAAGGGGCAGTATTTTATTCTATGAACAAGAATTTGAATTTGAAGTTAGAGAACTTCACTCTCTCCTATAAAGGCAGCACAAAAGATAGCACATACAAAGTTCACGCCATATCTGAATATAGGAATACATTAGCCTAGTGAGTTTTAAACAAATAAATTAAAACTTTACTCATTTCAACTCAGAGGGAGGTGAACAGTTGGAGTTTGAAGGAGTGTTTAAAGACAATTTCATTAGCTTTACATCTGTATTCTAAGTTAAGATATAATTAGACTGAGATAGCAAAGGAAAGTAGGAGGGAGGGCCACGTGCTCAGAGTAGGTCAGAGGGAGAGAGAATGAATATTACCACAGGGGGTGAAGAGAAAACAAGGTGACAATTCAAAGGGAAGTAAAATATTGGGATTTGGGGGAAAGATATCTCCATGGAGAGAAAGCAGAGATCACTGTACTGTGGCTGCAAACAAGAAATAAAGCAACTTTGGGAGGTAACATCTACACAGTTTAATCTGGTTTTCTCCATAGTAATGTTGCCCATCAATAACTAGGGGGGAAGCTGATGAAGAGCTAAGCTGCACAGGCACTGGGGGAAGGACAGAAAGGTTGAGTTTACGTATAGGAGACTAACTACAAAAACAAGAGTGTTACAGGAGGGCAGCCTGGTGGCGTAGCGGTTAAGTTCACACACTCTGCTCATCAAGCCATGCTCTGGTGGCATCCCACATACAAAATAGAGGAAGACTGGCATGGATGTTAGCTCAGGGACAATCGTCCTCTAGCAAAAAGAGGAAGATTGGCAACAGATGTTAACTCAGGGTTAATCTTCCTCACACAAAAACACCCAAAAACAAGAGTGTTGCTCGAGAGGGAACCTGATAAGGTCTGAGGCTGATATGGACAAGACACAGTGGGAGGAAGATATCTGGTATTGGTGAACATAACTGCATGACCTTCAGCCACTTATTTAATCTGATTTAGTTGCCCCTTCTATAGTGCAGAGGTGATGACATTAGCTATATTAGGGCTCCTTTGAGCCCAATATATAATATAATGTATTTAAAGCATTTAGACGAGAGGAAGGAGGTCAGTATTTATTGCTGTTGTTATTACTATTATCATCATCATCAGTAATGAAAAAGTTGCCTAGGACTCTAAGTCATGTTTTGTTCTAAGAAATATGAAAAATCAGGTAAAATAATACTTATTAATAGTTAAAGATAAAACATTAGATGGGTGATATAGTATTCTCCTCCATTTCTAAAATTCTCTAATTCAAATATTAGCAGATTGCCCAATAGACTGGATAAAGATATAGTAATAAAATGCTTATATACATTTGTATCTGTACGGCTATAGAGAGAACAAGATTTATCATTCGAATGATAGAATCACATAAGAGAAATAGCCACCAATCCTGTTTTCTTCCTCCTTCCTACCTGTGAAGGAGGTTGTGACCTACCCCCCTTCTTAGTCAACTATACCACAAAACTAAACATCACTTTTGACCTTTCATACCCAGTGTTATCCATGATAGGTGAGAAGGCATGCCTGATTTCAGTGTTCTCTTTGCCTCTACTCCCACTATTGTTCTTCTTTATTCATACTATGTAATTGAGGACCCACTGAAAGTAAGTAGATAGAAGTGCTCTGCTCGCATTGGGGCTCAGTGGTGAAGGGAAAAGAAGATCATGCCTTTTTAATAATTGATTGCAATGACATTATTATTACACCCTGATTATAGCCAGTCTCTGTGCTACATGTTTTGCATCTAATTTCTCAGAGAATTAAGCAATTTCCTCAAGTTCATACACTTAGTAACTACACTTAGAGGCAGGTTTTGAACCTAGATTTATCTCAGCCCCCAGGACCATGGTTCTTATCCATTAGAGGCAGTACCAAGGGAGTAGTTTCTGATATTGCAACATTACGATTCATCGAGAAGAACTGTATTTTGCCTGAATTTCCCACTTAAATCTGGCAGGACACATGAGTTTGAAAGAAACTGTTTCAGCCCACAAGATTAGAAATTCCTTAAGTCTATTAGAGTAAATCACAAATATCTTAGTATGCCCAACATCTATCAGTATATAGAATGTAGTAGATGCTTAGTAAATTATCAAATAAATGAATAAATCAATAAAGAATATGTAAATATATTCAAAGGAACCAAAAGTTCTAGTTTGAAGAAACTAACCTCTTCTCCGAGTTTATTTGCCACTGTGTAAAAAGACTATAGGGCATTATTAGCCGTGTTACCTAACACCACCATCTCAAGTGGGAAAATAGTTGAAGAAGGCAATCAAAAACTTTTGACATGGGCGCCGGGCCCACAGCCTAATGGTTAAGTTTGGCACACCCTCCTTCAGTGGCCCAGGTTCAGTTCCCAGGCACGGACCTACACCACTCGTTGGTGGCCACGCTATGGCAGCAACCCATATACAAAGTAGAGAAAGACTGGCACAGATCTTAGCTCAGGGCGAATCTTCCTCAAGCAAAAAAAAGAGAGGAAGATTGGCAACAGATGTTAGCTCAGGGTGAACCTTCCCCACAAAAACAACTTTTGATGAAAACACTCTTAGTAATAAAATTCATGTCTATTTACATAAATGGAGTTTAGACAAAATGTGACGTAAGAAGAAAACAATTAACAAATCCAATAAAGAAAAAATTATTACTAGTTTGATAAAAGCAAATCAAATGTTCTCAGTATTTGATCCTTGCTCTGAAAGCAGTTAGCCATGTGAATTTAGGCAAATGAATTAATCTTTTGGTCTCTGGTTTTCTCAACTGCCCAAAGGAGAGCTGGACTGGATGAGAGAACAACTTCGACAATCTGTGAATCTCTGATAGTTGAGGTAACATATTTGCTGCAAAGGATTTTTATGTTAACCACTGGCCTAATCTTCAAAATTCCTTAGAAAAGAGTAATGTTTTCTTCTTATCTTAAGTTGATCTTGAGTTGTTTGTTTCGACATTTGTCTCCACATCAACAAGTGGAATGCATTTCTAGCTGTGTTAATTCCTTTCTGGTATAGATGTCACATAAGTGGAAGCAATAAAGTTGAAAACAGGGAGTTAACATTGATTTTTCTTTCTTTCTATTGACGTAGTTCAAGCAACGTATTCATTCCTGCATTCATACCTTTTAAGTAATCTATTTGACGTCATGCTTTCTTCAGATACTCTTTGTCCATGAAACTGCCTTCCTTTTTTGTCTCAAAACTATTTTCAAAGCTTTGGCCTGAGATATAACCCTCAGGGAGGGGGAAGTTTAATCACAGACTCAATATGGATTTTTAATTTTGGCCTCCAGAGTTTGGTAGAGACAGGAAGGAAATGAAAAGATGTTCTGCTTCCTACGGATACCAATATGAGACAAAACTGAAAATAAGCGAAGTCAATGATCATCCTGCCTCAAGATCACCCTCACAACACAGAGGGTCTCCTTTCCCCAACATTAAGTCTCCCCTCTTTTGCTTTAAGGGAGAATCTAATATCACACCTCAGGTGAATTAAAGTCAGAGAATTCACTCTCCCAAGGAAGTTTATGCTTTGTTTTCCCTTATTACAAGAAGCTGCACTTTGGGTGTAAGGTAGAGACAAATGAAACCCCCCGTGTTCACAAAACATGCACTGGAAGATTCCATAGCAGAGTTGTGGAAGAGAGACTCAGATCATATTTTAGGAAACTTGGATTCTGATTATGCAATAATTATCTGTGTGTCCTTGGGCAAACCAGTTAACTTGTCTGTAAAATAATTTCTGCAGTCCTGTAATCCACTAATCATGTGTTGAGGCTGGTTGGCAGTGAATCCTGAGCAATTCTGACTTCCTGACAGCAAAACAGGCTCTCCAAAGAGATAGTAAAACTTCTTTTTGTTTTTTTAATCAGATTTATTTATTTTTTTATTGAGATATAATTCACACACCATACAATTCACCCTTTTAAAATGTACAATTAGTTGGTGCTATGATCTGAATGTTTGTGTCCTCACAAAATTCCTAGGTTGAATTCCTAGCCCTAAGGTGATGATATTAGGAGGTGGGGCCTTTGGGGGGTGATTAGGTCTGGAGGGCAGAGCCCTCATGAATGGGATTAGTGCCTTTATAAAAAAGAGTCCAAGAGAGCTCTTGCCCCATCCACCACATGAGGATACAGAAAGAAGTTGGCAATCTGCAATCCAGAAGAAGGCCTTCTTCACCAGAATCTGAGCAAACTGGCACCTTGATTTTGAACTTCCAGACTCCAGAACTGTGACCAATAAATTTCTGTTGTTTAAAAGCCACTCAGTCTGTGGTATTTTTGTTATAGCATCCTGAGCAGATTAAGACAAGTGTTTTTTAGTATATTCATAAGTTTGTGCAACCATATCACTATATAATTACAGAATATTTTCATCACCCTAAAAGAAATCACATAGTTAATATCAGTCACTTCCTATCCCCTCCTATGCCCTGCTGTGGGCAACCACTAATCTACTTACTGTCTCTATGGACTTGCTTACCCTGGACATTCCATACAAATGGATTCATACAATATATGGCCTTGTATGTCTGGCTTCGTAAACTTAGTGTAATACATTCAAGGTTCATCCATGATGTAGTACCAGTATTCCATCCTTTTTATGGCTGAACAATATTCCTTTGCATGAGTACACTACATTTTGTTTAACCATTCATCAATTGATGGACACTTGAGTTGTTCTCACGTTTTGGCTATTATGAATAACAATGCTATGAACATTTGTGTACAGATTACTTCTGGTTTGGTCAATGTGATTTACAGGTTCTCTGAAAAAAGCTTTTTAAAAAATCCTCTGGTCTTCACTGTTTCACTGTTTTTGCTGGATACAAGATTTTGACATTCTTTCCTCTATGAAGGCTTCTTAGAGGGGCTGTGATAAGGGAAACATTTACCCCATTCTTTGAGTCAACAGCTTAGCAAATTTATATTTTGTAGCCCTCTCCTCTACACCTGTCCCCTAATCAACTTCCCTTTAGGCTCAGGGCTACCAGCCTGGGTTTTTACTTCTACAAAGACAAGAAAAGGAGGAAATTATTCTCAGCTATAGTTATAAGTTAAGGATGATTAGGTTAGTTCCTTTATCTTCTACGGCACTGCTATCTAATAGAAATACAATGTGAGGCACATATGTATTTTAAATTTTATAGTACATAAATAAAAGAAAGTAAAAACAAATTGGCAAAATTAATATGTTTTATTTAATCCAATATATTCATTTCAACATGTAATTGATTTAAAAATTACTTTGTACTAAGTTTCCAACATCCCAGAGCAGTGCCGTGGACACAGAAAAGAAGGTGCTGTGATGATGGAAGTAGAGATAGAAGTGATGCATCTACAGGCCAAGGAATGCCAAAATCAGAAGGAAGTGGCAATGAAGGATTCTTCCCTAGAGCCTTTAGAGGGAATATGGTCATGCCAACATCTTGATTTCAGACTTCTAGCCTCAAGAATTGTGAAAGAATAAATTTCTGTTGTTTTAAGCCACTCAGTTTGTGGTAATTTGTTCCAGACCCCTAGCAAAATCCTACAGATTTTGGTAACTCAGTTTGGACTAGCCACATTTCAAGTGCTCAATAGCTATATGTGGCTAGTTTCAGCACAATTTTAAAGTCTTTAGAGGGCTCTTCTATGACCATTTCCCAAATCTTGCTGCAGAAATGAGAACCTTGGAAATAAGTCTTAATTCAGATCTGAAGGGGTGAAATCTCTTCCTGGGAGTCTTTTCTTTCCAAAACAAAATAATCTGTTATCCTCCTTAAAGGAAAGGGTTCTTGATTGCTCTGAGAAGACACTACAACTCAGCCATCCACAAGGGGTTTGGCAAAATATGAAAACTTTCCTTATTTTATCTCTCTAAGCACAGAACTCACATCTAATAACATTTACATTATTGTTTACCAAAATGATAGGTAACTGCACTCTATTTGGAGGCTCAGAGACATTTTTCTTTTATTTTCTACTTTCCAAAGATTCTGCAGCATAGTTCTATTTCCCTTTAAAATTAAGGAATATGGATGGCCAACAGGCATATTAAAAGATGCACAAGATCATTAGCTATCAGGGAAATGCAAGTCAAAACTACAATGAGGTAACACCTCACTCCAGTCAGAATGACTATAATTAACAAGATAGGAAACGACAAGTGTTAGAGAGGATGTGGAGAGAAGGGAACCCTCGTACGCTGCTGGTGGGAGTGCAAACTGGTGCAGCCACTATGGAAAGCAGTTTGGAGTATCCTCAGAAAATTAAGGATAGATCTACCATATGACCCAGCTATCCCACTGCCGGGTATTTATCCAAAGAACTTGAAAACACAAAGGCATAAAGATACATACGCCCCTATGTTCATTGCAGCATTATACACAATAGCCAAGACTCGGAAGCAACCTAGGTGCCCATCAAGGGACAAATAGATAAAGAAGATGTGGTATATATACAAAATGGAACACTATTCAGCCATAAGAAATGATGAAATCTGGCCACTTGTGACAACATGGATGGTCCTTGAGGGTATTATGCTGCGTGAAATAAGTCAGAGGGAGAAAGTCAAATACCATATGATCTCACTCATAAGTAGAAGATAAAAACAACGACAAACAAACATATAGCAATGGAGATTGGATTGGTGGTTACCAGAGGGGAAGCGGCGGGAGGGCAAAAGGGCTGATTAGGCTCACATGTGAGGGGATGGACTATAATTAGTTTTTGGCTGGTGAACATGATGTAATCTACACAGAATTCAAAATATATTACGATGTACATCTGAAAGCTTTATATGGTTATAATACAATGTTACCGCAATAAAAAAATTTTTAAAAATAAATAAAATAAAATTAAGGAAGAACATCTTTTCTGTGTTCATCACATCACAAAACAGAGAAAGAGCCCATGCCAATATCATACCTGTTAGTGGTTTACAGGCAGTGAAACAAGGCTTAGCAGAAAAATTAAATTATTTCAATACTCAGGACACCTCTTCAATATAAACAGCTCTTCCTTTATATCACCAGGTATTCAATAAGGTGCTCTGACAGCTAGACTTATTTGAGTAAAAAGGCAGCATATAGACCCAGGGGAAAAGTAAACCACTGGATTATGAATCAGAAAGCCTAGATTCCTGCTTTGGCCATTGATGCCAGCTGTATAACCTTGAGCAGGTCACTTATCACTCAGATTCGCACATATAAAATTGGGAAAATGACAATTTCTGCCTTACTTGCCTCTCAAGAGCATTTAGTGTGGTTCTCAAGCTTTCTAAGGCATCACGATCCCCTGAAGGGCTGTTAAAACACAGACTGGGGGCACATCTCCCAAAATTCAGATTCCATAGGTTTGGGCTAGGGCCCAAGAATCTGCATTTCTGATAAGTTACCAGGTGATGCTGATGCTGTTGATCCATGGACTACATTTGAGAATCACCAGTTCATAGCATTTTACAAGATGGTAAGCTCCATGAGGACAGGTACTATGTGTCAATAGATACCATAGCATAACAGTTAAAAGCCCAGGCTCTGGAGCTGAATAGACCCAAATTCAAATACTGTCTTGGACTCGTACCAGCTCTGATTTCTTAGGCAGGTCCTGTAACCCCTGATCTAGGAAATGGGTTGCCATGAGGTTAAATGATATACTGCACTCAAGAATTTGGTGCTGTATCTGGCACAGAAATGCTGAACAAATTTTTACTCTTAATATTATTTTTGTAGTTGTCTCTAGTACCTCATAGGGCTTGTTAAACAGATTGTTCAGCAAGTATTTTATAGACTATCAAGTGCTAAACAAATTAAGGGCATAATTAGAATAGTGTGGGGACACATCCTCATCGAACTCTGTTCTTCATATAGGTGAAATCTTTGGTTAGCATCATCAAGGAAAGCTTAGGAGTAGAGAAGAATGGAAGGATAGGGCCCATAAGGAAGTCTGAGCTCTAGCATATTCCATCACAGTGCATTAGGGGCTTCTATGTGCTTCTCTATCTTAGTTATTTTGTTTTTTGTAAAATGTATTTTAAGAATCTTTCATCATTTTGAACCACCAGATCCTTCTCTTTTTAGAACACCTATCTCTTTGGAACTTGATAAATTTCTAGGAGCCCCATCATAGAAACCTCCTCAGCTCTTTCCCAGTGCCAGATCCCCAGACAGATGGCTTCAACTGGCACCTGTCCTAGGTGCTTTGCTGCCAGAAGGCAGACCCCAAATGTTGTGTCTGCTATACGTGTAAATGGATGCCCACTGATTTGTTGCTGTTGGTGATATTGATAATGATGATATTAACAGCAACGAACACTCAGTGTTACTAAGCCACATACCTTCCTGAGCGCTCTACACATATAAATAAGTTTAATCAATTTAGGTAATTATTTTTCATAGGTATTTATCATTAACATTATATCATTATTTTATAGATGAAGTCTCATTACAAAAAGGCAGAGAAAGGGTAACATAAGTGCTAAAAACTCCACTATACAACCTTCAACTACTGAAGAAGGGCCAGACCCTAGTGTGCTAAGAAGCTGATATTGGCATCATCATTATCATCATGAGTGCCAAGAGGACAAGAACTGTTTCACTTAGACCTAACCTACATTCTTAGAGAGCAGTACAATGTCTAGCACTGGCAGGTCCTCAAATATGTGTTGATTACTCCATGAACAATAGCTAACACTAACTGATGCTTGCTAAGTGTCAGACACTGTACTAAGTACAAAGAACATGCATATGATTTAATCCTAATAAATACTGACATGAAGTAAATATACTTATTTTGTCCATTTTACAGCTGAGAACCAAAAGCAACCCAAGACTTAGATAAAATAGCTTGATCACACAGCTGATAAGTGGCAGACCTATCTATCTCATGTCAAAGCTCATGCTCTTAACTACCAGCTCTGCTGTGTCTCCAGGTGGCATTTCTGGCATGGTAAGAGATGCGACAGGCTATTCCTTCACCTGCCATCCTCAAGCTCTGAGGCAGTATCATCGATCCCACATTTCAACAGGGAATTATCATGCAAACTGATAGTAAATGCATGTATTGTTCAGATTTTCGCTTTTCCGTTTTTTTCTCTCTTCCTAATTTGTTTCATTCAACAGAGTTCAATCTTTTATTTTATTTACTTTTTTGTAGATACTACATGTCCTAGACTCTATCAGTAAGGGACTTTTATTTATAGTTAAGATTTCCAGCTTGGCTGAGCATATTTAATGAAGCCATTAATGATTTTGCTTCATGAGAGGTCTTAAATTGAATATTTCTAATAACTTTTGGCTTATTTGACTGCTACTACATGTCCATGCCCAGGGGGATATAAAATTGCTGCCAGTTTCTCTGTTTACCTCAACATCTTCATTAATGATTAATATTTTGCCACTGTAAAATGTATTTAAATACTTAAATTGATATTCAGAAGGAGTTTTCCATTTACTGTTTATTATTTTCTGGACACACTTCTCCCTATTCTTTTGCCAAATTTTCATCACTGGAGTCACTGCTTTTTAATCTAGCTGTTAGCTCTCTTCTTGCTAAATCTTTCTACCACTTTGGGTTCATTTCATGGCCATGGTTATGAGAGAGCATAGAGGAAATAGGAAATCCATTCTTTGCTATCAGTCAGCATGATTGTAAATGCATTGGCAAGTCAGTTTCTTAGAAAGAAACAATAAAATAAGAGGTCACTACAGGACTCAGTAACTATATGAAAACTGACATTTACTCAACTCTCTTTTGATCTTAATTGAATACTTGATACTTTTGCAAGAAAAGAGGCAGTACTAGGTTTAATATCTGTCTAGAACTGTGAATTATTTCAATGTTGGCTGTTCTTCTGTTTATTCTGGGGAAAAAATATGAGAGTCTTGAGAAATGAAATATTGTGCCTCGCTGCTCTGAGAGGCCAAGCTTTGAAACTAACTTCTGTGCACTATCCATCTTGGTGGGGCCTTACGACATTTTTAATTAGGGAGGATATTTTAGGGCTGGTCCTGAGCTTTGCTAGAATGTTTTGACTAAGTGGCAAGATTGTGCTCATTGAGCTCTATTATCAACATCAACAAATACTGGGAGCTCCTATTGTGTATTTGTGTCCTTTGACCCTAGAATAAGCCAAAACCATAGACAGCTTTTCAGTCTTAGTGATGAGACCTCTTGAGCCCATAAGGCCTTCTGAAGACTACTGAGCAGTCTCTCCATGTGCTCTAATCACAGGTACTGGCCTTTGGTTTGCATTTTTTGCTGTCAGAGATTCAAGCTACATCCCTGTGATTAACTCTTCACCCCAGGTCTCCTCCTTGCTCTACTTTTTGTGAACTCTCACCAGTCCCAGAATATGTCTCTCTTGAATTACACAGGACCTTTTCTCCACTGTCTACCCCCATACACAGCTGTAACAGTGGCACTGTGAACAAATCAACAAAATGCTTGCATTTGAAAAGGATGCACTTTCTGAAAAAAGAGAATTGCTGAAGTTGGTAAACTGTGCCATAGAGATAGGAATAAATTTAGCCTCCCTAAAACCAAGATCAACTGAGAATACGTCAAACAAACATTTTTTTACTCATTCAGGGAGGGTTTTTAAATGTCTTTATGCCTCTTGCTGCAGATGAACATATGGACTAGCCATTTTATTCTTTCTTTCAAATTCTGCCAATGTGAATAGAATCAGTAACACATGGTAAAGCATAGGACCTATGTAAAATTTCATATTAGTTGAATAAAATTTCAGGCTTAGCTCTAACCCTTTCAGCATATATATCTGCCTCTCAAACCATGTGTATAGCTAGAATTACATATTTTTAGAGTTGAAAAGGACTTTAGGGCCATCTGTTCTACTCTTTCATTGTACAGAGGTATAAACAGAATCCCAGAGAGGCAAGCTGACTTGTCCAACAGCTGACTAACGATAAAACTAGTAAATAGTACAAAGAGTAAAAAAGTTGTTTAATAGTAAAACTATCTGGTTAAAGGACCAGATAATACTCACATAGCTATATGGAGGTATATGTACATAGACTCATTTAAATACTTGCATACATATGCATATATTAATCCACATCAAGGCAAACACTTCCATAATCTCCGTCAAAGCTATGTTTCCTGTCTGATTTCTTCCTAATTACTGACATGATCAATACTGGGCTGCCTGTCTGCTATTAATAGGTGTGTGTATGTTCTTGGTTTGGATTCCCCCAAAAGCACAGCCTGAGAGAAGAACTTGGAAAGTTAGTTTATTTGGGAGATGATCCCAGGAAAGAGGGTTGAAGAAGGAAAAGGCAGAACAACTGCGGGCAACTGGTATTTGGTCTTGCTGGGAACCTCTAGGGAACTGTGTAGAATGTGCCTAAGAATTGTCCTTCCAAATGACAAGAGGCTGAGGCATATATCTACTGAGTCTCATGCCCTATCGGTTGAGGACTGCACCCAAGGAGGAAGTTAACTCCTCATAGCTCCCCTTGCTTGTGAATTTAGAAAAAGATCTGAGGCAGAAAAATACAGAGCAAGACAGTCCACCTAGCTGTAGCTCAAGTCAGAAATGGGTGAGGGAGTGTTGTACAAAGAGCATCTGATATAGAGTTCAAGGCACACAAACCAATTTTAATACTTTACGTATTTAAATCTAATTTTAAAAACTTTTGTATGGATTAGCCTCAGAGGTGGCTAGTTCACTGCTTTAACATAAAGGTGACTACAGCATGCCTTGGGTCCATAGCACAGCTTGAAACTGGAAACCTGCTCTCTGTAACTCATGTCTGGCCAGGATGCAGCATTTATTCATTTGACATATATTGACTTATCAAATGGCACGATGTACACTAGGCACTTTCCAGATGCTGGGGATAGAGCAGTGAACTAAAAACAGAAGTATCTGCTTTAATCAAGCTTCAATCTAGTGGGAAAAGACATTTAGTACAATGACAAATAAAAAATAAAGTTACTCATATTGATAAGAGCTCTGGAGAAAAATGTTGGTGAAAGAGAATATTGCTATTTTAATTTATTTACTGTGGTCAGGACAAGCGTCAACTAGTAGCATTTGAGCACAGACACAAAGAAGGTTAGAGGGCAAGTGATGGGAATATGTAGGGCAAGAGCATTCTCCACAAAAGGAAGAGTTAGTGCAAAGACCCTGAGACCTAACGCACTCGGCATTGTGTCTAACATCAAAGAAAAACCAAACGGTTGAAAGAAACTTTGCAAACTGGTGCTCTAGGAATTGCATTTAACCTGAAGAGCATTTTGGTTTCTTTTATACAGTTCTTTTATTTTTAAATTAATTTGAATTAGTTGGCAATGATAAAGAATTAGGAGACTTATACATAAAAATCTCAAAAAACTGGGAGGCCTGGCATGTAAGAATAGAGCTGAGCACTGGTTGTTACTTTAGTGGAACATGTTTTCTCCAGTTTTCCACACTCATCAGCTTTCACTATTGTTTGTAGGAGTCACTATTTCTTTAAGAATATTTTACTCATTTGTTAGCTTCCTGGATCTTTTAGGCCATAGGGTTTTGTGATTCCTGGTTTAAATTAATTAAGAGGGAGAATAATAAAGCCAATTTTGTAAAGACTGAATTTCAGACTACTAGCGTCAGTAGTCTTATTTCGAAAATTATTGTCAGAGACTGAATCTAGCATTTGGGAAAAGAGAACATTTCCATTGTACTATAAATTACTAATCAATGCCCTCAAATAATTAGCAGACCTTTCAAGGTGCATCTCTTACAGGAGTAGCCTGCTTATTCATTTTGATCTCTATCTTGTTTAAGGAAAAAAGATCAGGAAGAGGCATATTTGAGATTCACTAATTATGGTAAACATAATAGACATAAATATCTTCCTTGCCAAAAACTCACCAAAAAAATCAACAGCTAAGGAAGTAAAGAAAAGGAAAAGAATGAACAGTTAAAGCAGTTAAAGAAATCTGTTCAAAATTCCGAATGACTAGTGCTATGTAAATTAATGAAATCAAGACAAATAGCAAGAAAACAAAAACATTAATTAAAGCTTGACTTTACCTACACTGAAGGAGGCATATAGTAAAGAATATTAATGCCATGTAAAACAGTTCACATACATACACACAAAACCTCACAGAAACAATCAACATACTGATTCTCTACAAAAAGCTAAGTGAATAAAAAAGATACAGGTACATATCTTAGATGAGAATTCCGAGCTTTTTAAAACACAGTTGAGGAGACTGATGGCTTCCTGGATTTTCAACCCTTTAACTTCTTGATATGTACTCACCACCAGGGGTTAAATAAACACATTGCTGTAGCCCGATACTGAGAAATTGATTCACTGCCTTATGCTCTAAAGCATATGTCTATCCCAGAGTCATGAGAAGTTAGGGCCAGATTGTCTCAGTTGAGGCCTTTTAGGAGGGTCAAGGTGCATGAACAGACTGCAGACAAGAAACTGAGGGGCCAGCCCTGTGGCTTAGTGGTTAAGTTCAGCACGTTCTGCAGCCCATGAGTTTGAATCCTGGGTGCAGATATCTACACCACTCATCAGCTATGCTGTGGTGGCAACCCACATACAAAATAGAGGAAGACTGGCACAGACGTTAGCTCAAGGCTAATCTTCCTCAAGCAAAAAAAAAATTAAAAAGAGGAGGATTGGCAATGGATGTTAGCTCAGGGAGAATCTTCCTTAGCAAAAAAAAAAAGAAAAGAAACTTATATACTACAGAGCCTGAGACATACTGCTGGGGAGGAAGCTTTAGGTTCTGACCAGATGAGTGAGAGAAGTAATATCTCTAAAAGAGATGGCTGGACAGATGTCAAAAAGTCCATGATTAGGGAATGATGAGGATGTTGTAAACTCAACTAAAGCAAGAATTAGAAGATTTGCAAGTGAAAGAGAGTTTATATTTAGAAAAACATAGACTGAAAATCAAAATTTCAAGAATAAATTTGCAACCATGAATTGACCAAATCAGCAAGATAGCTAAAAGACTGTATAGCATGGTGGTCAAAAGTATGGATTCTGGAGTTAGTCTACTTGAGTTTGAATCTTATTAGCTCTACCACTTACTGGCATGGTGATCTTGGATGAGGCTCTTAACTTCTTGTTGCTTCAGTAATAATATTAATAATAATAGTGATAAGAATAAAAGAAATAGTAAATACTTCCTAATGGTCATGAGAGAATGAAATGAGATAAAGTACCCCAACTGCTTAGCATATCACCTGTCATGGAGTAAGTGATTCATACACGTTAGTACTACCATCACTACCTTTAATTGTATAACAATTGCAAATAATCTACCATAACATGCTGTCAGTCTACACAGCTATAGAACTCAGCTAACAGAGTTCTAAGAGGGCAGTAACTATCTGTCTTACTAAGAATTGTATTCCTAGATACTAGCATAGAGTTGGCTCCTTGCAAGGTACTCAGTAACATTATTTGAATGAACACATGAATCAAAGTAATGGTGATCCAAAAGTCATTTTTGTTTCATGTTGTAAAAATGCAAATATATTCCAGATGTCCCTCTTAGCACACTCTGAATAATCAAGTAGGTCAACTAGACTCATTTCAAAAAGACTTGGAAAGATGCCCACCATCCCAACCTGGAAAAAACTCTCAGTGCATGCTGGACTTATGCTGCCTCAACACTTGAATGATATCTGTCAACCGGTAGGCTCACATCTTCCAGAAAACCAAGAAAACAATAAATAGCCTGTTTGAACTTTTTAAAGCTCTTGTCCAGTGGTTGATCATGAGTATATGGTAAAAATCTCCTATCATTTTGCTTTATGGCTCCTGCTAAGCCATAGGTATATTGAAATGAAAAAGAAAGCAAGTCAGTATCAAAAGACGCTGTGATATCAACAAAGACATTGAAAGAGCTACCCAGATAAACTTCCATCCACTGACATCAAAGTAGGCAATACTCCAGACTGTATTATCAGTCTTATTGCCCAGTATCTCTGTGCAATGGAGCACTGAGATGAGCAAAAATAACAACTTTCAAACTAAATAAAGGCTCAAGCGATTCTAAAAGGACCAGATAGACAGGTAAAACATCAATGTCTAGCTTTGGATACAACATCATGAAAAGAGCTACTAAAAGATCATCAGGAAAGTGTATTCAGCAGTGTCAGCAAATGTTAGTCATAGTAGTGTGCACTCTGACAATTTTATCATTGCCATCTAAAGTGAAAGCCCACTTTTGAATTAGTGTGAAATACACGAGCATTTTTAAATCAAAAAGTTTGAAAATGACACTCTACCTGCAAGGCACAACATGAATGATTGCAGTACCAGCAGTTCCCATGGCAACTTCATCTTCAGTTTCTGAGGTCAAAGGAGTTTCAAGTCCAATAACAAGTGAATAGATTCGCTGCTTCTTTTAAGTTTTGTTCAACCTTTAATCTGTGGGAAAGAAGAGACATTACAATGAGATTTGGGAATACTTCTTGTAGTCTCTGCAAATTTATCCTTACTTTAATACAAATAAAATTCACTTGTGGAAAAGTACTATTGAAGAAAACAGAAACACGTTAAATTATGAATATGAAGCAAACAAGCCTTCTTTCCTTTTCTTCCAAATAATACTTGGGCAGAGACTGGAGCTGGCGTGTCCCTGTGGCTACTGAATGAAGACAAAAACAGCTGATTTGGCAGGAATCACCCTGAAGGTAGAGGAATGGACTATTTTCACATGGTCCTTCTCAGTCCCTTAGTCTCCAGTCTCTGTTCTTATTAATTTTCCAATTAATAATATACCCCAAAAAAGCGAATATAAAAGAACTGCCACTGAAAAAGATAGAGTTAACATTGATGGACCTTAAGTAGAAATTCTCACGTTTTAGAATGAAGTTATATATGAGAAAATTATAACTACTCCATCAATTAAAACATTTTTTCCTATGCTCTATGCTTCATTACTTAAACGTAATAGAAATGTGCAGCTCTAGTGCCTACCGAGAGAAATTCTACCAACTATGAGTAGCTGTCTATTACGTTCTCTTGGACAAATCCAGAGCATGATTAAGAACAGTAATTCTCCCGTTAGCCAGGAATCTTAAAACAGGAGAACTCTGTGGTAAACAGAGGCTGCTTGTTCTGTGTACCAAAAACTACAAAAATTATGCTAGTGTCTGGCAAGCAAAAGGTGCCCCATATATGCATAAATACATGGCAGGATGGCAGAATGGATGGGAGAAGGGATGTGTACAGCTACAAAGTAGGTAAAGGAATGAGTGAAGCAGGCAGGCAGACACAGGCACTCTGGAGGCCACAGACATGCCCTGTCTGAAGGGGCAGCTGCTCCTCAGCTCAAGCTGATGGCTCACATGTGGGGCACAGACCTAGGGTTGCAGGAGCACCTACAACTTTTCAAAGAAAAATTGAAAATATTATCATATGTTGAAAATCTCCCAAGTTTTAAATGTTGGAAACCAATTCAAAATGTATATATTTTTAAACACTGTGTAAACCAAACAAAGCCAAATTTCCCTCATGTGTCGAAGGTTTTCAGCATGACCTTAGGAAAATTGTGCTTGCTCTCATCCACCCGTCCCTTCTCCCTTCCATCCTGCCAGCCAGCCATGTATTTATGCATATATGGAGCACCTTTTGCCTACCAGACAGTAGGTGAGGGCCTGGACCCACTAAAATGAAGATACCAGCTCTAGCCTCAAGGATCTCCTACTCTAGTGGGGACATTTACCTGCAATTTCATAAAACTTCAATACAGTAAGCCATTATGAAGGAAGGAGGAAACTTTCTGGCCTGGGAAACTTTATAAAAGAGATGAGCTCCCACTGGGGTTTGAAAGACGAGGGGCATGTTTCCTATTCACCAGTTTATCACGTAAGCGAGAAATCTAGGGAACTGGGAGACTCGCATCCTGTTTACAACTCTGGCTATAACTAGTTGTGTGGTCCTGGGTATCCATGCCACCCTACCTCCCTCTTAAGGTTGTTACAAGGGAAACCTCCTGGTTAAGTAAATGAGACGTCTTTGAAAACTACACACCATACAAATGCCAGATATTATCATTATTGTAGCCCCAGTATTTTTAAGCTGATAATAACCTGGGGCTTCTCATCTTACTCTCGTTTATAAGGAAAACACTGTGAGCAAATGCAGCCTCGCATGAAAACAAGGACCAAACACAAGCTGGCTAATCAAGGGCTCTTAGCGTTAATTTATACTGCGTGGTCAATGAGAAGCCTTTATGTTTACCAGGAAGCTCATAGAAAGTGAAGAACCATCATTAGAGAACTCACCTTTCTTTTGTGCCATTAAATAGCTCAGTTTCTGATAAAGCTAGATTAGTTATGTTGTGAAGACAAAAGGGACCCTTAACTTCTGATCTGCTGATGTGGCTGGAAGCAGGCAACATCTCTAATTGGATATGTTCAGATACTCTTATGACATGCATGGTGATTAGGACATTTTGGATAAACAGGATGTGCTGATCAATGAAAACTATTAATGTCTTAAGCAAATGATCAGGGTATTAATAATTAATTTTGCAAAGAAAATGTCATCTTGGACCTGGGGATTGCTCTACAATGTTAAGCAGTTTCTTGAAGCAATTAAAATTAGCTTAGGAAATGTATCCAATTACATGATAAAGATTTAATTAATGATATGATGCTATTTACAGTGCGTGTTCTATTAAGAGCTGTAAATTTTTAAAGATAAAGGAATTCAAGAACTCTATTGGTATTTATTTACATTCAGGTAGGTAAGGTTCACCTTCACTAATCAGAAATAACGGGGTCATCGACAGTAATTTGTGTAGCGGATAGTAGTAACCAGAGCACCAGGTTGTCTGAAGGGAGCTAAAAATTCATGAATCTCATGTGGGACTGTGGTGCAGGATACCATGTTTCATAATCTCAGTTTTTCTGCCAGAGCCAGAAAGAAAGCTGCAGGATGAGCCAAGAGTTATGGTGGTAATAGATATCCTCTGCAGCTCAGAGCTCTCTCTGGTTTATCCTAAGGTGGCAATAGCAAAAGGTACTCAGCACTAACTTTGAGACCTTACCCAAGAATTAGACTCGTAAATCCTGGGAAGGAAGCCACACCATGAAACAGGACTTGGTTGCTTTATCTAGCTGAGCTGAAAGGAGATGAGTAACTGAGAATTCTACAAGATATTTTCACACGCTGCCCCACAGAGCAAAATTCTTCTAGACTCCAACCCGTCAAACAATTCTGATATTACTAGTCATACTGAAGACCTCGGTATAAAGTGCTTAAGACAAAAGCATGATTCAGTTCTCCCTTAAGAGTCCTGGTTTTCAAGAATCTGCAGGCGGGTCTGATCACATAATTATCTGTTTTAACACTCTGCTAAATTAAAAATATGCTGGTATCCAAATAGTCCTAATCCTGCTCAACAAATAAGCAGGCATGCTAATTGTGGAGCAGGGGCAGTGCAAGGTGTTGGGTGTGCAAAGGTGACAGAGGTAGGAGCCCTGTCCTCAAGGAGCTCATTGTTTACTTGATGAGAGAGATGACTAAACCAGTCATAATTCAGCACAATGCATGTCTGAATTCTATTATGTACAAGGTGCTAAGGACACAAAAGAACATCATCTATCTGAGCCAGGAGGTGGGGTGGGGCAGGGGCTTCAAGAAAGCTCTATAAAAGGGCTAATAGTTTGAACTGAGACTTAAAGGATAGAAAAGATGGAAGAAGGAAATTCTAAGTTAAGTGACAAGGACAAGAAGCAGGTATAAAACTCAGAATTTAGAGAGTGTTGAAGTTACCGCAATGCAAGATACTGAAAGGTACAAAATCAATTGAATCAGACCTGTGCTCTCATTCTTGGACCTACCATTCTCCAGCTCTGTGGCTCATCTATAAAATAATGGCAATAATACCTATCTTCCAGGCTTATTCTAAGGATTAGTGAGAACATATGGAAGGCACTGAGCACAGGTCCTTGACACTGAGTAGCTATCCTTGTTAAAGATAGCACAGTACAGTCTTAGTCTAATCCCTGATCCCTAAACAGCTTTGAATGTATATTAAAGAGTTTGAACTTGAATCTGAAGGCTAGGAGGAGGGTGGGAATGACTTTAAACAGGGGGAGGACCCGAACAAATCTGATTTCCCTGTATGGGATTCTGCTTTAAATGCAATCCCCAGAAGAACAGAATATCTCTTTTCTCACTTTGCTTTTCTCCTCTGGTCAACAAGTTAACTACATCTATAATTACTAAGTATACTTCCAATATGTAACACATTTTTCAAGGCCTCATGGCAGCAAGACAGAGCAGGAAAATGTTAGACTTTGAAATCAGCACATTGAGTTCTGTCTTCCTGGTTTTGCCACAAATTATCTGACTTTTGGAAAGCCTCTAAAGCTTTGGAAACATATTTGATTGTCTATATTTTGGGGATCATGCCATAAGCCCCATCTTCCTCACAAGTGTGCTGTAAAGCTTAATTGACATATGTTTTAAAAGCAAATATCAATTATTATTATTGTTTAGACTCAGATTCAAATCCCCCTTCCCAAATAGATTTTAAACTTTGTGAAGGTAGGGCATCATTGCTTTATTCATTGATATGTAAGAGTCACATGGAATAGTAAATAACATCATAGGCAGTCAACAACTAGTTGGTATGGAAATGAAAGAATAAATTTAACTAACATCTTCTGTGGATCTACTATGTGCTTTTACATTCCCTTCTTATTTAACCTCATAACAACCCTGGAGGCATCACTATCCTCTATAAAATTATAGCCTTGGAAATTAGACTATGAGAGACTATGGAAGGTGTCCAATGTCCAACATCCAGAAATCAATAGAGATAGTATTCAAATCTATGTCTTCATACTTCAAGGACTATTTCTTTTCTACCACAGGACAGAAATATAAATAAAGCAATGTATCTGTTTTGATTTTTTTTTGGTGAGGAAGATTCACCCTGAGCTAACATCCATTGTCAATCTTCCTCTTTTTTTTGAGGAAGATTAGCCCTGAGCTAACATCCATGTGAATCTTCCTCTACTTTGTATGTGGGACGCCTCCACAGTATGGCTGATGAGTGGAATAGGTCTGCACTCGGGATCAGAACCCATGAACCCAGGCCACCAAAGCGGAGCGCACAGAACTTTAACCACTCAGCCATAGGGCCAGCCCCCAGCAATGTGTCTTTTAAAGCATGTCATAAAGTCCTGATAGTGACTCTTCTCTCTCTGATTCTGCTTTTCATGATGTCCTTCTGCAAAAATGAAGTCAGATGCCAGTAAGTAAAAGTGCAGAATCCATGTAATATTCATAACACAAAGTATAACACAAGTTTCAGAGCTGAGACTTTGTCAGAAGGCTACATTTCACTAGTGTTAATTCAGACGTCTTCCTGAGACAGTACAACTGTGAACATGTTCTTATCCCTCTAAGTGTAAGAACAACATGAATGTTTGTTTTCTTGCTAATTATTATTTAGAATGCAGCCATTCTTAAGGCAAGAATTTTAAAAAACATCATCCATGGTTCCCAGTTGTATAGACGAGCGTTTTCTAACTCTACAATTAACTAATGAGGGGTGCAGTCAATCACAATCGCAGAGAAGCAGTGAAAGGAACTGAAAGCAAGAGAGAAATTCAGCTTCCTTAGAAAGCAATCTGCCAATCATTTCAAGGGAAAATGGCATACGGTCAAATCTTAATGTTCAATCAGTCAACAGATATTTATCGAGTGCCCATCATTCAAATGATAATATGCAGAATGCAAAGAGTTATGGTTCAAGATCTCTGCCCACAATGGCACTACAACTCAGCTGGGGAGAAAAGATTACTGACTATACAAGTTAGTTTATACGTCAAGTGAGTAATACAAATAATCTATACTTCCTATGGTTATGGTAGCTGGCCTACAGATTCCTCTTAGATGACGAAAATTCACATCACCTCAGTCAAATTAGCTTACTAGATTTTCTCCTTATATCAGCTTTTTACAGTATCTACTAGAAGAGACACACGTCCATTTCTATTTCCCTGATGTCATCCCTCCTTCAGTAGAGACTACAATAAGTTGTCTGCTAGGAATGGTGAGAAATGTGTGTTGCTTGGTTCATCTCATTGTATTGCTTGTCCCAGCATTTGAAAGTATGAAGAGAAGCGTGCAAAGAAGAGAAAATACAAAGGTCCTAGATAACACACTTGGAAAACCGTACCTATTAACCAAGAGGTAGACATATAAAAGTTGGAATCCCTTGTTTAGATGGTATTCACCTACCTAGTGGCTGATTTGGACTCTCTTTCCTTCACAAGATCACATTAGAGAGGACTTTGAGGACTTATAGAGGGTCAGCTAAGGTAGACAATTTCCCCCATTTTTAAAGGCTTTCTAGGCAAAATAGTGTTTGCCACTTGTGGTAATTCTAACCAGAAATTTAATGATTACAGTGGGTGGATATCCTCTGGCATAAAAGCCAGCTACCAATATCTCATCATTTTAGTTACTGAAGGATATCTTTTATACATTCTGATAGCCAATAGAGTTCTACACACTAATTTTGGATAAACCTCTTACTAAAGTTTCTTAAAGTATATACCCACTATCAATTTCTCAACACACTTTCTCCTTGTAAATTCTTATTCTACTTTGATGTTGAACTTTTACACTTTGCTAATGAGGAGATCATCTTTAAAAAAATTGAAGTAATCTAAATAATCACAGTGTGGTATTTCAAAAGATCACGGGATCAAGGTTCAGAACAACTGGGTTCCTGGCTCAGTGCTGTTATTTACTTGCTGGGCCATTTTCTTCACCAATGAAAGGAGGGGCTGGACCAGATTGTTTCTAAGAATCCTTGAATGCCTGAATTGCATCATTATATCAGAGAAAAGTGGTATATTCAGAAGATATTTAATAAGTCAAATGGATGGCAGTCACCATGCCTTTGTCATCACCAGAGCCATCTGAGGCATCTCACAGTGTCTCAGATGACATCATCTTCCCATCCATCAAAGTTATTTGAGATGCATTGCTTTTAAATTCTATGTATGGTGCTGTTACTGGAAATTTTAATACCAAGCTACAAATACATATTCACTATTCATAGTCTCCAGTAAGTAATCACATACTGTACTACTTTTTAAAGTTTTATTTAATTTTTAATTTTATTAAAGTAATATATAAACATAGCTTAAATACTTATTCCTACTCCCCTGAGGGAACTGCTTCCCAGGGAAAACAGTTGTTTTTCTGGTATGTATCTCAATATTCATAAAAAAAAAAATTCTCTGGGGCCGGCCTGGTGACGCAGGGGTTAAGTTTGCACGTTCCACTTCAGTGGCCAGAGGTTCCCTGGTTCAGATCCTGGGTGCGGATCTATGCACCTTAGCAAGCCATGCTGTAGCAGGTGTCCCACGTAGAAAGGAGAAGAAGATGGGCACGGATGTTAGCTCAGGGCTAATCTTCCTCAAACAAAAGAAAATGCTTATACTACTATTTCTTGACTTTTGGGTCTTACATTTATTACTTTCTTTTATGGATGATGATAATTCAGCTCTCTTATATAATCACTTCCAATGATAGACACACGTAGACAAACACACATGTATATCTGGTTCCACTGTTGTCCAAATTTAGTTATATCACTTAATTTGTTAATAATTTTTCAAATGAACCCCAGAATATACTACTTATATTTCCTTTTTGTAGTACTGGGGTTTTTTAAGAGATAATAATTTCCTCTTTATTTGCTTAGGTTTCTAAGTATATATCATAAATTCACCCCACACATTCTACCATATCTAATGCTTTCAATATGTTCCAACACACTTGTAGTCCATCAGTTTTAATAAATGTTCATTTAGGACATGTAGATACTGAACAGCTTTAGAGTTAGACTGAAAAACAAATGAATGTGGTTTGTCTTCTAGTATCTTTTAGTTTAAAAGAGAAAAGCAATGCATTCAGAGCTAAATTATACATATTATGCACATTATATAATTATTCATAAATATATGAAGCTTACATGTTTGTGAGAGCTTCCGGTACAACATATGTAGTTAATAAGGAACATACAAGGATATGTGATTAAACTCCTAAACAATGTTGGAGGCAATGTAATGGTAGAATATAATACAAGGTACCTGAGGAAATGACAAATAATAGAGATCATTTACAGAGTATTTACTATACAGTAGTCTCTGATTAAGTACTAACCCATATAACCTTTAAAACAATACTTTAAGCTGGACAACAATATTATTTTCATTATAAGGGTTAAGTACATTGTTCTTAGAGCTGATAAGTAATGGAAACAGAACATGAACTATGAATGTTTCCCCCCCAAGTTTATTGAAGTATATTTTACATACACTGATATGCATTCTTTTCAGTGTAAAGTTTGATGAGACTTTAAAAATTTATGCAGTCATATAACCACCACCACCATCAAGATGTAGAATATTTCCATCATCCCTGAAATGAACCTGAGAGTTTGACTTCAGAGTATACATATTTAACTACTCTTGAAATTCTCTCAAATAGTTACAAATGCAGGATTATTAGAATAACAAGCAATTGTATTATGTACAAAATACACGGTGTTTTCCTCTTATTTAGACTGCTTCTCAGATACTTCATCCTTCCTTTAGAATGTCATTCCCTTATTAGTACACTCTCACTACAATAAAAACAAGAACAAAAGTAGGTCGTAGCTGAAGACAGGAAAATACATGGCACCTCCACCTTCCTTGCCAATCCTAGAGAAAACAATGCTAATTGAGGATGGCACTCTTTCCTGCTTAGCCTAAGGGCAGTTCCAGAATCTTCTCAACATAGCATTTCAAGTAGACATGACAAAATCAATATGGTTTGCAAGTAAAATAAAAATCTCATTGCCTTCCCTATGGTAGTTGAACAAACTGTCTTTAGAATTACACAAGCCAGGTTCAAATCCCAGCTCTACTATTTAGCTGTTGACCTTGGGCAAGTCACTTAACCTCTGTTAGCTTCACTTTTCTCTTTGGTGAAGTGACAGTGATGATACAGGGTTGTCGAAAGGAGA
Organism: Equus quagga; assembly: GCF_021613505.1. Taxonomy (NCBI): domain Eukaryota; kingdom Metazoa; phylum Chordata; class Mammalia; order Perissodactyla; family Equidae; genus Equus; species Equus quagga. The sequence goes on from NC_060267.1 coordinate 112,120,232, forward strand.
ATAAGAGAAAATCTTTAATTGGATTCTGCTAGAACAAGTTGAGTATGGCTTTGAGTGGGTAAACTTTTTGGGAAAAGATGGGCAGGCAATGGAAGCATCAGGCTTTAGGAGACACAAGGATGCAGGAAGCACATTGTGCCAAAGGGGAAAAACCCATGACCCATTGGATGCCCTCCTGAGCGTCAGAGGAGCACGATGGAGGCAATTTGGGGAAACGACACTGCCCAGAGACTCCAGTCTTAGTCTTGCTTTCTGGGTATTGGAAGTAAATTCTGCAAACTTCCTCAAGGCTCCTACCACCAGAGCAAGAAGGAAGGGTTTCTTAGCAATCATCTCACGTCTGTTTCCCTTCTGCCCACTGGTGTGCTGCAGAGTGCCAATTCTGCTAAATTCCCAAATAAATCACCGTTAATGAAGCATGTTGCACATACAGACAGCAACAGGCATTTTTTAATCACTTAAACTAAAGAAGAGCTAAAGGTAAGCACAAAACACTCTAATACCTAATATATTAGGTGTCAGATTTAAAGTGGCAAGAACCATACGACTTTCAGAGCTTTTACCTGGATTCACTTAGTGGGGAAGTAAAGCTTACTAGTATATTCATCAATATGCACAGCTTGCCGATTGCTTGGACAACCAAATCAGATATATGGTAGCCGACAAGAGAGTCTGTATCTACTGAATCAGAAACAGAAATAAGATTGCAAACATAAATGCACAAATTATGATAGGCTATAAAAATACAGGGGCTGAAATCTTTTACACTCTGTCCTTCACTCACAAATTATTAACTGAATTTCTAGCACCGACATACTATGTAATACAGCAATAAACAAGACAGACACAGTCTGTCCTCATGGAGCTTATTGTGTTCTACTGAGGGAGTAAATAACATAGGACTCTATGGAGGCTGGAACAGTAGACAAGCAGGAAAGTGCACCAGTATGAACCAAGAGTATATATGGTCTTTGGAAACAGACCTAAGTTCAAATTCTGGTTTTTTTAAAATCCAATACCTGAATTGTTTTGGAAAAGTTATTTATGACCCTTCATTTTTTGTGTGTGGAAGATTAGCCCTGAGCTAACAAACATCCACCACCAATCCTCCTCTTTTTGCTTGGGAAGATTGGCACTGAGCTAACATCCGTGCCCACCTTCCTCTGTTTTATATGTGGGACGCCTGTCATAGCATGGCTTGATAAGCAGTGTGTAGGTCTGTGCCCAGGGTCCAAACTGGTGAGCCCTGGGTTGCCGAAGAAGAGCACGCAAACTTAACCACTGCACCACCAGGCCATCCCCCAATGACCCTTCAATTTTTAATCTATAAAATGGAGACACTGCCACCTACTGCAGAAGTTTATAGAGAAGTATTTGAGCTTTAGCACCATAAAACAATCTTAATATGAGCTTAGTCTTACGTAGGGGAAACTTAGAAGTCTCTCTTATAATAAGTGGAGTCTGTGATATGAAACTATCCTCTTCTTTAGTGAAATGATAATATAGGATCTGCATTCATAGCCTGCCATCTCATATGATGGTAAACAAATTGTGCATTCCTGATCCTGTGCTATTATTTATAGAAATAAATTACTATACTGGAACATTCATCTAAAAAATACTTGTTGAACACCTGTGGTTATGTCAGGCATTGTGCGTCATGGTAACCTCAATAAGGTCCTGTCTTTATACAGCTTGTATTCTAGTGCATTTTCCAGTTTGTTTGCCCATGAACCCATTTTCTTGAAGAACAGGCTAATTTCCTGTGAAGCACACCTCTTACAATTGTCCTTTATTCTAGGACTGCATGCAGATGATAGGATGTTCCCATATCATTTGACAAACTCTTTTGAATTCTTATTTGGTATAGAATAGTTTTCTAGAAGTTCCCTGCATATTAAACAGAACTATTTAAACATGTGCTCACTTCCATTTTCCTGTCATTTGCATCCAAATCTGTATCTCAGGCATAAAAGATGGCAAAGTGATAAAATAACAAACATTTTTTTTTGAGTTTTTACTATGCGTCAGTTACTACCCAAAGACTTCACTTAGATTATCTAATCCTTACAATATCTTGAGGAGGTAGGTAATGGTTTTTCCCATTTGTCAACGACAAAAGTGAAGCTTGCAGAGGTATGTGAGCCACCTATTTCTTCAGTATTCCTTGCCCTGCTTCCTTCTAGACCTGTAAGTGGCCAATTTCCTCTCAGCATATTGTGTCAGGACAGCTAGCACTGACATTCATAAAGAAAAACAAAGTAGAAAGTTGGTAAACCTCTTTGCAAAGGCTGCCCTTATCTGTGTTGGTGGGAATACTTCATCATCAGATACAAACTAATGAGACTGAATTATAGCATATTGATCCAGATTCGTTAGCATGCCAAGGGACTTTTTTCACCCTTATATGAACAGCAGAAATTCTGAATATGACAGTTTAAAAAAGTTTTTTATTGCCCTCATCAATGTGTGGGTACCAATATAGTTAGTTAGCCCAAATAGGTAGAAAGTGATAAATGTGTTCTTTATTTAATTAGGCTGACTTAGGCCAAACTGGGCAAATGCTAGCTGGTTCTAAGAGAACCAGATTTCAGGCCTGGACTATCACACATATAACAGATGTCGCTGCAGTTCTGGGTGTGAAATGAGCACAAGCTGCCAATCTACTTTTAACCATTCTATTTATGTTCTTATTTAAAATGCAGTAGAGTGATTATTTCCAGTTATAAAGTGGCTTTTACCCAAGAATTTCCAAAGGACAGTGTATTAATTCTTACTATACTTGTTGAGATGAGAATTAGGTTCCAGTATAATATTTTTTAGGCAAAGAGACTGAGGCATAAAAGAGTATAGTGAGTATACAATATTTAGTAAATTAAGAAGAAATATATGTGTCCTTGTCTAAAGCTAATGCTGGGGGAAAATAGTAATTTTACAGTAGAGGGACTTAGCTGGCTCCCTATTAATCAAGAGATCACGGCTAACATCACCAGTGATAAGTCATATTGGCCTCATGAGCCCCCTGGTATGGTGCACTGAGTGGGACACAACATTCTTCTATGGTCTTCTTGCCAACAAGGCCTAATCTCAGTGTGATCATGAGAAAACATTAGACAGCTGAGTAAGATGCTATAACATAGCAAACCAGTAGTCTTCAAAAGTGTCAAGATCACCAAAGGCAAGGGAAGACTAAGGAATTGCCACGGATTGAAGGACAGTAAGGAGAAATGAATACTGTAAAAAATGTGAGATTCTGGATTAAATCATGGAATAGAAACAGGACATTAGAAGAAAAACTGGTAAACTTCGAATAAGGTCTGCTGTTTAGCTAACTGTATGGTACCAAAGTCAATTTCCCGTGGTTATGCAAGATCTTAACATTAGGAGAAACAGAGTGAAGGGCATACAGGAACTCTGTACAGCTTTTTGCAACTTTTCTATGAGTCTATAATTATTTTAAAATAAAGCGAATGCCGCATCAGTCATTTCTTAGGCTGAGAATCAGACTTTTTTTAATCTTCGTTTTTACAACACTGGGGCTATCCTCCTTGAAAGAAATACACATACATCATATCATACCAGTGTAGATTTATATTTATGGTTTGCTGCATCATTTCCAGAAGAATTTCAAAGATCATGAAAGTTTACTCATAGAAGACAAGATGGTTGGAGGAAAAAAGATGTTAAAAAAAAAGTCTGGATGGCTGGGCTGCAATCCATACTGTTAATGTTGTTACTTTGTTGCAATTTATTTAAAATTAGACTGCTGAATAGTCAAATTAAGGTATGAAATGAACCAAGCTTACCATGCTTTTCTTAATGAAGAAAAAAATAGGGCCAAAATTCTGTACTTCTTGTACGCTAAAAATACAGTATGCAGGTTTTTCCTATATTTCTCATTTACTATCACTGTGAACTCTTTGCAATAAAACGTAAGATCTATGTAAAGACAGGAGAAAAATATGAAAATGGGAATAGCTGTAATACTATACAGATATTTTTTTCATGACATAAAACTTCCTCCTTAAATTAGCATTCTGGGTATGCTGTTGGTAAAAGAAAATATACTAATTCTAGTTACCTATGAAAACTAAAAAATAGTTACCTACAAAAATATTTTTGAGAATAAAAATCTAATTGATGATAACTTAAATTTTGAGACTGAGGCTATTTCAGAGACATGGCAAGGAAGAAAAGAAAGATCTAAATAGCTGAAGTTACTTCAGGAAAATTCAATTCCATGATTTCTGTTCAAGTACACGCCTACACACAGTTCAAGTTTTTATTTTATTGCCTTCCAGCCAATCACTTACTACATCTCAGCTGCAAGTTTCTGGACAGTATTGTCAAGTGTAGAAAAAACCCTGATAAAATATGTCTTCCTGTGCCTACGTTCACGTAACTGTAAATAAATGTAATCTCTTCTCTAACTTTTCTGAGCACCACATTTCAGGCTCAGACTGTATCTTGGGTTGCCTTATGAAAATTCTGCTAGAGGAAAACAAAGAAACTCTGCAGGAAACAGTAATCTTGATGGATGGAAAAGAATAAGCAGCATAAATACAATGACATAACTTCCCATTGTCGAGCTGAGTGAAAGGAAGACAAAGTTTTACTAACCAGAAGTAAATAGTTCTGTTTGTATCTTAATTGTGTTCTTAGCTCATAGTAAGCCCTCAAGTGGGGCCGGTGGCAATGGTATGTAATCCGACTGTAATGATAGACTTATGTCACTTCTAAGCTCTGGCATCAATTCCTCCCAAGAGATTCTACTTTCTCCTGAATTCACACAAATCAAGAATGAGTCTGGTAGCCATGATGAGCATTGTCAGAGAAACAAGGAAAAGAATTAGAGAAAAAATGTATCGTTTCTTTTTTATTAATATTAATCTGGACTCTAAAGAAACCCTTCTCTGATCCAAATCCCCAAACTTTAGTTATGGCATTCTCCCATTCCTCTTTAACACCTGCTCCTCCAGCACAACCACAACAGCTACCAATTAAAAACTCCACATACCCACATACCCTTCAGTTCGGACATTAGAAGTTGCATTTCTAAGCAATTTTAAACAGCTAGAATAAAATATATAAATGTTATATTAATCATATATATAATATATACTACATATATACAAAAATGTGAAAAAATATATAAAATATACCAGGGCCCAGTTGTCAATACAGAATGATTTGTTCTATAGGAGAAAAGGATTAAAAAAAAAAACTTCACATCTTTTTAAGTGCTTCTCTGTGCTAAACTGGACAAAGTGGACATATTTCATATAATGTTATTTAGTGAACACAACATCATGTTACATTCTAATTAAGGATAACTTCCAGAAATACCTCAAACGTGTAAATAAACAGTGCAGGTGCACAAGGACAGGCAGGGTGTGTAATTATATGTGTACATATTTATATGCCCACAATTCTCTTGTCTTAAAACAGACCTAAGACAAGGCTCTCCTAGGTTAACTGCTGTTGCTCAGGAAAAGGCCCAGGTTTGCCTTCACAGTTAATCATTTCCTTCAGGTGTAACAATCAGGTTTGCCTCTTGGTGCCAACTGTTGTCTAACTACAAATATGTAATAAAGTCTCCTTTGAATTTTCTAAAAACACGTTGTATTATTCATTCTTTACAATTTTTCCAATACTCCCAAATTAAAAAACAGTTTAATGTTTCCAATAGCAAGCAGATGGTTCCAGGGGAAAAATATTATCTGGCTCTTTGTTTCTTAACATAACATAAGAGGCTTGGCAGCATACTACCTGTCTGAAGGAAGAATCTGGAGTAATGAGTCACCAATGGCAGATTCCCTGGCAAAACTACATAATAGCTTAAGAAGAGTCCCATATCTGAGCAGCTGGGCTCCCTCTAGTCCATTCGCCACATTCTAGCCACAGCTGTATTACCAGAGTGCAAATATGATCAAGCCGCTCCCTACAACTTTCCACCTGTCTTCAATACCTTTACAGAGCCAGGAAAGACTTGCTTAATTCAACTCCCACCCATCTCTGCAACATGAATCTACATTAGAGTCATATTTTGTGTTAGCTTGACACATCTGGCAATCTTGCCCTCTTATCTTTGCACCTGATTCTTTCCCTTTCCTTCCCCTCTGCGTCTAGATTGAAATTTGCACTTACATGAACTTCCTCTCGAAACTTTCTCTGACCTCCTAACAATGGTTTGGTGCTTTTCATATGTGTTTTGATAGCATTCAGAATTTCTCTAACTAGAGTAGGCATCACATAGTATTGTAACCTTCATCTTTATTCTCCTTTGTTATTAAAAACACCCTGAAGGAAGAAGCAAAGTCTATCTCATTCATCAATGTGCCTAGAAAATATGCACACAATAAATATACATTGAATCAATTTAAACTATAATGAACTTAACTACTGAGGGAAAAGCAGAGTAAGTCCAACAGTGCAACTTGTCAGCAGAAAGTAATGTGATAAGAACCTAAAAAAGAATAATCAGAAAATTACTCATAACTAGCTAAGAAGGTTAGGACTTTCTTTGACTACCTTTGTGGACAAGAGTTTATGAATTGGCTTGGGGATTTAAAAAGGTTTCAATAAAGATATGCATATGAAATCTATATAGATAGTCAAGTTATCAGTTTGGACACTTGCTTCTAAATCACAGATTCTCAAATATGTTTAAGAGTCAATAAGATAAAAAGAATTTCTAGGTCACATCTATTTGGTGGAACTGGGTTAACCAAGTAGACAGATCACTTTATTGTAAGACTTCTCATAGCCTTCAATAAGATGACATGGAATTTGTCTAAGAGAAGAATTATTCTGTGTGGTATTTCCCAGATTTACTTGACCAGAAGTTCCTTTTCATCCATGAACATCTCACGGGACAAAAGTCCCTCAGAACTCACTTTGGGACATGTCTGTCATCTACAGCAAGGATCGGCAATCCATGGCCTAAGGGCTACATCCAGACTGCCACCTCTTTTTGCAAATAAACGTTTATTGGAAGACAGTCATGTCAGCTCATTATGATACTGTCTATGACTACCTTTGTCATAACAATGGCAGAGGTAAATAGTTGCAAAAAAGATCATATGGCCTGGACAGTCAAGCATATTTATTGTCTAGCCATTTACAGGAAAAAGTTTGCTGATATCCGATTTACAGTAGTATTTTGTTTTTTTTTTTCTTGGTGAGGAAGACTGTCTTTGAGCTAACATTTGTGCCAATCTCCCTCTATTTTGTATGTAGGACACTGCCACAGCACGGCTTGATGAGCAGTGCATAGGTCCATACCTGGGATCCAAACTGCGAACCCCGGGCCACAGAAGCAGAGTGCACCACCTTAACCACTATGCCACAGGGCCAGCCCTGTTTTGTTCTTTTCTTAAACTTCAATATTAAAGTCTTTTCTGGGTATGATTAAGGCCTACCAAAATCAGCTGAACCCACTGCTGATATCTTATACAAAATTGTTGTACAAACGCAGGATGAAATGATCCATGAAACTGAAGAAAAAATCACATTATCTCTACACTGAGCTGACCACCAGTATTTTCTAAATAGTAATGTGAATTAAGCAATATGTGTTTGCATTTTTCTGCTTTAAATTCTAATTAGAAATTATTTAACACATATTTTTAAACTAGCAAATCAAAGCTTACTAATATAGACACATTTACCACAAAGATGCCCGAAACTAATACCTTAAAATATGTTATGGATAGATAATTTATTGAAACTAACATACTAGAAATTTTATGAAGACAATTGAACTCATTTGATAATTTGAAAAAATCATACTGGTATACTAAAGTACCTAAAGTACTTCATTATAAAGATCAATTTTCATCACACAGGACCAGAGCTGAACAAAGTTTGTGATATAGACTTAATCTAAATAAAATGTCAATTCACATACAGTACAGGTGATTTGATTCTTTATTCAAGTTTTGTAGTTAAAGAAAATACATAGCTTTAATTCCTAGTAGAAATAAGATCTTTTGTTTCTTAAATTGTTAATCCATACAATTAAGCTAAGTCAGATATCGGCGTGGTTCAGGACACATTCAACCTTATTTCGTAAACTGCTAGAATCAACCAGTTTGGTCATTAGTTTAATAGAAAATAGAGAAATGGAAAGAAATAATTCAGCTAATGGTAACTTCTGGTGATACACATTTGCAGAAATAAGAGTTTTCTCTATTTCTATAATTCAGCAGAATTAGCCTGAAATTCTCTTTCTCACATGCTTCTCTCTCCTCATTATTTCTAGCTTTCATCTCCTAAAAACATTTGACAGATATTGCTACTGGTTTTCGGCTCTGGTCTCTTTCCCTCTGTGTGCTAATAACCATCACATTTGACATCTGATCTCCTGGGAGAAACTATTAAATGCCTTTAGGCTCATTTTAGAAACCAAAGTTGATATGTTTGTTTGTTTTTTTCTTGAAGTAAGAACACTTAACATAATTTTTTCTTTCCTGAGGAAGATTTGCCCTGAGCTAACATCTGTTGCCAATCTTCCTCTTTTTGCTTGAGGAAGATTCACCTGTAGCACACCCTTGACAATCTTCCTCTACCTTGTATGTGGGTCACCGCCATGGCATGGAGGCTGAGGAGTGGTGGAGGTCCACACCTGGGAACCGAACCTGGGCCACTGAAGTGGAGCATGCTGAACTTAACCACTAGGCCACAGGACTGGCCCAAAAATATAGGGGTTTTGATAGTTATTTCAAGGCACCCTTTGACTAGAGTTTCAAAATAACTTCAGTTTCTATGTTCTTGTTCTTCTTGGGATGAATGGCCAAACTGATCATACATAACTTAAGTGAATTCAACTAAATGTGCTCTGAAAAAGAAGAAAAATAAGCCAACAAAACATACAGATAGAGAGAGAATATTTTAAACAGCATATGCCCCAGAATGAGTGTTAGTTGGGATAAACAAATCCAATTCACTATTCCCATGGGATATTTCAGTTCTCAATTCTCTCTCAGAATGTGAGCATTCCCTCAGGGTGAATATGATTCGTCTGTTGAAAGATACAAAAGTTTTATGAAGTATGGTTCCTAAACATAAATAGACTACTTCATCTGGTGTTCAACCAGTAACTTGGTCATCTACCTCAAATCTAGAAAAAAAACTCTGTGTATAGAATCACTGTCAGATGACACATTGGTTTCCAATTGGGTATCATCATTTTCCATGCTGAAGTGTGTATCCCTGGGAGGTCAAATGATTCTAAACTACATGTGTTGAGTGAGTGGAAGAGAAAAGATTGTAATTCCAGTCTCCAGACTCTCACTCATCGCTCCTCTACTATACTACAGCACTTCATCTTCCTTATAAGACCTTCTCCAGTCAAATTCCAACTGACTTTTCCAGCCACTCTCCCAGTCTCCCTAGCATACAACTGTGCTTCAGTCAAGTTGGATTTTCTGTGCATGCACTTGCTGCATACTATACTGGCTGCATAGCATTGTTTTGACTGTTTCTTCCATTCCTCCACCTTTTAAAATAAAATCCCCTCAACTGTCACCTTTCAAACAGCTCAACAGTCACCTTCCAAACAGATACGTTTTCCAGATGCTCACAGGCCCAAGTTACCACTTCTGCTCTGAATAAGGCACCTTTTCTGTATCTTTCCTGTGCTACTTATTAAATCCCAACCTGTATTATAATTGTATATTAACTCCTCTATTAGGTAGGACGCAAGCTCATTGAGGTTAGCTAGACTCCATAAATTTTTTTAAGATTTTGCATCCCTCATAACATGCTCAGAACCATGTCTTGCATACCATAGGTACCGAACCTATGTTCACTAACTTACAAGGCCAGATAACTGTGTCTTGTCACAAAAACAATATCTGTATTTTCCAGAACTTGTTCTCTAAACAATCTTTAAAAGTCAGAACAACTGGAATTGTTGTTCTGTCAGCCCTCTGGAATTCTCCCTGATGGCTCGCATTCCTAAAATACCATTCTAAGTGCTTTCTACAAAAACACCTGAATGTTCTTGCTTTTTGTTTTGCTATGTCTGTAAAAGTACCATCAGTTTTAATTCACCGGGGCCTAGATACACGGATTCATTTTAGCGGGGCTTGGTGTTCTTTACTCTGGCCTCACTTATCTCAGGATTCAGTTCACCTTATTTATGTTTTGCCCCTCACTTTATATATCTAGGAAATCCTTCTCCTTGAGTGAGTCGACAGTGAAGACAGATAGTTTTGTCTTCTTGGACAGAAAGGAAGGGTTTCTTGTTTTAAGTACTGAATCAGGTAGCAAGAAATTTTGAGTATCCATTTTAGCCCATTTTCGTTTTCTCTCTGATGCTTTATTGTTTCTCTAAATAATACAAAGACAATATTTAGTCTGAAAATGAGGGTTTCTAATAATTACTAAAGAAAAAAAATCCTTAAAAAAGCTGTAGCAAGCCAGTAATTTCAGTTAAAGTTGGTTATTCATAATACTTGTGCATAATCCTCTAACAGAAACTGAGATGAGAGAAAAGGTTTTTAAAAGAGTTGATGCTCAACATGTATCTGTATATCCCCATTAGGGAAGATGTTTATTTCCTTTCCTGAATTACTCAAAACTCTCACATGTCTAACTAATCAATGTTTCACCATATGCTTCCTGATATTACTACTAAAGAAAATGGTTAGTTCTTCTTCCTTTTTTTTTTCAAAAATGTTTCTGTGATCATTGCAAAGTGATATTGGTGATGTAAGTAATTTCTTCTATTTTTGTCCTAAAATAAATTTAGGTATCAGTTTAAGCTTGTATATTTTTGGCCATGACAAATCGTCCTGATCCATTGCTACCTTGGAGTAATAACGAGGAAGAAGATTGTGCGTGTGTGTGTGTGTGTGTGTGTGTGTGTGGACCTACACACATCCAAGCACACATGCGCTTATACATACACATATGTATACACACAAATAGTCAAACATTTTCCTTTTCCTGCCATCCATAGACACTTTGGATTTTCCAGCTGAAATCCTTCTCTACTTGAAATATTGCATCAGATGTCAAAAAGCCCCCACCATTTCTTGATTTATAAAGATCTCTATTAAGTGATACCTTTCCTTGCTTCTTAAGGAATCAACACCAAACCTTACAGCTTGCTCCATCCACCCCTGCAATAAAAAGGGAGCTCTCAGATCTGCTTAGTCTACACCTAGCATTCTCTTTTCAGTCACTTTTTTTTTTTTTTGCCTTCTCTAATTTGCCTTAATATGCATGTTCTGATGAAAAGAAGGAACTGTTTCTTGTGTATTTGTGGACCTTTGGACAGTATCATTACAATCATGGTTGTTAATAACTTATCTTTGCACCTGAGAAGAATGAAAGCCCACTTTGTTTCACTGTCCTTTAGATGAAAAATATCTCCAAGGAGAGTCCACAAAACTTGACTTTCACATACCCTCTGGTGACTTCAGCTAACTCAAAACTAGGCATATGACTCTTAACTCTGTTTCTCTAATTGTGCATCTCCCTGGAATTCCAGGTCCCAAATTTCTAACTGCCTACTTAATATCAACCCATCCAATTTATTAAAAATCATCTCATAAACAACTTGTGCTTTCTTCCGCATAAACCAGCTCTTTCAAGAAATACCATTTTGATTCTTGAAGTTGTCTTGGACCATTTGTGAACACAGCAAAGGATTTCTCGTTCTGTCTGTCTCATGAACTCTCTGCATACCTAAACTCATATGGAGGAAAGAAGAAATGGAGTGGTAGTGATTCAAGCAACGGAATTGTCTTATTTGGGCTCCTTATTATCCTTTCTGTAGCCAAATTGATGAAGTTGTGAAGTTAATGAGCCCACTGGTCCACAGTGTCTGTACATAATAAAGTATAGAGCCAAGACCTTATTCCTGGTTATCCCCTCTCAGGAACCAAATCTCAGGTGACCCAGGGCTCCCACTGAATGGAATCCAACACTACGACAGAAAAACTTGATTACACATGGACTGCCTCTCTAGCATGCCTTATTATTTGTTTATTAAATGGTTTTCCACTGGGTTTTATTTTAAAAGGTTGCTTCTGAATCTGAGTGCTTTAAGTGAACAGCTCTGTGCTCACCCGATGACTTTTTCAAACAGCAGGTTAGGAGCTTAGCTCTTTATTAAAGCTGCAATAGGATTGGAGTTCCACTCCTTTCAGGTCAAAATACATCCTTCCTCATTTTTCAAACTATTGGAAGCCAGTGAGCCATATATTTTCTGTAACTGACAAAAAACAGGTTTCCCAGAGGACTGAAGACTAAAATAAATTGTAAGGATTTATCTTGGTACATCCTATGGCATGTCCATGTATACAATCTGGCTGTGACCTTTCATAAAGTTAACCTGCGTTTATGCTGATGATTTCTATTCCAGCTCCTTACTGCACATTCACTGCAGTGCTAACAATGAGTGGAAATGTCTCTTTTCAAAGCCATCACTGGTACAACACAGTTGTGGTCAGGTGTTTTTTGATCTTCCAGTTTCACAGAGAACATTGAGTCCCTTTCCTGAATCCTGACCTGCTATCCAGCCCCAGAAATATGCCACTCACTCTCCAGGACACCTAACAAGACAACATTTTGACTTCTTCCACTTGACTCAAGAGGCAATTTTGCCACTTCATTTATGAGAGAAGAAAAAGTGCTACGAAGCATCTCTGTGACGGCAGAAGCCTCATGCTGTGAGTTGATCTTGCCACCCTGAAACTAATCTGGAAATATTTGTACCTTAATCTCCTGTAGAAATAAACCTTCTGGAGCTCTCAATCTGACATTCAGTGAAATTTGTACTATATCAGCTGTTACTAGGCATGCCGTTAGGAATAAAAAGAAAATGCAGAAGCTTAAGTCCTGCGTTGGGGAGATTATTTCTTGTTTATGTTCTTTCTTTGCAGAAGATTTCCTAGTGCGGTTCATTACAAGCATTCTGTCTCCCTTCCTCGACTATTTGCTACTTCTCTTCCTTTAGCCTTAAATCATATGTCACAATCAAACTTTTAACCTGGGTCTAGGAAGACCTGTTTTGCTTATCTGACTATTAAAGATTCTCAAATGTAATTGCAGGCTTCTTACTTATCCAGGAGATAAGGCTGTGGCTGAGAGGCCAGTTGGCTGCCACTATTTCACACCTAGTCTTACTTGTAGCATTCTTGCTGATCTTATCAAGATGAACTATTCCCCACAACGATTTTACCTGCCATTATGTTCAGGTTGAAAATAAAAAATGATGTTGCCAAAGTGGTATTAGATGGCAAGGGGCACGGTGCTACTGACCCAAAGGTACGTTGATACGTGCAGGGAGTGTGTTCTGTCCCGGTCACTCTATACACTGATAGTTAGTTTTAATGATCTACGTGCAGTCTCCATATTGCTATTTTAAAATACTTGGAAACACCTATGCAGTGCTCTTTAGTTTCACAACTCACTTCTACAGAGACAAATATTAGAGTTGCCAAGGTCAGTGGCCCTGCCTAATGGTATCCCAGACAGCCAGTCAAGATGGTGTCTCCACTCACTGCGAGCTAATTAAGAGTTGAAGGAGGCCTCTAACATAGTGGTACTCGCACAGCCTCCCTCAGCACATATTTTTGCCCTTGGCATTCTGAGAACAATCTGACATGTACTCTGGTAGATGCCACTGTGCTAGCTTCAGCAAATTTAAATGACTCTACCCTCTGCCATTGACTGCCAATTAATTTTAAACCAAATGTCTGGGAAAGGTTATATCAGGTATCCTGAGAAAATCATATGTGACAAATGTAGGATAAATAGTGTCATGAACAGTGAATAGTCTTAAAATTCCTAAGTTTACTTTCTATTGTACTTGTTTCAGGAAGAAAGAAGTGATGCTAAGTGCTTCAGGAATTCTATGTCAACCATGTTTATCCTGTCCAATTTCCTCATATTGAAAAAAGTATTTTTCTCTTGACTTATTTGCAAAATAAGGCTAATAATAGCACATTGAGAAGTTTTGTTGGCGTAGGAAAGTCATCAACACATAAATGACTGTATAGCTTAACACTATTTATTTACTATATCCTTACTTCACTCCGGAAAAAAAAATAAGAAAAGTGCCATAGTACACTTCAACCCCATATCTGCAATAGCCATTCACCAGAGTTGCCCCGTACAACAACTAGTGTAAAGGTACTCCATTTGAGATTTTTCAAAATTCAGTTGAGTTTAAGTGTACAAACAAATAATTCCCCAAACACCTTGAATCTGGTCCAAGTTCTTATAGGAAGCTAGGATATTAGACCATGAAACAGAGACATGGGTTCAACTTCCAGCTATGTAATGACTCAAGAAATCTCACAAGTTTCAGTTTCCTCATCTGCAAAACAGGTATTCTGTAATCTTAATTTATCGTTACAATTTCTGCACCCTCAAATAAATCATGTGGGTGCAACCACTAACTGACAATATGGACTATTTCCGTTCTTCTCACTTTATTCTTTTATCTATCTCCATTCTGTTAATGGGCAAATAATCAGAAAGTTACGTAAGCTCAGAGTATCAATTACTTAATAAAGCTTGGATCAAGAAAAGTGAAATAGATAAAATGTTACTACAAAAAAATTTACTTTTCCTTGTAATTAGCTCTGAATATATTTTGACCTGCTATTAGTTATTAAACTGTAAGGTTTATAGAATTAGCTATTTTATTTATTAACTATGCTACTATATTATGTCTGAAAATTATCCATATTTAGAATTTTTAAAGACAGTGGACACATCATACTGAAACATCTTCTATTTCTAGAAGACCAGTGAAACCATCCTCAGCAGTAGCAGTGTCTTAGGACATTCAGTACCTGGAGTGGAAGCAGAATAAACACAATTTTATCCTTCATCCTTTTTTCTCCTCTCTACTCTACAATGACACACCTCTGCTCTCTCAGTTGACTGCTCTCTGTTGTTATAAGAGAAATTAATACTCAGTGCCCATGAGACACATGATTCCAAACTGTTTGGTAACCAAATTAGTGGTGCCAAGTAATACGATGCAAGTCTATGTAATCAAACTATGATTTGGTGCATTTTAAAATGCAACCACATCTACCCTCAAGCTCATTACTAATCATAAAAGGAAATAAACTTCCTAAAGGGAAGCAAACAAGTTGTATCATTAGTAATTTATGTTGGCTTCTTTGGATGGCTCTTACAGCTCTCAATTTTTCTAATCATCTCTTAGCTCAAAACATATTCACTGATACACACACTGATGATGCAGATTATGGCATATTATCTCTTCCTCTGCCACTTTCATTTTTAAAAGATGATCTGTATTTGTTTAAGACATTCTCTCAATATAGTTATTGGATCTGCAAAGAAAAAAATTAGAATAACTCTAAGTTTCCTCCTAGCTCTCAGCTGCAAGTGTTAAGTAAGTAGTGGCAATTGATAGTATGCAAAATAGCATTTCTTCCCATTCATTCATATCAGCTATTAGAAGGAAAAATCCATACTATTCTATCTCAAAGATTTTACATAAGCTTTGAAGTGTGTAGATGTTCAGCATCAGAGAGCAAAGCTTGGTAATCCACCTACTTATAATTTCATGTTTTCCTTTATTGTGAAGAAGATAAAAAGAGATCATGTTCGTGAAACTAGAACACCACATTGATTTTTGTATCAGGCCTATGTGGTGAAGGACAAAAAGTCAAAGTTTGTTTTGTAAGTGTAAATAACATATACTTCCTATATTGAATCTCTTTGGGATTTATACCTAGGGCATTTCCAAATACTTTTGTTCTCAAGATTATTACCTTAGGTGGAGATTAAGAGGAAAATAATGAACTTGTTGAACTAAGAAAAATCTACTTTGTTTCCAGGACACATATCTGAAAAGAAGTTAGTGCTAATCGACAAGTATTCTAAAGACAAAGTCTTATATTGCAGATATGGGGCAAACCAAGGTTCATATGAAGAGCTAAAGCATTCACCTGCTAAGGTACAAAATATATTCAGAAAATTAAAACTCTGTTGACTAAAATCCACATTACAATTGAATCTTATCCTGATATTACTGTTTTCAATCTGATTGGTTTATGCTAATTTTAAGAATAAATTGTCATCCTAAATTAACCAATTTCACTGTTATTTTGCTTAGGTATAATCTTTATGGAAATAATTAATGGAAATCAACAAAACATCATAATCTTTGATCTGTTCTTCAAATAGATAAACATTCTTTATTTAGAATAGTCATAGGTCCTGCAGCATAAATTCAAAAGCTTAGAACCATAAGGAAAGCAAATGTTCAATAACAGGGAATAGTTACATCAATAATATTTAAGGTATATGAATTTTATAGAACAGTGTATGGTAATCCAAAATATTTTATAAAGGTAATATGAAAACAGACTATGCTTTAATATATTAAATAATAAATTACAGAACATTGTATATATCTCAGAATTAGAAATACATAAAGTATATACGTGTATGAGCAAAAACTAGGTGTGACTATACAAAAATGAAAATAACTGCCATTAGGGATTATAC
The DNA here is from genome assembly GCF_021613505.1 of Equus quagga. Lineage (NCBI taxonomy): Eukaryota > Metazoa > Chordata > Mammalia > Perissodactyla > Equidae > Equus > Equus quagga. The sequence continues at coordinate 112,136,741 of NC_060267.1, forward strand.
TCAGTTTCTTTGCTAAATTATTAAATCCTGTTTTTAAAAATTAGCCAATTTAAGAATTTAACTATAACATAAAATGTAAGTATATAAAACAGCAGTTATGAAAATTAACAAGGGCAATAGCTTCAAATCTAAACCAGTTTTTAAGCTTTAATATAATTTATAGAGAAGTTATTACACTATATTTTTGTGAACAGATTAACAGTTTTTAATTTGGGGAATAACTATATACTAAAACTATTAGAAATAACATAGAAACATACTTATTGACACAGAAAAATATCCAAAATGTATTGATAAGTACATCAAGCATAGCTTATACAATACTGGGGAGAGAGATTAACCCCATAGTTTACAGTATTAGTTTACTAGAGTTACCGTAACAAAGTACCACAAACCAGTTGTTTAAACAAGAGAAAGTTATTGTCTCATGGTTCAGGATGCTCAAGTCTGAGATCAAGGTGTCGGCAGGGCCACACGTTCTCTGAAGGCACCAAGGAGGGATCTGTTCCACGCCTCTCCCCTGGCTTCTGGTAGTTCCTTGGCTTGCGGCAGCATACCTCCAATCTTCACATGGCATCCTCCCTGTGTGTCTACTTGTGTCCGAATTTCTTCTTTTTATAAGGGCATCAGTCATATTGGATTAGGGGCCCACTCTATTCCACTATGACATCATCTTACCTCATTATAACCACAACAACCCTACTTCCAAATAAAGTCACATTCTGATGTTTCAGGGGTTAGGACTTCAAATTACGAATTTTGAGGGGACATAATTCAGTTCACAACATTTACTTATGGAGAGAGTATGAAGAGAAGTAAGGGACTTTCATTTTACTACCTGGAGGAATGCTGTTGGAGACGCATTCTCAATTCCTTTCTGCTTAGCTCTCTCACTTCTATAGGAGGAGAAGAACCTTAGGTGAATAGTGAGCTCAGGACAAGAACACTAAGTATGCCCTTTCTGACTCTTTCTTTCAACTGGTCTGTTCTCAGGTCCCTTGGGTTCTTTCCTCTGAGGTAAAAATATGCCATGAATGAATCAGTGAATGAATAAATGAATGAAAGAAAAAAATACACAAACAAGTCCCAAGTGGTAAAGTATATGCCAGAAAATTAACTATATTTAATCTGGGTGATGGCAATACTTGTGATTATTTATTTTTGTTTATTTGTACTATTTATAATACATCTCGTATAATTTTAAGTTAGAAAGCTAGAAGCAGCTTCCCCCTCCACACATATATGTACACTATATATATATAACAGGTAATAATTATAACTAGCATCTATTTGGTACTTACTTTGTAGCACACAGTTTTATAAACGATTTATATGAGCAATATTTACGATGGGTGGACGTGTCGATTGATGGGTAAATGGATGGATGGATGGTAATTATAACTCATCCTTTTAAACATTCTCATTTTCTCAGTCCTGAAACCACAGCACTTCCCAAATTTCAGGGGTAGCTGGTGGTAAGGATGAATCTGATATCCTAGGTCATGAGGTATCAGATTCCCCTAGAAATGTCTTAGTCTGTTTCAAGCAGCCACCCTTGGCAAATAATTTGGACAGTAAACACTTTCATCAGATATAAGCTAGATCCTTACATCCAGAGAGAAACTTGAGGTAAGAAGGAGATGAACAAGCAGATCTGAATAGCTACCATTTAAAAAGTAGCCAAAAACCATCCTGGTGACCAATGGGGAAATGACAGATATAGATCTCTCATAAGTGCAAGGAGCTTGAGTACTCTGTATCCTTAAATCATGGGATCTATATCCTGATATTATCCTTCAGATTTCCTAGGTACTATCTCAGATCTACCAACTTTAGTTGTCTACACCTACTGTCCTAATGGATTCAAAAGGACCTCTGTGACTCAAGCAATTATATGTCTTTAAGACAGTATTCCAGATGTCTGCATGACCTTGATACCAGTACCAATATAGAACATAGGAATGTGCAGTGAACAGTTTTTGTATTCCCCCTACAGAATGTATGTGTGTAAAACACAATTCTCCCCCCAAATTTAGAAATCCATCACATCTTTCCATACACTATAGTACCACACAATACACTCTCCAGTTGGTTGATAGGATTTAATTCTGTTCTACTCACTTACTCTGCACAGTAACCACATATGGCACTTCTTTTTACACATTAGAAAACTGAAGTACAGAGGTTAAGTAACTTACTCAAGGTCACATTGGCCAGACACTAGAGCAAATATCTGAACTATTGTAGTAGGATTCTAGAGCTCAGACTCTTCAAAATTATGTTCCACAATATCTACTTACATGATATCAAATGGTTCACTTCTGAGACAGAGAAAGAACAGAGCTATTTTCACTGACCTAGAAAAATTGCTAGGCTTTGATATATTAAAAATATATTCATTTAAGATTATTCTGGGCTGAAACTCAGTGTACTACTTTGATTTGACCTCACCTCAGTGGGGTCAACTCTTTTTATGAGATGTATTTGAGAACACTAATTTAATATTTTTAGCATATGACATTGATTTTCAGGTCAAGCTCTTTAAAAATAGTAAACTAAATAAACATTGGTCTCAGCTTATGAAATCAAATATCACTACCAGCCATTGAGGAAGTACGATAATGATTTTAGCTCTATGAATCTGTATCAGCCTAAAAGCAGTAGGATTAAGCTTAAAAATAGGAATGAAGGAAGGTATTTGAGTAAACTTTCCACCCCATTGAATTTTGTAGATCTGAAATTTACCCATAGATCTAGATGGTGTTTAAAAGATTCCCTGATAAATAAATGTCGTCTTTGAGTTATATGGTGGTAGATGTAGGTGTGAACTGCTTCGTCCTTAAATCTCTGCCTATGTGAGAGTCCTCTGGAAAGTTCTCCAAAGAGAATGAAGTTTCAAGTGCCAGCTGCTGGCATTCAGTCTTTCATCTATTGCTTTTCTTTGTGACATAGAAAATTTACTCATTGTTCTTGTTTGGCACTGTTAGCAAAATAGTGGGCTTTCTCTTTGAATCAGTCTTCAAAAACATGGCCTTAGGAAAGTGGAGGATTTCTTCATTCTACCAGGATATCAAATAATTCCAGTTTAGCCCTTTCTTAGATCACTTTCAAAAATTCTGAAAGTATGTTAATAAAAGACATATTTTTAATTCAACCTATTTTGAGAGAGTCTCCTGAATATATATGGACATACAATATAGAGGCTTTCACCTCTCATTCAAATGTTCGAAAACTTAATAGAAGGAACGATATCTAAACATAAAACAACCAAATCTTAGAGATTTCCTTTTTGAATTCTAACATAGGGGAGCGGGACTCCTCTTAATAACAACATTGAGTAGAAGATTTGAACATAGGAGTCTCTGCAGTAAAGGGGGGCAGTCCAATCAAAGCATGAATTGGAATGAGACATAATTACTAAGTACTGCCAACGAGTAGCAAATAACTGTCTGGAGAGACAAGGGGATGTCTGTGGCTTCACATGATAGTCTGAATAGCATCCTAGTAATGGGTGAGAAAGAAAAACGAAAACATGAAAGTACGTTGATTGTTTTAGAAAGAGCACAGAAAAAGCCTATGATCGAATAACAGATCATTCAAAACTGGAATCTAGAAGTGAGGGGAGATATAAGGAAGAGACATATATTGGGAAACGGTAAAAGCAGAAGTTTCTGAATCAGAAACCAATAGCTTTAAAAAGAACAGAGGGCAGAATTAAAAATGAAAGACAAAAGTATCAACTGTGAGAAAAGATGTGCCATCAGGAATACTAATAAAGTTGCCCTTTTTTGTTGAAGTTCAAAATAGAAAAGCATCTTTGGGAAACTAGCTCTCAGAAAGACACACTGACAAAATTATCTTTAAATAATGGGCAGGTATTCCTATTTAATGCAATCTTCAAGAAGAGACATAAGAAATACCCAGATCCAACTCATATTATTATATAGATAAGGTATTTTACAAGTTAGGTAAGGCTAGGAAACTTTACCTTGCTTAAAAAAATAGAATAAGCTGAAGTATGAAGATCCCCATCCATGTCCCCAATACTGTTTTCCATTTAAGATATCTAAATCTTTATTTATATACATGTCCACACAATGACCTAATCCTACCCCCATAAAATTCTAAATATGTTTCTAGAAGGAGATGACCAAAAAAAAAAAGGAAAAGAAAAGAAAGTATTTCCTCACTTAGTATCAGTCCTAAAGAGTAAAATGGCAGCTTTTAACAAATATTTCTAAGATGACAAGACAGAGAGCAAAAAAGGAGGACAGTGTAACCAATTAAAACTTTAGAGGCCATTTAGACAAAAAGTTGAAACAAGGCTCTGAGGTCATGGCTTTCAGTGGCAGAACAGCGCCAAGGGACTGGTAATGACCAGAAGGAATCCAGAGTTCACATCAACAAAGCGTGGTTAAGATGTCTGGTCAACAGTTTCTTAGAAAAAGTAGCAGTCCCTACCTAGTACACCCACACTGCAGCCAGAAGCAGCCTCATTCTAAAGGAATGCCAGAAATAAAACAAATCTTAAGATTAAGAAACGCTAACTTCTCCATTTTCTGAGAAAGAAATCAAAGTCTAAGACAGTTAATGTCACATGGCCAAGGTCACAAAGAAAGTCAACAGTGGAAACAGGTCTCAAAACTTAGAAGTTTGTACAGTGATTATACAAACCAATTATCAAAGATGATGCTGGTTTCTTATATTCTGCCCTATTAGCATGTTGAGTACACTTGTAAGACCAGGAGCCCTCCTTGTTTTCAGAACAATATGATCTCATTTCCCACAGCTCTTCTCATTACGGGTATGCATATTTATGCAAAAAGTAAAGGAAACAAACTTCAGAAGTATTTTCTCTATCAAAATAGAAAGGAGTCGCTTATAAAAGTAACAGAGAAAGAGTATCAAGACTGCTATAGTTACTCTTTTAAGAAAGTAAACATCTATTGTTTTGCAATGAATACTTAACTCTGATTTCCACTTATGTTTTGGTAAATCAAGTAATTTGTAAATGGAATATATTTAGGCTTGGATTCTTTTTCTCCTGGTTACCAATGTACAAAGTAAGAAGTTTTAAAATTAGTTGCTTTTATAAAACTATACTTTCCCCATTAGTCAACTTCTGTTTTGACAAAAGTTATTTTTAAAAATAAAGATTCTTAAAAAATAACAATAAAAATATAGATGCTAGAAATGACTACTACTTTGATATTTTCTCTCTAGTATGAACATTTTGGCCAAATGAAGAACTTATCTGTTTAACTTGTCACAAAACGTAGGAGCAACCAACTGACAAAATGGAGAAAAAACAGCCTCTTTTATTTCTCTTAACTCTCAATATATTATCTTCCAACAGAGGATTTGCAAATATGTGTAACTAAATTGGTCATAAGAATACCGGTCATTGAAACTAAAGATGTAAAAAAGTCCACATGAGTTAACAAGTCAATAACTCTCAAAATATGGCTTTTGGTACATTTAGTAAGAGTACAATGCAAAACGTTCTCATTCTCCAGTTTTGTATCTCTGGCTCAGTTTTAATTCTTCAATTCACAGAAAGCTGATATGTCTCTTAGAAGATCAAGTGTTAGAGCAAACAGTGCCACAGGTTATTTCTGGTGGATGTCAGGGACATCACATGAATTCTCATTATGAATATCAAGACAGATTTTTACTTGAGTCTGAATTTGTAAAATTGCATGTATTAGCCTCTCTAGGGCATTCATGACCAATAATATGGGCGAGATAATTCCACTCATGAGATTGAATCTTCACATCTAGAGAGAATACAAAAAGGATCAAAAAAAAGTCAGAAATCTCACTAGAAGAGTCAGGAGAATGTCAACATTTTCTTTTTAATTGAATGAGAGAGCTAACATCTGGAAAGTAAAAGGATAGTCAACAGTAAGTCATTATAGTATCCTCAAATTCGGGGCAAGGTACAAATGTGAAAGGGTAGAACATTATTTAAGTAGTGTAGTACTTAACTGAAAACAAGCTATGGGTAACAGCTTAGATCCCTATACTGCCTCCCAGGTTGGAGTGATGGAGGGACAAAGGAAACGGAGAATATACTCTATTTGTTCCCTCTAGACTGCTACTTCAGGATTCCTGATTATTCCCAAACAAAACTGAGCAAAACATGCCTCTCCCTATTCAGCCTTACCCACCTGAGCTCTTCCTCTTGCTTTCTTTCTCTGCTCCAGATGGGCCAAGGTGAAGGGAAAACACCCTGAAGGCAAGAACTCCTCTCCTTTACTGGTCTACATAAGAAGAGGTAGAATCTCAAGACCCGCTACTGTTTCCAAATGACAAATAACAATACTAATAGGTGACAGGGTTCAGCTTAAAGGCATCAACCATATTTTTACTCCTTAAGAGATTCATTTTCCTAGACTTGGTAGCCATTTTGCATATCTCTAATCACTTCTGTTAGTAAAGATAATCCATTTCTGTTTGAGTCATCCATGAAGAAGGCACAATTTTAATTGCCATATTAGCATAGCTTAAAAACAAATTAAAAGATCAGGGAATTTTTAACACATGGTAGAAACAACTAAAAACATCACTATGAATTATTTCCTTTTATTCCCAAATTTTAAAGAAGATTATTCCCAGATTATTTCAGGGGGTGAAGCTTGGAGTAACTCCTATTTCTTGGAACACACAATACACTCTTTAAAGAATATTTTCTCAAGGAAAAAAAAAACCTGTCTAAACAATTATCTCTAAATTACAAAAGGAAAATGTAAATAACACTTACAGGATAATCCTAATATGTAAAAACTAAACCACGGGAAAATTTGAAGCCAAGTCCCAATCAGGGTGGTTTGAAGAAATAAACAGAATATGTCCATGAAATTAAAAGTACATTGACAAGGTATTACATTTGGCAGGCAGTGATTGAGCAGGATTTTATTTACTTATTTTGGATGAATTCTAAGCCAATGCCTATCGTGATGAAAATGCTGATGTGGCAGCAACAAACTTGGAAAGAGAAGCCCCTGCTGCTCTCACACTGTTGGATTTAATACAAGCTTTCTGAGAATCTACACTGGTGACAGCATAAGGTAATGATTCCACTGCCAGGGTAGAAGCATGATGATACAGCCCAGACAAGCACCTGAGGAAAATTTAAAGCACAGCATCTCCACTTTTCACTGTTGACTGATGAAAACATATCAACTGTAAATAGGTCTTCTACTGCATTGGGGCCAATGAAGAAGCACCCTAACTGGAATCAAATCAGCTGCTGTTAAAGGACTAGGATATGAAGATATTCTAGTATTGCAGATTGCCAATGATGCCATCATCGTGATCAACATCACGATCTTCATGTGGTGGTTATCATCACCAAGTCACCCAAACAAGAGTCAATACAACTGATCTAGCTAACAAGATATGACCAAATTAGCTCCTGCAATGATCAACATATCTGTGCAAGAAGGCAGGTCCTTTAGGACATTTTATAGACCAGAAGAGGTGAATGTCTGAGAAAACAATGGCCTCAACTAAGCAGTGTGAAGCCCTCTTGCCACAGGGGGTCCATGAGTGCAGCTTCTGGGACTTTTTCTTGTTTTCATATGTATTTTATATGCCTGTGATGTTTCATCATTGCATACCCTGGGAAGTCTGTTTTTTTAAAGGTACTCAAATATGTCTCAATTTTAATAAGAGCTTCTACACACACATTTATTTGCCACTGAAAACTGAAGTAGCACAACAAAAAAATTTTATTGCAATTCAAATGTTTGAAAAACTAGAAAACTTAATGTATCCTGTCCTAATTATGTTTTAGCCAAACCACCCAATGTTTTAAAATATCTCCTCTCATGTTGATTTCCTGAGAGATAGGTTATGCCATTTTATTGTATTTGTTGACTATATATATGTAGGCAATATATGTAATATAATTACAAAATACATCTATATTATATATTTTCTACTCTATGTAAATATCCAAATCAATAAACAGCTTATGATACTCAAGATGGGAACAAATTACCAAATTATAGATTAAGTGTAGACTCTTAGAGTTTTTTTTAAAGGTTAATATTGAAAGAAATCTTGGTTCAGATTCTACCAGAGAAGTGACAATATTTACCCAAGTAACACAGGTGCTTTATGGCAGAGACTTCACCACCACCTAGGTCTTTCATTAATTTACCATGCTATCTTGCTCATAGAAATGTTTTGGGAAAATTATGTTTGAAATTGGTCAATAAGGTACTACAATCTCAGACAAATCAGTTTTGGTTTCACTCAGTTTGAATTATACTCCTGTCATAGCATGGTTCTATTAATATAAGTGCTGTTTGGTGTTTGTTAGTTTTAATGGGAGTGATTTGATCTCTAACGTATATTAGGTTCATTTTATAGGTCGATGGAACAAGTGGCCATCCATGTAGCATAACATGGGTGATATCCCAGTATTTGCGAGCAAGCCTGACAGGCAACAGTTGAGAACAAAAAATGAACACTTGAAAGTATACTGATTGTTTTAGGAAGAGCACAGAAAAAGTTCATGTTCAAATAAAAGAGAATTCAAAGCTGAAACCTAGAAGTGAGGTAGATACCAGGAAAAGACATATTTGGAAAAAGAAGAAGAGCAGGATTTCTTGCATCAGAAAGAGATAGCTTTAGAAAGAACTGAAGGTAGAATTAAAAGGGGAGGACAAACTATCCAACTGTGAGGGAAGATATGCCATCAGGAATACTAATAAAGTTGCTCTTTTTGTTGAAGTTCAAGATGGAAAAGAATCTTTTGGGCAACTAGCCCTTAGGAAGACACACTAATAAAACTCATCTTTATAAATTTGACAGCTATTCTGATTTCAAATAATTCTCAAAAAGAGAGCCAGAAAGGACATAAAAAGGATCCAACTCTTCATTATACAGACAAGGTATTTTACAGATGAGGCAAGGCTTGGAGAGTTTACATTACTTGCAGATAGAATAAACTGAGGTATGAAGATCCTCATCTCCTCAACACTGTTTTCCATTTAAGATACCTAAATCTTTGTTTAAACACATGTCCACACAATGACTTAATCGTACCCCCATCAAATTCTAAATATGCTTCTATAAGAAGATGAGCAAAAAAAAAAAAAATAAGAAAGTTTGCCCTCATTTAGTCCTAAAGAGTAAAATGGAAGCTTTTAACAAACACATCTAAGGGAGAAAAACGAGGTCAGTGTAACCATTTAAAACTTCAGAAGACACTTAGACGAAAAGTTGAAAAAAGGCCAAGGCTCAGGGGTCATGGTTCTCAGTTGCAAAACAGTGCCAAGGGACTTGTACTGACCAGAAGGAATCCAGAGTTCACATCAACAATGCATGGCTAGGATGTCTGCTCAACAGTTTCCTAGAAAAAGCACCAAACCCTACTACACCCATACTGTAACTCGAAGCAGCCTCGTTCTAAAGGAATGCCAGAACTGGAACAAATTTTAAGATTAAGCAAGCCTAACTCCTCTATTTTCTGAGAAAGAAACCAAAGTCTAGGACAGTTAATGTCATATGGCCAAGGTCACAAAGAAAGTCCACAGTTGAAACTGGTTTCAAAACCTAGAGGTCTGCGGGGCCGGGCCTGGTGGCGCAGCGGTTAAGTGCACATGTTCCGCTTCTCAGCAGCCTGGGGTTCACTGGTTTGGATCCTGGGTGCGGATGTGGCACCACTTGGTACACCATGCTGTGGCAGGCATCCCACATATAAACTAGAGGAAGATGGGCAGGGATGTTAGCTCAGGGCCAGGCTTCCTCAGCAGAAAAGAGGAGGACTGGCAGTAGTTAGCTCAGGGCTAATCTTCCTCGGGAAAAAAACCTAGAGGTCTGACGGTGATCATACAAACCAACTATCAAGGATGATATTGTTTTTTCATATTCTGTCCTGTTAGTATGTTCAGTATACTTGTAAGACCCTAAGTTCCACCCTTTTTTCAGAACAATATGATCTCCTTTCCCATCGTCCCTCCCTCTCCCTCCCATTATGGATATATTCATATTTATGCAAATATTAAAGAAAACAAACTTCAAAGGGATGAATATTTTCTCTATCAAAATACAAAAGCACAGCTGATAAATATAATAGACAAAGAATATAAAGACTGTTGTAGTTAATCTTTTAAGAAAGTGAAAAAGTATTGTTTTGCAATGAATAATTACTCTGATTTCTACTTGTATTTTGCTAAATCAAGTTTGTTAAAGAATAGAACATAATTATGCTTGGATTTCTTTTCTCCTAGTTACCAATGTATAAAGGAATAAGTTTTAAAATTAATCGTTTTTATAAAACTATTTTCTCCATTAGTCAACTTCTACTTTGACGACTTTGATTTTTAAAAATACAGATGCTAGAAATGGCTCCTACTTGGTATTTCCAAGTATGAAAATTTTCGCCATATAAAGGATTTGTCTTTTAAACTTGTCAAGATCTAGAGAAACTATCTGATATACTGCAGAAATACCAGCTTCTTTTACTTCTCCTAACTCTAATAATTATAAGAACTACTGGAACAGAGTTTTCTCAGTCTCTCTAAGAATAAGTTTTGATAGAGAACTAAGAAAGTGGTGGGAAAGGAGAGAGAGGAGAGGGGAGAAGGGCATGGGAGCTGGGTAAAGAAAAAAACCATAACTCCAAGCATGAGTAAAATTTTCCAAAGGTGTTAGGTGAGAGCATAAATGAAAAACTCACTAAAAACAAACCATATATACTGTACAGTTTTGTCTTGTGCTGGCATTGATTCTTAGCTGACATACTTGCCTTGCAAGACATGCTATAAGAGAGCTGTCCTAAGACCATTATTTGGAGTAGCAACAGGGGTGGGCGGTATAATGTTAATTTCTATTTCCACATGACAATGTATATATATTTCATCACTGCTAAAAATAAAAACAAATGATATTGCGCAGCTATTTCCTTCATTCCTCAGTTTACCTGCCATATTCATCTCTGAATATATATTTTCACTCCTTTTAGAGAGATGGTACTTGATACTGATTGTGTTCCAGATCATGTAGTTGTTAGCAATAATACTTATTAAATGGAAAACCTTGGCCACTCCAAAATGAAAAGTAAATAAAACATTAGTGACAAGTTTCTGCAAAATGTAAACTAGTGCATATTTGTGCTTGATGTTCAACAACGTTACAATGACATAATGTACAATAAAGACACGCCAATAACTTGTATTTTATTGATTGACTGAAGTATAGTTGACATACAATCTTATATTAGTTTCAGGTAAACAACATAGTAATTTGACATTTATTACATTACAAAATGATCACCCTGATAAAACTAGTTACTATCTGTCATCATACAAAGTTATTACAATATTGTTGACTATATTTCCTATATTGTACATTACATCCCCATAATAACGTGTATTTTAAATAAAATACTTGCATGATTGATTTTGAAGCACATTAAATGAAGCTTACATCCATGTCTTTTACAGACATATACAAAATTTAAAATGTCTTTGACTAAGAATCTGCTGCCAATATTCAATTCACTATATAATATTCAGTCCATTGCTTTTTTTGCACTGTCTTTCATCATTCAGGTCAAGGAGGATAATTTTTGTGGAATTGTCTTATCTTTATTTTTTCCTTTCAGAGCACTAACATGTTTATATCCTTCCTCTAACCTATTTTCAATTGGAAAAAGAAAAGGCAGTCCCAATAGAATACTTGCAAAACATCAAATACACCGGAGTGGTAATCAAATGCAATCCAAACAGCCTTCCAGGGTGCACACTGCATGAATAATATCACTATCCCCAGTGCATTCAGTCAGCCTCCTCTCTAATAGGTGTTCTGATCCAGCTCTTCATATTCAATGATACACAGTAAAGATCTAATTCCAATATGGGCATGCTCTGTGTTTTATGATCTCAATTGGCAGTTTCAAGGATGAGAAAATATAAGCTTGATACTTTTACATCTGCAGCTTTGGATTTTACAGACTGGTTGACAAGCTCACCCACAGTTTCCTTTCTTGCCATGCAAATATTTTAAGGCTCCAAAAAGCTTAGCTTGGATTCAATTAGATTTTTTTTTTCAAGTGCTAACTAAACTAGTTTGTAAATATCCCATATCCAAGTTGCATGTATCTTGCATTTAATAAGTAGAAAGAACACATTCTTTGTTTCACTTTTCACAGACAATCCTAATTTCCTGTCTTGTATTCAAATCCTTCATCCTTGGATGGTGTGCCACTATTCACTGTGGAGGAAAAGGACTAAGCTATTTAGGAATATTTATTTTCTAGACACCAAAAAATTGGAGAGACAGTTTATTTGTTTAATGAGTAAAGCTATTCAATGAGAAGCATTTTCTTTTATGGCTTTTAACATATTCCCTTTAAGAAAATTCACTGTATTTCAGGGTTGGTGAAATTTAAACATATTGGTTAAAAATCTTCAGTTCACATCCAACAATGCCCCTCCTAAGTATATGTGCACACAAAAACTGTACATGAATGTTCACAGGGGCATTGGCTATAACAGCCAAAAGATGAAAACAACCCAAATGTCCATTAACTGAAGAATGGATAAATAAAATGTGGTATATCTATACAGTGGACTATTTTTTGGCAATAAAAAAGAATGAAGTACAGATATGTGCTACAACATGGATAAACTTGAAATCATGAAGCCAAGTGAAAGAAGCCAGCCACAAATGATCGTATAGTGTATAATTCCATTTATATCAAATATCCAAGATAGGCAAATCCATAAAAGAAAGTTTTCACAGGGCTAGGGGAGGGTTTAGGAGAAATGAGTGACTGCTAATAGGTACTGTTAAAAGATTCTTTTTGGGATGATGAATATATTCTAAAATTGATTGTGGTGATAGTTGCACAACTCTGTGAATATACTGAAAATACTGAATTGTACTTTTTAAATGTGTTAATTACATGGATTATGAATGAATAAATCAATAAAGCTCTTCAATAGTTAGTCAAAACTTTTCTTTTCTTCATTTTCACAATCTTTTCAACAAAGCCACACATTCACAATGGACTTTGTGATAGAAATCTCCTTTTAAAATAGAAAAATGATGATTTTTAAATTCATAAAACAAAAATTGTTTGATGAAAATTGAAAAAGGCCGTCTTTCATCTTGATTTTTAAGTACCCAGAAGACTACCTAAAATATCCGCTGATTTTCTGAGGATTCTGGGTAAAATAAAGCTAAGCAGACCTACACTGGGAATGATAGTTGCACCTATTGGAGAGAATCTTCGTGCTATTGTTTGCTCTCTGTTGCCTTCCTGATCCGAAAACCTCTTAATACTGACTCTGGATTTTATTACAGGGGTAAGCTTTTGTAAGTTCAAAGCCAAGGTCATGTCCTTTCAGCTCAAATCCAGTCTTGAGGCATAAATCTTTCAGAAAAGATCCTTCCACACTTACATCACAAAGACTCTGACACATGTCACAATGAAGCAACTTTCATTAAGTTGCAGCAATGAATGTCCCTTCATTTGACGGACTCTGAAAAATTGCTCTATCTTTCCCTATTCCCATGACAGCTGTCATCACATCACAAATGGAGAAAAGTTTAAAGAAAGAAAGGCCTTTCAGTTTCCTGACAGTTGTCACCACTAGCAGCAACATAATACACAATGTTACCAAGGGGAAATAAACACTGTGTAGGAAACTAGAGAATGCACAAATTAGAAAAATTCACATTTCATTTTCATAAATCACAGAATAAAAGAGAAACAAACAAACAATAGCATCATTCATAATATGCCAGAATTTTCCATATGGAGTATATCTGTCCTGTCTCCAGTATACATCTCAATTCCTATGATTCTGGAGAAAGAATCTATCCTGGCTAAAACATTCAAAATCTTTTACTTCACCTGTCTTTAAATAACTAACCACAAGACTCAGGTGTCAGGCAAAGATGTATCAGATCCTTTTAGGACAGAAGGCAAAGATTTAGGGCATAAAGCAGTGTAATATAAAATGAGACACTTTTAACTTTTAACTTGACAGGCTGATAGAATTGTTGATGTAGTACATTTTATTTTCTGATCTGAAATAACAATACAGTATGAAAAAAGTGAAAAAAGATGCCCAAGAAAGAACTCCTTCATTATAAAATTCACTGTGGGCTGAAGAAGAAATTCAAATTGATCCTTACTCTTATTACTCAAATGGGATGCAGACCCTGAACACTGACATCATCTGGGAGCTAATTACAAATTCAGAATCTCAAGCCTCGTTCCAGTCTTACTGAATCAGAATCTGCATTTTCATACATTAATATTTGAGAAGCACTGTCCATACCATTTTTCCACTAGTGTCACTATCCATTGTTTGGACTCTTGGGCCATTGAAATAATACATTTCTTATTATTAACAGCTATTAAGCAATATTAACATGAGAAAAGAAATGTGATACAACACAATACATACTGTATTTCTAAATTAATTAAAAATTCAAAACATCAGATTTCTCACGTGAGAACTATGCTAAAGCCTTACTATTGATGTTAGATTAAGAGATACTCTAAATCAATCAATCTTTAAGACTACATCATTTGTCAGCATCTCTGTGGAAAATGCAACAACTTCATTAATACTAGTATAGATTTTTAACTTTAAAATACTACATCAATTTGATGTTGAAGTCTGCTATGACTTTGCATAAGAAGGTGGTGTTTCTCGACTATGAAAAGCAAGGAGCTTTCATTGTGCTGGTAGGTAAGGTAGTATACTTTGAATTGGCCAGTGAGGTACTTCATGTATATATAATAGCTGCTTAGGCAGGCCACATGCATACCAAATCCAATGATGTCAGTAGAGGATTTGTCTGCCTGATATTGCTGAAATAAACCCTTGAGTGCTCTGTGTTTAATTAAGGGAGCAGAGTTGGAAAGCCATAGAGCCTGTAGGCTTTGAACATTAACAATCATCCCTCTCATCATTTCCTAGGATCACAAGGAGTCAGGACCACTTTACCAAAGCTCAGAGCCAACTCTCTGTGGTGAGAGGCACTACCAGTTTTGTGCCTCTGAAAAAATGATATCAGACAACCACACAATTAATCACTACAGAGTGTTCAGCCCTCAGATATCAGAAAAAAGACAAAGCTGTCATCTCCTCAGTAAATCCCTTTAAGTGGCTACTTCAAAACTTAGGTAAGCTCCTGTGTTACCAAAGGGAAGTTAGAAGGGAGAGAAAAGTCAATAGCCTTGGGAAAAGAAATTACAAGGCAGACAGACACTATATATTTTAGTACCAATTTTCTTTTTACACATTGAAATAAAATAGTCCCTAAGAGCCCCTGTGCTCTTAGTTGCAATAATGTTTATTTCCAAATTATCTTTAATACTAATAGCACTTTGCAGTTATAAAACATCTTGTTCCAAAAAGCTCAAAATGTTTCCCATATATTAATTCAACTCTACTTAATACCATATCCTAGGGAGGGATGGCTGTAACCATATCTAGGGAATAAATAGGGTTATAAATAGGTTTTGAATTAGTCCATTTGATCAACTAAAATCATTTAAGGTAGGTGGAAAGGAGAACACCTAATAAATGACTGACTCGTGAGGTAGATAGGGATCCAGCTTTGTTCATAGAAGCAAAAAGAGGGGTAGGTCTGCCTTCATAGCTTGATGGCTTAATTACAAAAACCTACTCTCAAACAAACAAAAAGTTTGCCTCAATTACTCAGCTATTTTAGGCCAATATAATTTTGGGTTCACAAAAATATCTGGAAAATTGTTTTGTTGCTCCACTTCATATGGCCTATATGGGAATCAACTTAAATACCACAGAAATACTTTCAGCTGGAAAAAAAAGCCAACAGAGCAAAAGGAAGCAGTGGCGATTCAAATGTAGAAAAGCCAGCACAGGTCCCTGGGGTGGCCCATAGAATGTGTCTTTCCCACTTTTTCACAGACATAGATCCAATCAGAATGCACATACTTTGATAAGGGCAGCGGTTTTTGGTTTGTTTTGTTCATTGCTGTATCCCTATACCCTAAAATAGGGGGAGGTAAATAGGAGACACTTAATAAATAATTTTTAGACGAATGAATGAATGTAGGCCAGCGGCCCTGAAGATGGGCCCACGTGCTGATTCTATCAGCTGCACAGGTACACAAGAAAAATGTCTATGCCTAAACATCAAAGCATTGTGCTCCTTGTTCCTTTATCAGATACAACTTCTAAAATGTCTGGTGTAAAATTAAATAGAATTTAGGCTGAGTCTTGAGGTCAAAAATAAGTGGAAATGAAACCATCTTTTCTGCCCCATTAATGCGATGAAAGTATGTGTATATTATATTTCCCCTAAATGCCTGATTAGACACACACTCAGTGACTATCTATAGAAGGTTAAAATTTTTTTTTAAAAAGGAAACAATCATCAACTTATCCGTTTCAATAGTAGTATAAATTATGTTTAGCAACTTTAGTGTCACATTTAAATAAAAATTTTACATGTTAGTAAAACCAGCAACTATATTTGTATTTGAATTTCTCAGGTACAGCAAATTATATTTATTTATTAAATTCTGTATGATTAACTTCATACTTCTATCTTTAAAATACAAGTTCTTAAATTAGACCCCTACAAATTGACAATTCATGAGACATATTAGGGTCTAAAACAAGCTTTGTGAATCCTGATGTGCTTTGCCCTATTCTCCCCTGAGCTTCCTCTCTAAAAGTACACAGAATGTATCGTTCGTGTACTTTCCACCTTTTAGGCAGAGTACGCGCCACCTCATGTTGTTAAGTTGCATGTTTTCTCCCCCATCAGTGAAAGGTCTCTCAAGTACTTTACAACAGAGGATGCAAACTATGTGAGTGTGAATTTGATAGACATCTTTAGCTTTCAATCATTTAAAAAATAAATAGCAATACTTAAAAATTGTGACATGTGGCAACGCTGAGCCTACAACCCTACATGACAACAATATTTAGGAGCGACCCTAATGTGCTATTCTGAACTGACCCTGTGGACTCCCTATTTTCTGACACTTGGTCTACCCCATTCACGAATGTTTTCAGTCTGGTTTCTACAGGACTTTGCTTTTGGGTTCTCTGCCTCTCAGTAGAGTTCTAGCATCATGAAATGCACATAAAATCTTAAAAGAAATTCAAGAGTGACTCTCTTGCCAGGGAAAGAGGAGCATATGGGGCTCTGGAAATTCTAGGCTCTATTCGTACTCATACTACGAGAAGGCCATTCTATTTTTGGTAGCCTCCAGCCCTATTAGAAGAGAGTCAAAGATAATCTGTAGATCACTTCCAGACTTAAAATTTCACGACTTCCTGTCACTATTTGCCCATTTGCTAGGCTAGTCATCCTTGGACACATAGGAAATAACCTATGACAGGGTCACTTGCCTGCCACCATCAGAAATTGTGCTACATTCGAGAATCACTTCTAAAATTGCTTATCCAATTTTCTTTTAAAAATGGTTTATCAATTTAGCTTTGTCCTAAGCAATTATATCTATAAAATAATGCATTATGTTTACTAGTTACATATTTTTTCCTTTAACATGTCCACTAAAATTATCTATCTATATACTTCCTAAAGTTATCAAACATTCCACCAGAGGTATTTGCTTCACACTTTGGGAAAAACTCCCATGTGAAGTCCAAAGTTTACTAAAACAGATACTTTAGAAGACTTATCGGAGTCTTATCCAGACTTTCAAACAGGTTTCTAACTCTACCTATCAGATTATTTTGAGGTTGAAAGCCATCATATACAAATTCAAGAATGTTTCTCAAGTGAAATATTTCAGTCTACCACTTTACATGAACATCTTGAATACTATTTGCATGTTATGAAAATGATTTGAAAAAAATACCAAAGTAACCAACGTATCATGCAGTTACAGTCTTGGTGAACATTAAAGATTTGCAAAGATTTTAGCTCAGATGTGTACACACACACACACACACACACACACACACAGAGAAATGCATGCATGCACACACACACACACCAGTTAGCCTAAGAAACTGTTCTTCTCCTAATAATTTAGGTAAAAAAGTTTAAAAGTAAAGTCATTTTTAAAGCTTTCACATCTCTTAAATGTACTCACATGCCACATAAGGTACTTTCAACAAGAAATACAATACTACAAGAGAGGTTAACAACAGTAATCAGCTGAATACCCTTGCGGATTCCTGTGGGGAGAGGTAGAGAGGGGACTCCGGGGAAGGACTGTGTCAGTCTAAATCTGCTACTATTCTTCTCTCAAAGCACACAGCCAGACAGCTGGATGGGAGGAAGAGTCACATACCTTAAATTACCAGATTCACACGCAACACATACGCCATAAAGATGCCAGAGACCATGTTTGAACACATGATTTGTTCTCTTCTGGGAGATGGTGGTTGTTTCCCACCCTGGTGTCAAGCATTATGCCTGTGTGTGAGCAGTTCCAGCAATCTGAAAGGCGCACAAATGCATTGCATTCTAAACAGCTTGGCAGCAATTTCTTGCAAATGACCGTGTATAAGAGGCTCATGTCCAGGAGACAAGGGCATTTATCTGAACGTTTGGGAGACTGAAACATACTACTCTGCATACGAAGCTTGGTGGAGGAAAAGTGAAGAGAAATGACTTCAAGAAGTCATTCAGTATCGTGGTGTATTATACCCAGCAATAACTTTAAATTTACTTCCTGGGCAGTTGAAGTGATTTAATAAAATCAGCCTCCTGGGACTCAGTCATGCCACCCATCTCCTGGGACTATTTGGGATAATACAGATAAATGGTGTATGGGTGTGTATTTGTGGGAGCAGATCAGAAACACGAAAATTGGGAGAAGGATCAAGACCATTCACTAGCAACCTGTATAAACAGCTACATAATTTCCATATATACTTGTTTACCAACATCTACCATACTAAACATATTATCCATATACACTATTGCAGAAATCATCATTAAAATAAGAAAATGTACTTCTGGTGCCATAATGCCCACTTCATTTAAGATAATTATATTTCAAAGCTTAGTGGGGCACAGTCAAGAACCAAATCATTCCTTTTTCCATGTATCTCTTCATTGATTTAAATTTCTTAATCATTAGCCCAGTAACTTAGCAATATGCATGCCTACTACTTTGGAATTAGTTCCAGTCCCCTTACACTTGATGTATTTCACTCCCTCATAGAGTTTTTCTTTGTAGCATGAAGCCACATCCCTTTCAACCACAATACCCTCAATTCCTCTACTTCCTTATTTACTTTTTTTTTTTTTTTTTGCAGGGCACTCAAATTTCTATCCCTTGATATAGGGTTTGCTTCTGGCAAGCCTTAAATCTGTCTCCTTTAGTCCCCTTTGCCAACTGCCTGGCTCAGTCAGCTTCTCTAAATTCTGTCACATCCTCAGAATCTGTAACTCTGCATTTTATATCTAACCATAGAAATACTTTATTCCTTTGCAGCTCCTTCTGATGTGCCCCTTTCAATCTTAAATCATCCTGTTCCTTCCTTGAAACAACACAGAAATTTCACGCTAATATGCAGAAAGACTCTCATTCCAACTTTGGAATATAGGTGAAGGCATGTGAAACCACATACAGAACCTAAAGCTGTATCTAAGTCTAATTTACAACTTTACCTTTTTAACTACACAATAAAACAGTCTGATAAACCACTGGAGCTATTAGCTAAGTGTTTTTGAATTGAACAACTCAAGTCATTAGACGCACTGGTTTAAAACCAAAAGCAGTGCCCCTAAAGCTGCCTAGTAACTTTATAATCAAGGATTTGACAGCCACAAATTATCAAACATATCTGTCACTATTATATTTTTTGCATAGAAATAGTCCCAAGTACAAAATCATTTTGGTCATGGAAGGATGCACGAGTATAAAACAGAGGAATTATTTCACATTACTGATTCTACTTACAACAGGACCTGCTGCCTAAAAAGCCAGGATATCTACCCAATTTTATGAGATTTGGAAAATTAATTTTATACTTTGTATCAATCATATCAAATACAGTCTACAAATTCAATAAGGAATAACATTAATATTCAAACTCCAGAATAGTTAGACACATATACAGAGATTTTCTTGTGGTAAAATATGAGAGAAAAATTAATATTCCAATTTACATTTAAAAGCTGTCATAACACTACTCTGCTCTAGAATAAAAAAGAGAGACCAACCAAGCTATTACTGCAATCAAATGGCCACTTATCATCCATCTTAGGGTTCATTACTAGTTAAAAATAATATAAATATTGTCTACTATTTAGTAGAATATTAGCCTGTAATTATTTTGTACCCTTCCAGCTATCCAGCTAATGTGTATTTTTATTTTAATAGTGAAATAAAAAGTACTGCTATCCTTATACTACAAATAGCAATTCTGAAACTAATTCAGCTTCTTCCACTACATGTAGTGAAGATGTTCAAACAAAATTTAGTCACAATCTGGTATAAACACATCAAGAAGCTCCAGAATCATTAGTGGTGAGTTTAGTAACCTCATCAGTTGTTGTTTTTAACTGACTTATCTAGCAATCAACAGTTCTGAGATCACAAAAAATGCATTGTAAGCAAAGATTTTGATAAAGTTATTTTTGTAACTCACTTGGATTACACAAAGTTGCTCACTTGATTATGTTGCCAGGTATATATTTCTTAATGAAAGCATTTATGGCTTTTATTTTCCATACTGTTTAACAAGACTATCATTTCTTGGGGAAAAATGAAATCCTTTGGCATACGTTTTTTTCCCTTTCTTAAAATCAAGCTCTACAACACTGAAACAGACTCTCATTTGTGAATTTGTTTGTGTTATTTTTAAGTTAAATGTTGTAAGTTTAATACATTTGGATGAATCCTCCTTAATCACCTTTAATTTAGAATATAAGATAAACTATTACCTTACTTTAAAAATTAACATGGGCAATCTATACACACATACATACACATCCATAGCTTTCAGAGTCCCATCTGCACACATGTGCCTAGGACTAAGTAAATGTATTACACAACAGAGCAGTATATAACATACCTCAATGACCTCTCTTAAGAGAAGGTGGCAAACAAATAAATAATGCAAAAGAACCAGACAATTCCAACCTTGTTTCTATTTGACTTTAGAAGAACTCTCTAATGAAAAACAGAGATAGGGAGTAAGGAGAAGAGGATAACAGGGCACAGGGTAGAGAGGGAGGGGATAGGGTAGAGAGAAAGAAAAAGGAAGGAACAGAGGGAGGGGAGGGGAGAAGGAGGGAGAAGGGATGGAATGAGGAAGGGAGGGGAAGAAAGAGGGGAAGAAAGAAAGAATCTTAGTAACATTTTGCTTCTGATTACAATTATATCACGTTTCATTCAGTATCTAGGCAATTTAAAGGGTTTTCCAGGAGTGAGAAGTTAGAATGAACTGTCATGAGATCATAGACTTTCCTAACCTAGAAAGTATCTTAGAAGTCATACCTCATTTTATAGGGAGATACCAAGGCACAGAGAGGTGAAGTGGCTTGCTAGAGCTTGCACAGCAACTTAAAAGAGGTTAACTTGAGCTTCTACGTTACTGAAGATAACCTACAGAGCGGACACTTCGACAATGCTTCTTCAAAGCTTGCTAACATTCAAATCATCCAAAATTTTTAGGGTTATTAACTTCCTTTTTTTTCATTCAACTACATTCACTTTTGAACTTATTGAGGAGACAGTTTACAGAGCTTCATTCCTCACCTCACATTTGCTGGTCCAACTTGTCAAGGAGGGCTAGGGTGCAACGCGTGTGCAAAGAGAAGCTACTTAGAAAGGCAGCTAAGGATGCTGTGAAGTTCGTTTTATGCTTAGCCCAGCAGCTCTGGGGACAGACAGAACAGCCTGCCAAGGGCCCAAAGCAAGACTGCCAAGGGGCTTTACTGTGCGGATCTGTTCCTTATCACAAACTCTTTCCACTTTGCTTAACCCCAGCACCTTCTCAATGCTGAGGGAGTGCTGTCCTTGGAGTTGTACAGAAATTGTATACAAGGTTGTTAGGTGGATTTGCATGCATGCAAACACATACAGAGACATACTATTGTTATATACAAAATGCAAGACTTTTCCTTTATTATCTTTTATAGCATTTTAAATTTATTTTGAAGACCAATTAAATCAACATGGCTTTAAAAGCAGCTCTTACAAGGTATATGTAACATCCATCTGGCTTCCCCATCTGTCAAATGACCAGACCCCAAACTAACCCTAAAGCATTCAATCCCCTTTTCTACAGATTAAACACAACTAGGGAGATAGTGTCCCAATTTTTAGAAAATAATCAAATCATTTCTAAAGTAATAGGAGCACACTATAAATCTTGCAAATACCTCTTGGAGCTTTCTGGTGACTAGCCGCAAAAATGTTTTAACATTATAGGAGTTGCAATTTCTAAATGTTTGAATGGAAAATAAAAATCATACTTTACTTCAGGAAGATACTTCTCTACAAGGCAAAAGTTCCTGCTACATATTAAAAATAAAGGCAATTCAAGAGTCAGACAAAAATATTAGAATTCAAAAGAAAATAGCATCTATCAAATTAGGTAGACACAAAACAAACATCTGTAAGAAACAAGCATTGCACCTTAACTACCTCTATTTCTGCTCTTGTCACCATTTTCAAAATGATTGCATCTTTGCAAGATGATATACTTGCACTGGTTAGAAAAACACCAACAATTATTTAAAATATAGCTGAGGCTTCCTCAGTAACTATCACTCACAAAAGTCAGCTCAGTTTTGGAAGAAGGCATGAGGCCATTCTTTTGTTTAGGGAAATGTAACCATCAAAACCACTTGTCTTTATTTCAGATTTCAGTATTTCAGACCTTTAAACACACTTACTTTTTTCCAGAAAACAGTCTTCTCCTCAAAAACAGCTGTGGGCATATCCATTACCCAGAGGTACCACAACCATTTTCCTTGTGCTTCATCTCACCAGATGTTAAGCGTTCTTTATTGGTTCGTTACCTTTTTCCCCCCAAACCTCAAGCTCTGAAAATGCCTATGGTCATGTAGACAATCATTGATTTTGAGTCTTCTCTCTCTGCATCGTTCCCTTCAACCAAATCTAATGAGAACCCTCACCAGTGAGACACTTTCATACTTTACAGTCTGTGTTTTTTCTCTGCTTTGAGACTTACTACCTATTCAGAAAAATGGTATTTCCACTCTGGGAATTACAGGATCCTCCGGCTCCATGGTCTCGAGCTCAGTGAGGGCACTCCGATTCCCCTTTTCAGGTATGAATGATTTCAAGTTCCCCTTGGTCCACATCAGCTCTGGCCACTGGTTCAAGTGGTTCAAGCCTCTTATATCCAAGTTATATTCTTATAACAGCTCAATTGTTCTACTTTCAGTCCAGGAATAAAATTGTGATTTATATGTAGGTTAAGGAAACTCGGACAAAAAAATCCACATATCCCTTTCCACAGTGATAACAATCTTTAATTTCACTAAGCCATTGATCATTTGAAAGTCACCAGGCAAACATTGTTAACAATATTAATTCCTAATATTATTTTTATGATCAATTCATCTTGCATGGATAACAAACATTTACTTGATAGATTGCATTTGGAGACACATGAAAGATAAATGAACTCAGATTTGAAGTGATATTTTTTGCTTCCTTAAATTTACATCACTTCATAAAAGTGGTACATTAAAAGCAAAAATAAGCTAAACATAGACTCTTATTTTTAAACTGTCCCTTGGAATGAAAAAGGAGATATACGGTTTATATTTTCAAATATTCCTAATAGTTGCCCACCCCCTGACCCCCAGTAAAGTTTCTAAACAGCATGCCCCTAAAAAAACAAGAGAAACTTTCCTGTTTCTGCATTTCTTAGTGGCAGTAGAGAGCTGCAAAATAAACTATCTTAAATAAATTCTGGGAATACTGACACATGCTTCTTTTATATGGGACTGCAAGTAAAATGATCTCTTTACATACACATTACTTTTACTTACATTTTTCTTGCAATAGCCAGAGATACAGACGAAGATAAATACATGCTCTAAGCATCCTGAGCACCACAAACAATGCACCCAGGCTTCCAAATTAAAAACAAAGCCAATCATTTTTAACTTCTATAAAAGCATTCTGAAAGGTCTCTTATTTCCTTGTATGAATCAATTATGAAAGAGATCTGACAGAAGCAGCAAGTTCTAAACAGATTACACTGTCTCACCAGCTTGGTTCAACAAAGAGCGAAGGAACAGAAAATCAAATGCAGCTTGCAAAGTCACATTCACATGGAGCTGGAGGGAGAAAGAGGGGGAAGAAAACCTGGTACTTACAGACTGTGAAGTAAAATGTCCCAGTTTCGCTTTACATGTTACAGCAAATCAAACAGAGATTTCAGCTCTCAGCAAGTCCCTGCTTCCACTACACTGTTCATCCACGCAGAACAGGCCCTTATGGATTGCTTAGGCAGCTGGGAGATAATGGGACCATATTCTCAGCCGGGACTAGAGATGCTGAACTGCTCTCCGCTGCGCACTGCATGGCTCTCAGCCAGCATTAATCAAGGAGGACCCAGCTTTGTGGTTGTGTTCCCCAAAGGATCGACATAATTAGCGCATGAATCAAAGACGTACACTGAGAGAATCACACACATCTCTAACTGGCTCTGCTCATATCGAACCTGATTAGGAAATCAAGTTGGTTCCCCGATCAAATGTGTTCACCCTTTCAAAAATGCACGGAGACTCGCACAGCTGTTTATAGATTTCAAGGGAGGAGTAGAGATTAAGGCTTCCTTCCCAATGGGCAATTTATGTAATTCCTCAACTATAGAATGTAATTACACTGCTTGTTCGGTACGTATGGTGGGTTTGCCCTGTGATTTGGTTTGTCTGTTAGGGTTTTTTCTGAAGGAAGGTTACAGGCTGTAGCATCATTTCTCCTATGGATTTTATGAGATGTGCATATGTATATTCTTTGCAGGTCTAGTCTTTGGGGTGGAGACTGGTAGGACTAAAGCTGGTCTCTATGGGGGCGATTTACATCCCCAGAGACATGCTTCTTCTTGAGTACTGGAAGTCCAGGGCATTCAAAGCAGAGGGTTTGGCTGGATACTCGGGACACCAAGTATTCTAAAAGGAACTGTGATGTTGATTCTGCTGGCATTAGTGAAAGCACTCTCTTATTTTCTCTGCCTGCATGGTGCTGCAGTAGGAGTTGCAAACTAGTAGCCTGTGTACATGTTTGGTTTGAGAGAGAGATTTTAGAATTTGAATGTGAACACTTTTAAACAGAGCGTGTATTCCGCACTTTACCAAAATGGTGTCACTCCAGCCTCTGCCCATACACGCTCACTGCTAGCCCAGGAAGACATTTGTTTATGTAAATTTGACCTCAGTTAAGCAAGTCTGGGTTAAGGATGTAACACATTCCTTTTCAGAGAAAGGAGAGTCATCTCTTGCGTCACTCATGAAAAGGCTGCGATTAAGGTACCCTTGTGATGATTTAAAGTTCCTTCACACATGGCAGCCGTAGTCAATAAGCCTGTGTGATAAAGATGGGAGGAAATTTAGGGAGCCAGAAAGTCTGAGTCCTAACCTTCACCTTGCTGTAAAAATCAAGTGACCGGATTTCTTATCTGTATAACAGGACCTTGGTCCAGATTTCTGAGGACTCTCGCAGACATGGCATTCTACTATTTGTTCTAAGAGCTAGAAAGTGGCCCTCCATTAGAAGGGTGCTTACACTTCATAACAGCAGCCAGAGGAATGGGAATGAAATAAAGCTATGCATTTTTTTTAACTGTCCCAAATTTAGAGGGACAATTACATGTGAGTGTCGCATCATAAATGGTCTAATAAGCAGCTGTTTTAGAGAACTGGAGGTATTGTGATCAGTAAGTGTGAGTAAATTATATATGTGTGATAGTGAAAAAAAGACAGGTTAGGAAGAAAATGGTTTTATCTAATTCCACACTAACTATGTCTGAGAGTAAAACATCTGGATGAAGAGCCAGAAGTCCAGTCAGAGTGTTTGTCTTCATGGTGCCAATCACCAGGGTACAGTGATGTGTGGGGTAAGGGTCTTTTTATATTTAAACTGAATTATTCCATCTTAATTTCTATTTTTTAATTGAAAACATTTTTTTTCCCATCTTACTTTCATATACTCCTACCATCCAAAGGTAGAGAAACGTGGGGCTTCTTTTCACATTCTGGGTTATGTCATTTTTTGTGGAAAAATGTGTGTCATCAAGGTCAAGACAATCCAAAGTATCTTAGGGTTTTGATACTGGTCTTAGGGAATAAAAGGAAAATGGATTGACACTTTCATGGTGCCCAACTCAGTAACTCGAAAAGTAGTTCACCCAAAGACACAGGATTTTGTAAAAGATGCATGCTACCAGACCTTCTTGTGTCTATTACCAACTCAGTTATTCCAAACCAGATACAAGGCCTCAAGTAGATTTATTACCAATACTTAAGAGCAAAAATACACAAAGTAGGGGATAATAAAACAGTGTAATTAAACTTTTTAAAAATGTTACTAAACTTCTGGGTAATTTTGGTTACCCAAGTTTTAGTTCAACATGTTTTTTCAAGTATTTTAAATCCAATTTCTATAAGGTAAACTGTTTCTTTGCTTCTTTGGGTATTGTTGCAATTTGGCATCATTTGTAAAATGGCACAAATTTCAGGTTTGTTATTTTTATTTGGCTCATTATTATTGAGACTTTAGCACATCTACTTCATGAAACTTGGGAGGTGCTGACAAAAATAGGTTAATTAAATAGCAATTGTGCATCTCAGTTATATTAGCAAACACATTGCTAAAGCAAATAGAAAGAGGAGCAAATTAAAATACTAAACTGTTTATTCAGTGGTACAGTCGAAATAAATAGTTTAATTGGTTTTTAAGTTCTATTCAATCCCTGTTTGCCTGGTAATTGCTTTGATTTATCTCTGATTATGGTACATGATAGATTCACTTTGACATCATGTGATTTGCACTTGTTTCTAATGGTAGGTGATAATTATTAACTAAAAATTTTTAACTTCCATCAATTCCTCATAGGTTTCTCCCCCAAGACATAACATTTAAAACATGAGGTGGTTTATAAGAAAAGCTTAAATCTGGAAAATGTCTGATTTCTTTTTCTTTTAAGGTCAAAGCCAACAATGTCAAAAGAAATATAGCAAAGAGAGGGAGAAAAAGACCAAAATAATTAGTAAATGCTAACAAAAGAAATTGTCTTCACAAAGACAGTAGAACCTGATATATTGCCCCAGAATATATTTCGGAAGTCAAAATCTATACAGAGATTGTTTTAGACTTCACATGGAAATTGCAAGAAACTGCATCTCTTTGGGACTCTGAAGAGTCTGCAATTTTAGCAACACTGTTGTCAAGTCTAATAAGAACCTGGGGAATGGAGACCTGAGGTCTCTTTCTGTCCATAATACAAGATTCAGCAAGTTAAATACAGCCCTCAGCTTCAGAAAATCTAAGGGCAAAATGAAAGTTATGGCAACAATTTCCCCAAGAGGTTGAGACTTAATCAATATTTTTTAATACTTTGGAATCTTCAGCAGTAAGTCACTGATGTGCATACAATTGCTCATTGCTTCTTCTAGAAAGTGTTCATATTTCCTATCCCTTTCCTCTCTCACTAAAAGAGTTAAAAGCTGAGAGAACTGTGACATTTCTCCAGCTGAGAACAAAATTTCAAAGGAATGGATGGTTCAGGAATCGCTGCCCAGGGCACCCACTGGAATGATAATCTAAGCAGTTTGACTGGACTTCCTTTTCCAACCAAAAGCAATGTAGCCAGTAAGAAAATAATCAAGAAGCAAGCCAAAAGTATGGATCCACATGAGAAAGTGTGTGGCCATATTCATTTTTCAGGAAGTAATCTGATTACTGCAGCAATGATGCATTGAGACCATGGTCACAAAATTATAACTGTCTGTAGAGAAAATAGCCCATTTTGAAAATTATATCACAATGACATCAAGTTGACCGATAAGCTAGAAAAAAATACAATAGGCCTCAATATTTATCTACCACTAACTGCTCAGAAATTTGGAGTCACCATTAGCAGAAAATAGCTTTTAATTTAAGGTGTGTGTACACGTGTTTTGAGAAAGAAAGAGAGAGGGAGGGAGAAGGAGAAACTGTAGACAAACTGTTTTCTAAGTGGTATTTCTCATTTCCTTTTTTGGGGTAGAACTGATATTTATCCTTATTATATTGGCTAAAGAACACATAGCAATTTTCTTATTATCTGAAAAGAGAACAAAAATCCTTTTTCTCAGAAGATTCTGATTTTTTTTCAACAAAAACAGAGAGTTTTGAAAGACTGGTTTTTGATTCCATTAGGAGGGGTAGGGATGGGGGTGCTTTGGTATCTAGTGGGTATAGGCCAGTGATAGTGCTAAATATCCTACAATGCACAGGACAGCCCCTCCCCAAAAATTATCTGTCCCAACATATCAGTAGTGCCACATATGAGAAACCCTGATTCACAGGAAGCACGAAGGGGTCCTCATAAAATTCTTAAGAATTCAGAGCTGAGATTAAAAACTGACCAAGTTGAAATGGTGTTGCTCTAAATATAGCTACAGTAGCAATACTAAACTGACTGTTTTGCTTTGGAAGTTACTTTAGACTTTTAAGTATGCTTTCACAAAATTACCACATTCACTACAACAAACTAGTTCAAAAGCCCAGAAAGTTCTGTAATTCCAAGTCTATCAGTACAAACAAACATGGACCTTAGAACAAATGGCTAGTGGCATAATCACTAAGTAGAAAATTCAAGTCAGGGGGGCTAGCCCAGTCGTGTAGTGGTTAAGTTTGTGCGCTCGGCTCCAGTGGCCTGGGGTTCACAGGTTCAGATCCTGGGCATGGACCTACACATCCCTCATCAAGCCATGCTGTGGCAGCGTCCCATATACAAAATAGAGGAAGACTGGCACAGATTTTAGCTCAGGGATAATCTTTCTCAGACAAAAAGAGGGAGACTGTCAAGAGATGTTAACCCAGGGCCAATCTTCCTCACCAAAAAAAAAAAAAAAAAAGTTAGAACAAGTACCCAACATGGCCCTCTGCTCTCTCTCCTGCTTCTCACAAAACCAAATATAACCAAGAAGAATTAATCTCAATCCAATCTCTGTTATCCTCTCCATCCTGCCTCCCCACCATGGGAACCAATCAAGATGACTTTTTGACAAGTTGAGCTGCAAGTAATTCCGTATACGTATTTTCTTTCTATGTCAGTGATTGTCCCTAAACAAACGGGTATCCTTTAGTATGCTCCCATATCAGGAATCTGATCTTCTCCTGAAATCTATAGTTTTAAAAGAGTTGAGATTAAATGCAAATATGCTTCAATTCATGGGCTTTCATTAGGAACTCAGTTGTTAGACCTCTTTTATTTACTTGTGCAACAAAAATTTATTGAGCACCTACTAAATTCATTGTCCGTTTAAATTATTGGGGAGAGAAATAAAATCTCTCAGCATCTGCTTTCCTTACAGACTTTATGCATTCATATTGTATCCCCTACATCATCCCGTCTGGCTCAGAAAAAGTTTACTGCATTTCTCATCATCCACTAAGGTCATTATTATTTATAATCAGCTTTATCACTAATGTAGTGCCCTGTGGACTCTTCAGCTCTGTGCTGAGTTCTTTTGTCGGCTCCAGGGAGTGTAGGCACTAGGTGGATGGCAGAGGCTTTTCATTTTATTCTTTGGCATCCCTTCTATCAACTGCAAAAAGGCTTGTTCAGGCTTTTACCTGAGGCGAGTCACAGCTCACCTTTGTTTCTTAAAGGGAAACTATCTCCCCTTAGATCTGCTGCAGATGGAACAAGATAAGGAGATGCCCAAAGGATGAACTCTGGCAGAAGCAGAGCTAAACCCCAAAAGTTCTGTATTTAAGTTTACCGCAGGGTTAAATTAGGAAAAAAGTGAGTGTCTGATTAGAACGGGCAAAGACTATCCCTACATTTTATGGAGTGAGATAGAGGAATAAGATGCCTGCTTTCCTTCCTACATGCTTAAAGCAAATGGGTTAATGGTTTTTTCCCAAATGGATTTCCAGGTCCAGAGGAATAGGCTTAATTTTAGAACACACGTGAATCAGAGATTAAGGCAGAGTTCAAAATTCTCTTTAGAAATTGTAAAAGCTCTTTTCAGGGAAACCTCCATCTAGATTCATATCCTTCTACCTTCTTTGTTTATATGATGTAGAAACACTGCAAGCAAATGACAAATACAGAGAAATCAACCTTTAATTCTAGGAATCTAAAGTTTTTGCAATCTACACAATATAACCACATAATCATATGTAATTTTAAAGTATATATTCATCCTTATGCTATATGATGTATTTATTTGGGTCTTTGCAATTTTAAAACAATTTGTAATTTTATTTATTTATTTTTTAGGGGATGGGTATTACAGATTTATTCTGAACAGTGAAGAAAGCAGAAGGATGACTTTTGTCCAGAGATACATTTTTTTCTGCCATGGGGTGTCTTAGTTTGGGTTGTTTACTATGTTTCAGAATCTGCTATGCACTTTACATGGATTATCTAACTTAATCTTCCCCACAACCCTATGAGGTAGTATCTTTACTATTCCTATTTCATGATGAAGACATCGAGAGGCTGAGATTTGAATAAGTTGTCCAAGGGCTCATAGCTAAAAAATGGCAGATATGGGTTTTTTAAACTTTATTATGAAGAACATTTTCTTTGTTGACAATTTTTTCCTTTCCAATCACCATATAACTGAAAATAGTCCTAAGTGTTTTGCCTACCATAAACCAGTGGTTCTAAGTTTGAAAATTTAAAACAGGCTGGTATAAAATAAAGTAAAT
Organism: Equus quagga; assembly: GCF_021613505.1. Lineage (NCBI taxonomy): Eukaryota > Metazoa > Chordata > Mammalia > Perissodactyla > Equidae > Equus > Equus quagga. The sequence goes on from NC_060267.1 coordinate 112,167,612, forward strand.
GTATTAAACCTTGAAACTGTTGGGAAGGGTTGATCCAAAATAACATATGAAATGAATAGCTTTGGACAATACTCAAGAGCCTCAATTTCAGCTTGAACACCTGGAATCCCTTATACCTCCAATTTTTTTGGAAAAACTTACAAAAAACTTGAAAGAGTGGTACAAGCTCATATGTTTTTTACCTAGAACTAACATAAACATTTTGATGTTTGCTTTTTGTTTTTATTCTCTCTTCTCTCTCCTTCCTTTCTTCCTTCACTCTCTCTCTCTGTTGTATTCTTTTTTCTGAATCATTCAAGAGTAAGTAGCAGACATCATGACACTTTATCCTTAAATAATTCTCCTAAGAATTCACCAAATAATGTTTTTTCATCTTTATTGAGGTATAATTGACAAATAAAACTGTAAAATATTTAGAGTGTACAACGTGATGTTTCACCAAATGTTTTTCCAAAGAACAGTAACTTCCACCCACATAACCACAATGCAATTAACCAATCCAACAAATTTAACACTGATACAAAAACAGCATTTACTATATAATCTATGTATGGATGACATCGTATCCTTAGTTCATTGCATTAGGAGGAGGTATTGTCAGTTTGTCCTGCTATTGGTGGTATTCAGTTTGATCACCAGATTTCTCTGTTATAAATGTAAAGGTATCACATTACTTTTGTAACTAGTAAGTAATATTTGGGGAATACTTTGAGACCATATAAATATCATTTTCTCTAATAGCCTTCACCTGGTCATTTTAGCATACATTGATGAACCATGACTGAATCAATTTTTATAATGATGGTTACAAAACCCTGGATCCTTGGGGGCCAGCCTGGGAGTGTAGCAGTTAAGGTCGAACATTCTGCTTCAGTGGCCCAGGGTTCACCAGTTCAGAGCCCAGGAGCAGACCTACGCACCATTTATCAAGCCATGCTGTGGCAGGAGTCCCACATATAAAGTAGAGGAAGATGGGCACAGATGTTAGCTCACGGTCAATCTTCCTCAGCAAAAAGAGGAGGATTGGCAGCAGTTGTTAGCTCAGGGCTAACCTTCCTCACAACAAAAGTCCCCCAAAACCTGGATTCTTAAACCTCAATAATCTGCCAGTTTCATTTCTTAAAGGATCCCAACCTATTCAACACTCTCAACAAAACTCAAAGTGGGGGTAATGGATGCCATTTAGGAAATACTAAGTTTCTGCAGTTTTCTCAGAAACAGACGCCAATGACAACTCATCAAACTATTTATTAAAATTTATTATCAGTTCCAGAAAACATAAAGATGAGAGGAAAAATATGAAATTAACCACTTCTTTTTGAGGAGAAGAGAGAAATTTTCAGGATAAACCTGGATATCACTCTTCTTAGTAATGTCTTAAGTTGAATAATGAGCCATCTCTTTCCGTACCTACAAATGCTAAAAATACTATATTTATGAGATTAGGGTCACTTTCAACTTCTGCAGAATGCTATATTAAGGAGCCAGAGTTCCTTTCAGACATTTTAAATTGTGCCATTTATTGATCTTTAAACTGTTCTATTTTGTTGTAGCATTTTTCACCTGCAAATGAAGAAAAAATGAAAAGCCCTGGTTGAAATCCATTCTCCACACTGGTGTCAGAGTGCCCTTTCCAAAACAAAAATCTAAACTCAGTATGTTCCTGTTTAAAATCCTTCAATGGACCCCTCCCAACTACCTGGTAGAACCCAAACACTACCAATTCACACCAAGTCCCCTGTAATGTCCTCCTTTGTTGACTGATTTGTGCTTTATATTCAATGCATCAAGCAGGATTGTTTCCTCTTCCTTCCTTGAAAACTCCATCATGTTGTTTTCCATCTATGCATATATGTTTGCCTATAATGCCTCCCCACCCCAAATACCCTCATCAGGAAATACTTCCAATCTTATAGATGTAGTTCTAACTATCAAAGTTTATGAGTGAACATTCTGGAGTCAGACAGTCTGGTACCCTAGACTGTCGACTTACTAACTGTGTTGAACAAATTACTTAACCTCTCTGTGTCTGCTTTCTATAAAATGGTGATGTTGCTAGTAACTATCTCTGCCACATAACTATCCATCTATTTATTCCTCTATCCTAGCCACCCATCAATCCAATAATGTCTATTTTAAGATAAAGCATTTCTGAACCCTTCTTTCTCCTCTCCTACCTATCACTCCCACCCTCCAGGATAGCTTTACTATGTCTTTTTTGGGTTCACAAGATATTGAGGCACACTGCATAGTAATCATCTGTTTATGCAGCCATTTCTTCTACTAGTCTATGACCTCCTCAAGGTAGATATCACGTCCTACTCAATTTTGTTTACCTAGCATCTAGCTCAGTGGTATAGCTCAATAAATGTTTAAAGAAAATGAATGATATTTGTACAAGTGCTGCAGTTACAAAACCATGTAATAATATGGTTTTCATCAGGTTCTTGTATAATTTGACAATTCAGTAATGAGTATTAATAATGACGGGGTGATAATAATAAAAGCACAGTTGTTAAAGATTTAAGATGACATGTAAGACTGACATGTCAGTGAGGACACCAAGGTTCTATCCTGATTTGGTCATTTATTAATCAAGTATCCTCAGGTAAGCCAGTTTACTTTTCTGGGTAGTCCTTTGTTCATCTATGAAACAAAGGTGAAGTTCCAGCAACATGATAGGTCAAGCCTCCTGCTTTAAAGAGTCACAGAAATTCTGGTTAAAATAAAGAAAGAAAAACACCAAAATTATATGTTTGCACGTGTGTATAGCTGAGCTTAGAAGAAAAAAACATGCCAAGTCAGAGTAGTAAGGTTAAGCCAATCGTCGAGAGTCCAGTAATACAAGCCCTAAGAGCTGGCTGGGATGTCATGCTGCACATCCCTAGGTGTCATTCACACACCATATCATGTGAATGCACTTCCTGGAATTGTGCAAAATAGCATCTCTGGGGGCTAGAGAATGAGTTTTAATACCCCACAGGGACAGATGAGGCATGAAGCTGAAACTTTAAAATCTCTGCTTAAAACGTGGATGCTGGAAGGTCTGCAACATGTGACAGATAGAAAGTAGTAAAACTTCACCTGACAGCACACGCAAGTGTTAAAGAAGTGTGTTATCTCAAAATTTCAGGGAGGGGGACAAGGTAGGCTAAATAATACCCCTTCCCCAAATGTCCAAGTCCTAATCCATAGAAACTGTGAATATGTCACCGTACTTGGTGCAAGGTACTTTGCAGATGTGATGAATTTAAAGATCCTAACACAGGGACATAATTCTGGATTATAGGGTGGGCCCAATGTAATCACAAGGGTCTATCTAAGAGGGAGATAGGAGGCTTAAAATCGAACGCACAAAAGGCAACACGACAACAGAAACAGAGAAAGAGTTTTAAAGATCCTATGTTGCTAGCTTCTAATATGGAGGAAGGAGGAACACAGGTAGCCTTTAGAAGTTGGAAAAGGTAAGGAAACAATTTTCCCCTAGAGTCTCAGAAGGAAATCAGCCCTCAGACTCATTTTAGCCTTCTGACCTTCAGAACAGTAAGAGAATAAATTTATGTTCTTGTAAGTCACTAAATTTGTGATAATCTGTTACAGCAGCAATCGAAAATGAATACAAAGTTAACAATACAAAGGTAAGAAATTTTACTTTAGTCTGCACAGATATAGTCTACACTTATATTGCCTAGTGGTGATTGAGTAATCCCAAGGTGAAATGTTAACACAAAAACTAGGCAAAACCCTATGAACCCACTTGGAACCTAGGAGAAATGAATTTAAACTTTCTATTTAGGTATACGTCTACCATCCCGAGGACAGAGATCTCCCATAGTTAACACAAAACCTGTGAAGACTACACCACGCGAGAAAAACCAACTGGAGGAATAAACAGAAGTTGCAGTTGAGAACTGGCATGCAAAGAACTAAAAATAATAGAAAAATTTGAAAGATATGAGAAAATAGGTATTTAAAGTTATACAAACAATAAATTAGAAATTTACAAATTAAAAAATCTATACATTTCGAGGGGAGAAAAGTGGATTTGAAAAAGTGGGACATGAGGGAACTTTCTACAGGAATGAAAACATTCTATACCTTGATAGGTACGATGCTAACACTTTTATATATACATATATTTGCAAAGAAGCATCAGCTGCACCCTTAATGTCTATGTATTTCAGTGTATGTAAATTACACTTCAATACAAATGAATAAAGGAATAAATCTTAACGGAAGATTAAAGATCAAATCAAGTTTTAAGAATAAATGCATGAGTTAAAAGTGAAAGCTGAGAAACTCACACAGAATACAAAAGACTAAGCTAAAGTAATGAAAAATAAGAAGAAGATCTCATGACACATGTAGAAGAGAATGAGAAGGGAATTTGAGAATAGCGAATGCAGGAGACACAATATTCAAATAAAAATGGATGAGAATTTTTCAAATTAGATCAAAAGATGTCTTCAGAAAAAAAGAAACATACTGAATGTTGGGAAGGTTCAATAAAAACAAAGCCTCGATGAAGCAGTCACATTTTAGTGAAGCAGAGGATCCCCACGAGGCAGATTACCTACAAAGGAAGAACAGTTAGACTGAAAGCAGACTTCTCATCACAAGGAAGCGGCAAGAACACCATGGAATAATACTATTTTCAAAATGTTAAGGTAAAATAACTGCCAAGATATAATTTTACAGTTTTATTCAACTTTTATTTGGCTAAACTTTTGAGAAAGAGTGATGAAGTAAAGACATTTTCAGAAAGAGTATTTAACTCAAAATCAATGAAAAATAATATCAAGAATGTAGGTCATCAAGAAGAAAGCTGTAGTCAAAAGGCAGAAATGGATACAAATGAAGAACTCAGAAATAGACCCACACAAATAAGCCCAACTAGGTTTATAAAAATAGTTTTATTGATATGTAATCCAGAAACTATAAATTCCACTTTTTTAAAGTGCACAATTCAGTGTTTTTTAGTATATATTTTAGTATATTCACAGAGAAAGGATAGCGTTTTCAAAATATGGTGCTGGAGCAACTGGAGAGCCATAGATGAATGAATATCAACATAAACCTCACACCTTATACAAACATTAACTCAAAATGATCATAGACTCATGAAATATAAAACTGTAAATGTTTTAGGAAAAGTGTAAAAGAAAACCTTTGGCATTTAGGGCTAGTCAAAGAGTTCTTAGGGGCCGGCCCCGTAACCACGTGGTTAACTTTGCGTGCTCCACTTCAGCGGCCCGGGGTTTCCCGGGTTCGGATCCTAGGCAAGGACCTAGCACCGCTGGTCAGGCCATGCTGAGGTGCCGTCCCACACAGCAGAGTCAGACAAACCTACAACTAGAATATACAACTATGTACTGGGGGGTTCAGGGAGAAGAAGAAAAAGAAAAAAAGGAAGATTGGCAACAGACGTTAGCTCAAGTGCCAATCTTTAAAGAAAAAAAAAACAAAAGAGTTCTTAGACTTAACACCAAAAGCATGGCCAACAAAACGGAAAACTGGTAAATTGGATCTTATCAAATTAAAAATTTTTCTCTGAGAAATGCCTTGTTAAGAAGATGAAAAGACAAACTACATCCTCATAAAAGGACTATTGTCTATAAACATATAAAGAATTCTAAGCCTTAAAAGTTTCTTAAAAAATAACACAGTTAGAAAATGGGCAAACACACACAAACAGACATTTCACTGAGGAGGATAGACAGATAACGTGAATAGATGTCCACTATCATTTGCTATTAGGGAAATGCAAATGAAATCCATAATGAAACACACATATCAGAAAGGCTACAATAAAAAATAGTGAAAACACTAAATGTGGGGAAAATGTGGAGAAACTAGATCACTCATACATTGCTGGCGGGAAAGTAAAATGGTACAGCCTCCCTGGAAAACATTTTGGTACTTTCTAAAATAATTACACTGCAATTACCATGTAACCCAGAAATTGTGCTCCTGTTAAACTTTAGTTATTAATTAAAATACTTTCACAAATGCAATATGTATTTACTAAGCACGTATCAAATTCCATATAGTAAGTATTTATATACATTTGTGATAACTAACATAAAAATAGAAATAATATAGAAATATTCAATG